>NW_024037075.1:11677745-12009991 GCF_015706575.1 Patiria miniata | reverse complement strand
CACAAAATGTGCACGAGCCCCGGCAATGGGGTTCGGAAACCTCAGCTCACCGAACCACAGTGATTGTGAAACTCCGGCAAACTGCAAGTTAACCTCGGGAGCCATTTTGGATTTTAATACACCGCTGTTGTGGAATACTTGTATTAGTTTTTCGTCGGGGGATGATTTATAACTTTCAAGACAATGGGGCAGTCGCCGCGGATCTGCAGAGCCGCAACGGTGCGGCGGGTGGGCCGCTGGCCAGACGGACCCAGTCGTTGCGAGGTTCGGTCCAGTATCGGAACCGTCGGTCCAGCCGTTCCCGCCCGTAGCAGGCCGAGCAAGAGAAGCACCACAGCGTGCACATCATCGAAAGCATTCCAAACCGAGATGTTCCTGAGCAGACAGAGACAATACAGAGCATGGCAGCAATATGTAAGTTTTTATAAACTGTAACCATAGAGCAAGGTGTAACCAATTTCAGATTTTTATTGCGGATTTTGATTTTTGTTTATACATGTTTGTTACCCACACGCTACTGTGGTAGGTACATGTATTGCGTAGAATCCACTTTTACAAGCCTAGATTTGTATGAATGTTACTGATTTAATCCACTCGTTGTGCGGTGGTACGCAGATTAAAGTAAATTGGCTACGAATAGCACCGTTAAAGTAGACTAGAGACAACAGGCGTATCAACTTGACTCAAGCTTGAACTTTGATTTCATTCTGACTAACTAAGGCAGTTAATTTTGAACAGTGAAGAAGGTGAAGAATTGGAAAAAAAAGTGTTGCAAATCCGTGCTTTATTGGCTCTGCGCACAGACAAAAGAGGGCGCTGTGCAATGTGACAATAGCAAAAATAGTCTGGTTCTCGGTTTGCAAGGATTCCACCTAGTAAACATTATAATCAAAATGCACACAAACAAACACGTGTATATCTGTTTATTTATTATTACACACAATATTCCCCTTTACTATGAGTTGACCTGACCCGAGAGTCATCACAGGAAATGTTTACATTTCTCAACAAAAATTGTTCTTGACAAGTATCCCAAAATTAAATTTGTTAAAAATACGAGCAAGGAAAAGAGCAACAAGTTTACAAGAAAGGGAACACTTGTACACAATTGACACAAGTGAACAATTTGTAGCATGCATTCAAGTAAACAAATACCTCCTCCAACAAAAAATGAAACCATTGCAAAATAGTTTAACCATTTCTTAATCTCAACACACTTTAGAGCAGTTAACTTTCACGTTTTTAAAAACATGACCACAAGTTTTTTTGGCGTGCGTCCAAAAACTGAAACAGTTTACAAGTGCATTTCACAATGAACAGGTTTCTGAGTGCAAGGCGCTCCAAAACAGGAAAAGAGTTTGCACAAAAACAAGCCACTGCTAATATCCGCCCGTAATTCGTCACTTGCAGTTTTAACCCTCGGACGCCCCTCGTGACCTGATGTGATGTGCAGTCATGCCTAAAGGCGGAACATTCATGTATGAGGTTGTTTGCGCACATTTATGTTATTGTACATGTAGTACATGTACTGTGTGCACATAGATTTGCCAATGTACATGTGCTGGTACATGTGTATGGGTATACGCTTTATTCACGAGTTGGCCATATTAAAGGGAATAAACAACATTTGCAAACATCGAAAAATAAAACTACCAAGTTTTACGAAATACCTTACTAGGATGTTGGTAATGACAGTCTAAAGCATCCTGTAAAATTATGGCACCTGGTGTCAAGTCATTTATCAAGAAAATGGTATTTTTGTATTCATTTCCACCGGTGGTCGGCCGACCACCGTTGAAAAACCTAACTATTTTTCAACTACTGCTCCAAATTTGCAATTTTTTTCAGTCCAAATTTGTTTGCTATTGGTACATGTTCATGAACGGGTGCAGGCCAGCTAGACTGCTTCCCTCACCTTACAATTTTCCGACATCTATAAATTGATCCATTTTACCAGACTACTTAAACATTTTAGTTTTTCTTGGTTTTTTCCAGCATTTTCGAACACAAATCTTCAAACATGTCAGTGTAACAATATTTGATCTAACCCCTCAATAGTTCATTTTGAAAATTACAGCAAAAGCCAATGATGTACATTCCTCTTAAATAGTCTGGCACCATCCTATTCAACAGTTTTGCAATTTATAAAATACATTCAGGGAACACGATCAAAAATGTTTTTCCTCATGAATAAGGTCTATAGAAATCTATTACTCTCATATGGAGGCCTTTTCTACACAATGTACATGTATGATTTTGGAAGATTTTTGGAAAATTTCATAAAATTTGGCAACATACAATTTTGGGTAGAGTTCACTTTTGAAAGATAATGAAAATTAAACATTGTACTTTGTACAAAATTATTATTGTCTGTTGTACAATGGTCAAATTATGTAATTATCAATTTCAAAATCTATACAATTGACTGAATTAAGGTTTAAATAAAAATAAAATTCAGATACCAAAACCCCAAATGTTAATCACTAACTTGACATCAATTTTGTATTTCCAATTGCCAGTGCTGTGTTACAAGCAGAATGACTCCCGTAATGACAGAAAAATGAATCACCAAACTAGCACGACCCTACATGCCTGTACTTTATTCCTCTCAAAACCTCGGAACTATTATTAAGGACTATTATGCAGTCTTTGTTCACCCCACTCAAAAACCTGCGAATTGCGATCCCCCAAGGGATGATGGGAATAATAGCAAAAAGGTGCCGACACACAGCAGTAGTTAAGTCACGGGCCATTTAACTTTTGAATATAATGGCCGGCAGTAATCGGATTACAAATTCCGGCTTTCACTCTTACACATGCTTCCATTATGATCGCAGTTTTAATTTGTTCATTCATCAGAATTGGGTCTTGAAGGCCTAAACTGTTAAAAAAGGAAAAGTGTTTAGTCTAATCATCGTTGTCCAGGTATCCCCACCTAAGTCCTTTTGAAGTATTGCCCAAAACCTTCCTGTTTCCTCAAAAATCTTCCACTTCGCGGGAACCCAATGGACAATTCCACGGTTACTCGCGTTACATTTTTGATGTACTTTTGAGTTTCCTTGGGCTGTAATTACCTTACTGAAAAGGTGTAATAACTGTTATCCCATGGTAGCTATATAGAATAGACCTAGACCTACCTAAGCACCAAAGATGACATCCAGAAAAATGTGTTATGTATGCTTAAAACAAGATGCACAAAATCGGTTACACACGTTACATTTTCGTAAAGTTGCCCCAATGATGTTTACGTTTTTATTAGTGCTATAAACGTTTTGGAGTCATCAAAGCCTATGTGAAGTAAAGGAGCATACTAGTGTCCCAACTGTCTGTTTATAGCCAAACATGTGCCAGATTCTTTTTCACAAAAGTGGACCAACAGTTTTCTCTTTTAAGCTCATCATTATCAAACTGGTCTCCCCCCCTGCTTCACCTCAATAGTTGTGATTTCATTCATTAAATCCTAGCCATTCAGTGATTCACTAACAACCGTTAATTGCCGTCCATTCCTGCAGAGGAATTCTACAACAAATCTAAACCAGTCATTCCAAGTTGTCTTTCAAAAGTTCGGAGTGCGGACCCTCAGCACCGGGCTTGTCGGATCTTGCCATTAGAGCGATAATTATCAAACACTTTTCGGAAACACAGTTGTTGTTGAGCTTTGGTCAATTTCTCACAACAGGTATTCTGTTGCTGGTGCAAGAAAGGAGCATTATGGTCAATTAAAGATGATTAGAGTTTATCAGAGACATTGATGGGGGACCCCCTGTACTGTACTGGGCAATCCACCACACGGTTGCCAGTGTACAGTACTCTAGTCTATTGTGTTCCGTGCTTGTAAACAAACTTGCTGAAACCTAGTTTGCCTACATGTATGTCACGGCCTCATGGGGTATCGTGATCTGCTAAAAATTCTGGAAAAGCCATCAGGTTCCTTAAAGGGAAGATACAACATTTGCAAACATCAACAAATGAAATGATCAAATTATCACAAAGTACCTTACTGGATTGTAAGGGAAATGACAGTCTAAAGCATCCTGTAAAATCGTGTCTCCTGGTGTGCTGACATTTTCAAGAAAATTTGTATTTTTCCAACGCTGGTCGGCCGACCAGCGTTGGAGAAAACTTTTTTTTTCCTTCAAAAACTGCTCCGAATTTTTCATAACAGTTGTTCCGCATTTTCTTTGCAATTGATTACACACCTGTGAAGTGGTACAAGCCTGCCAGACTGATTCTCTGACCTTATAATTCTCCAAAGTCTATAAAATTTCTCCGTTTCATCTTAAGTGGGGTCAGAGAACCAGACTACAAGAACATGGTTGGTTTTCTTGGTTTTTCCAGCATCTACTATCCCAAAATGTGAAACAAGTCAGTTTAACAATATTTGCTATAACATACTAATCGTCCAAATCCATTTATTGAAAATTGCAGCAAAAGCAAATGTTGTACATTCTCTTTAAGGTGATTTCCATGTCCTGGGAAATATCTGTGGGAAATCCAAAATCAACATTTTTACAAACATGCAAAAAAGTTTGAAAACCAAACTTAAGTTGCATAAAATAAAATCAGACGAATTTACAGAACTTTACTCTAAATCTGCTGAACTTTAAAATTATCCTGTCATGCTTTTGACAAATCCCACAAGATCCAGTTTCTTTAATAGTTTTTCCCAAACTATAAAAAGATTGTTTTCACAAATCACAACATTCAGAGTTAATGAAGCAGTCCTATTTTGTTTTTAGAAAAAGGTTTTCCTCCATATTTTTCTTACGTTGTTTCCGCAAAATCAATGATAGCCTTGAAAAAGAAAAAAAGAAAACAAACAAATCTAAAAAAAAAAACCGAATTGCCACACTTAAACTTTTTGTGGTCACTTTTAGTACAAAAAGTTATGCTTGCTGTATTTTTTATCATTTACAAAATTGTTGTATTTTTTTCCCCGTAGTAATAACTGATTCATATCTCTCTGCACAACCAAATATGGACATTTAGTGGCGTGGAATGCTATATTTTGGGAAAGTCATACGAAATGAATTTGGTCTCAGTAACATTAGGACATATCTCGGCCATAAATTCTGAAAAGTGTAAACAGTTGAAACCCATTTTTCTCAGTTTACAATTTCTCTTCAAAACTAAACAAAAATTTATGTACTTTTTTATGTCATCAATAAAATTGTAGCCCATATGGTTGTTCACCTGAATTGGGCATCAAACAATATTATGTGTTTGAAATATGTGTCTTATTGAAAGGATTTGAATTGCAAAATTTGTATTTAAATTTTAATAAAGAAGTTACAAACAGTAAGGTTAAAACATTGAAATCAACCCATTTTTTTTTTTAGAATGCCCTGACCGAGGAATAAAAATAAAAGACACATAATATCTTTTTCTTACTAATACTGCATGTATGGTGGTCTGTTGTGAAATACACCCACATATTGGGTGACATTTTCATGCACTTGTAACTGAGCACTAAACATGTTTACAGCTTACTTTATTGGAAGATTGTCAAGAAGGGAAACTGTTTAAAAAGTTAACCCAAGCCACTGAGGGAGTGTTAAAACCTTGGCAACTACACTTGAGGGTTTTGTGGTTTCGCAAGACCAGTGTTGCTCATTTTTTTTTACTGCTGAGGTGAGAAGTGTGGTCATAAGAAAGTGCTAGAATCCCCCCCCCCCCCCCCTTTTTGACAATGTCAACAGGAAGTCATTAAACCATTGTCAGGAAGGATTTGGGGTTTTCAAAGCCCTCCATTATCCCCCAAAGTAAACAAATAATTCTGAGAATGGATTTCTGGTCTGTTTTCAGTGGGGATTTTTTTTGTTCTTTTCAAGGAGAGAGGGTGATAAATGTGTTTGTTTTTGTATATTGGCCTTTTCTGTCACTTAATTAACCGTTACCCCCCCCCCCCCCCCCCGAAACCAACATGTAAGTTGTGATTTTCTTAAAAGAATAATATAAATTGTGTGATCATCATTTACTGAATACTGAAGAGCAGTTTACCAATGTTTACTTTTCGAACTATGCATTACAACCTTAAAGGGAATGTACATTATTGGCTTTTGCTTTAATTTTCAGAAATAAACTATTTGAGGGGTTAGTATAATAGATTAAATTATTGTTTCACTGACATGTTTGAAGTTTTGTTTTCGAAAATGCTGGAAAAACAAAAATGTTCAAGTAGTCTGGTTACCTGACTCCACTGAAGATGAAATGGATCAATTGACAGATGCCGGAAAATTGTACGGTAAGGGAACCAGTAGCTGGCCCGCACCCGTTCATGAACATGTAACCAATAGCAAACAAAATTTGGACTGAAAAAAAATGGTAAATTTGGAGCAGTAGTTGAAAAATAGTTAGGTTTTTCCAACGGTGGTCGGGCCGACCACTGTTGGAATTTTTTACAAAAATACAATTTTCTTGAAAATGACTTCACACCAGGTGCCACAATTTTACAGGATGCTTTAAACTGTCAGTTACCAACATCCTAGTAAGGTATTTCGTAAAAACTTGGCAGTTTTATTTTTCGATGTTTGCAAATGTTGTATATTTCCTTTAAACATACCCGCTACGTACATGTACTACTACTATGTACATTATGTTTTCCTTCTTCCCTGGTACATAGTACATTCTCTGTGTGGCGACAAATATCATGTTGCGGTGTTGACAGTGCATGACCACAACATTCTCCCCGGTCCAGCAGTTTAGGGTCATTCCGCCGGATGTTTTTGAATATTTTACGACGCCGTTACGTGACTGCAATAATTTCCTGAAATGGTCATTCCAGTTTCAATATCCCCACACGTTCAACTCATAGTAAGCAATCCTCGGTATACATTTTGCAGAATTTATGATTTATGCTGTTTTTTCTTACTACATTGTATGGGCATCTTTATTCTATAACAGGTGGTCAGTAATTAAAATGACAGTGTCCAATCCATCACTGAATCCTTGACTTAGTGTAATTAAAGTAGGGGGCGGAGTTTAGTTCGATGAAAGGAGGGGTCGGATAAACCAATAGAAACCAACGCAGGCAATTCCAAATATTCAGTCTTAACTCTTAGAAATTGTGCGCCAACATTTTAGAAAATAGATTTGATTTGTGGTATTTCACTACATGTTAAGACCTGAGCACATAAAATATTTCAAATTAAGGTTAAGAAAAAATCCTTTTTTATATCCTCTTTTAAAAATTGAAGGTAGGCTAATTTTGTTTACATTTGAAGATAACATATTCTTCATGTATTGTTTAGGTTTCATATATACATGCACCTGAGACGGTTTATCAATTCCTATTGGTCGAGAGCCTGTCACGCCGGTGGTTTAAAACCGCCGGTAAAACACCGCTGCATTCTGAACTGCGCCACATCGCGCAGATTGCACCGCGCACACCAATTTCCATATAAGGAGAGTTTTAACACTATGTTCATGAGGCACATGCCATAGACATGGTCAAACATGAAAGAAAAGTGTGAACAAAATCGTTGGAAATGTGTGAATTTTTTACTTGTTTTGACTTTTTGACCGAAAAGTATTTATGAATGGGAATACAAAATGTGCTTGGCCGGTATTAAACAAGTACGTTTAAAACCCGCTAGGGGCCTGGATGGGAATCCAGGTTAAAATTTTTTTTCTTGGTTTTTATAGAATCTATGAACCCAAAACGTCAAAAAATTCAGTGTAACAATATTTGCCATACATGTATATTACCAACCCCCAAATCCATCCATTTCTGAAAATTACAGCAAAAGCAAATGATGTATAATTCCCTTTAAAGGGACCTGAACATTCAGTTTACCTTAAAAAAGATTATGGAATTACCAGAAAATTAAAACAACTTTCCCAAATGTGACATCACTTTCATATGAGACACTGCAAGGCTCAATCCATTCCCCAACCCCAAACAGGGAGGAAAAAAAAGGCATTCTTTGGTTTTTCCTGAGCTCGCTGTCTTTTCATAATGACTCACTGGGTTTGTTTTGAACTCCAGTGGCTGGGCTTGAGTGGCTTCGTACAGTGACCGAAAAAAAATGAAAAAAAACTAATTAGATAGTCATGAAGGGGTAATAATGATTGCAGCAGTGGCGGTGGTGTAATCAATAAGAAGATGGAGACTGACAGAGACAGCAGGATAACCTTGGCACATCACGGTGCAGCAGAAAGAGACAGGTGTACCTTTAACTTAGGTGCCGAGACTAGACTTGACCAAGCCGTCTATTCTCTCAAGTACAGTACATACATGTACGCCAGTCAGTAAGCAATGCAAGAGGGTGCAGACCAGTAAATCGACTCCCATAGACCTCAGTGATAATTACGCGCACTTTGAACTTAAAAAAAAAAAACTCACAACTCTCCAAGGTGTTTGAGACACCCGTCAAATTAAAGCTTATCTCATCATCTTTCATTTTCTGTTCAATTTTCTGGTGGTAGTCTGATGACTTCTGGGAGAAAATTCCAACCAAAGATGATCACCCCTAAAAGTGGTCCTGTGGCCCATCGCCATGCCTGGGCTCCATTGCAAAATACAGGAATTTTAGGGCCCAATTTCATCCAAATTTCACAGAAATACGAGCTTGCACTCCTGTTCACGGCTTCCACCCTTCTTTTTTTACAAACCCTCAAGTTTATGGCCCACAAAACGCTCTAATCCGCTCCGTTCACAAGTACCGGTACCCCCTCACTGGCAAAGAAGGAACAGTTGACCGACCGATGCCATCTTGCCTGACTGCAATTTTGCCGCGACGCGCGGCCGTACCACCACTGCATGTGCATAGTACAAATCCCCTGGTGTACGTGCGGCACACACAAGGAACGGTGCGCATCAACCAGCTAAATGTCCCGCCCATGGGACGTCGTTGCTAGGTAAAAGGGCGCCCTCTTTCATTGGCGCACGGAGCCCATAGCAAAAACATTGAGGGCATACAATTTTGGCCCTACAATTTTGGCCCGCGTAGGTAATTTTTTTTGTCTTAAAAAAAAAAAAAATCAGCAGAAACATACTTGCTTTTTAATACAATATTTTTGTCAATAAAAAAGAAATCCTCTGGGCAGACTTGCTTAAGTCTATTGTACCACCAGATAAAGATGACAGATGGACTAGTTTATTATTGATATCTTGGCCGCTTCCACTCAATACCCCAATACTGACGTTCCAGGTGATGGCACAGCTCAGCCCCTGTAATTAATTAGTTGTGTCCAGTTTGGGGTTGTTGGAGCCGGGTTAATTAAAGACAATGGCTAATTAAAGGGACTACATGTATGTGCAATTTAATATCTAAGGGTGTGTCTGAAAACGAGTCTTGACAGTGGCTACGACTAGTCACTGCAGTGAGTCTATGGAAAGCGTTAGCCCTAAAAAAAAATCTGCATTCGGACATTGTCTTATCTTATTTTGTTAAAATTAATTTTAAAGCTGGAGTCCATCATTTGCAGCTATCCAAAAAGGTATTTGGCGTAATTATTGTTGAAAAACATACTGGTTGGAAGATAGTAAGGGGACTAAACTCCCTGTGAAATTATTCTTCCTGGCAAGCTCTCATTTTGAAGAAATCAACGAAAGAAGGCCTTTCCAACGGTGCGTCTTAAGAAGCACCGTTGGAAAATTTAAATTAGTAGTTCGTTTTGTTATTTGGCGCAGCGCGCGCAAGCATTGGCACGACGCACAGGCGCGTGCGGTTGCTACAATTCGTCGGATCTGTGCGCGACATCGCGTAAAGCTGCAATTCAAAACAATTCAAAACATGATTTAGCAACTTTTGATTTGAAATTGAGATCCTAGAATGCTGTTTTTCTCAGAATATACAGCTGAAGCTGAGCTGAAACTTCATCAGGTTAGTTTTTCAGTATCCTTCATTAGATTTTGAACACTTTTGTTGCTTCAAACGAACAAAATGCACAAATTACAAATGATGGACTATGTCTTTTAGGAAAACAAAAAATTAAGGTTAAAAAATACAGGTTGTACCGGTAAATTTAAAGTTTTGGTCAGCAATTATTCATTAGCTTATCTTAATCTTATTTTGTTAAAATTAATTTTAAACAAAACAAAAAAATGAGTTAAAAAAAAACTGGTTGTAAATTTAAAGTTTTAGTCAGCAATTAGTCATTTTCTTGTCATCTAATCCCCGTTACTCAGACAGTGTGTTTAATAATAGATAAAAAATGTCCATTGTTTTGGATGATTATTTGTCACAGAATGGCATGTGTACACAATTTATGATGTCTTTGTCACTTTGTGCATAATGCATATCAGATACAGTTTGGCTGTAATATGATAAATTGCAATAAACATTCCATTGCATTTACTCACACAGTGTGGCCACATATTGCATTATACATGTAAATGCTGACTCCCTGGTGTGTGCAGTTTGCACTTAAAGGGAAAATACAACATTTGCAAACATCAAAAAATTAAACTACCAAATCATTTTGAAATACATTGCTGGACTGTTAGTGAATGACAGTGTAAAGCATCCTGTAAAATCATGGCACCTGGTATACTGTCATTTTCAAGAAAAGTGGTATTTTTGTATCAATTTCCAACGCTGGTCGGCCGACCAGCGTTGGAAAAAACTGGCTTTTTTTTCAAATACTGTCCCCAGTTGACCATCGCACTTGTTTGCAATCGATTACACACCTATGAACGGCTACAAGCCAGCTAGACTGGTTTCCTGACCTTACAGTTCCCCAATGTATGTAAACTGCTCTGTTTTCTTCTTTTATGGAGTCAGGGAACCAGACTACAGGAAAATGATTATTTTTCTTGGTTTTTATAGCATTTTCGAACCCAAAACCTCAAAAAATTTAGTGTAACTATATTTGCTATATATTTCCAACCCCCCAATTCCATCCATTTCTGAAAATTACAGCAAAAGCAAAAGATGTATATTCCCTTTAAATCACTTGACCCAATTGTGTCCATTGTATTGTTGTTAATTAGCTCCAGATTTCTGCACTAGATTGCCATCTGATCTAGCCCACTCAGCACATCTTCTGGTACTTTGTGCACCGCTGCACTGCCAGTGTGCACGAGTGGCCATTGACCCTTTCTGTATTGTACAATATTGCGTTTTATACCCGTATAGATTTTAATCGTGGATAAATGGGTTATTGTATCCGGACATCGGCCGTAACAGAAACTGTATACTTAAGCTGAATGCGGGTGGCAATTACGGGGGTGGGGTCTATTACTATAGCCATTGATACATGTGTATATATGTAAGAGGGATGAAGCTTATGAATTCTGATTGGTTAAAAGATGACCATGTGACTATGCTTCATGCATTAGGCATGTGTTTTACTACATGTACTTACTAAAATATGAATAAAATAATAATATTGATTTATATACATGTACATGTACATCATATACATGTACCGTACATGCAGCACACACTAACCAAACTGGTTATCATGGCGCAGTACAACATTATTACCCCTGCTCTCCGGGCCAATGAATCATACCAAAAACCATCTCAGCTCTGTGAGTACATGTAGCTCAATGCTGCCATATCAGGGCAAGCGGCTAAATCAAGCACAGGACCATCTCTGCCCATTTTTCTCCAGGGTGGGGAGAGGCAATGAGTGACAAAGTGCCTTGCCTAAGGGCACATGCACCAGAACCATAGGCTGGATTCGAACCCACAACCTGCAGATTTACCCACAAGATAATGAGTTAAATGCAACCAGAGTGGGCCACAGCACTCCACCAATAGGTTATGAGTATTTTTTTAAAAAGCCAATGTTTTTTTGAGGTGCTTTGTATAAAAATGTGGCTCAGAAAGTTTATACATGTATGCTAAGAAAATTTGGCAATTAGCGGAGAACCAGTAAAAGGCATTGGATACATCACACAACATGTTAGCCGGTAACCTGTTTTTGCTATATAGCCAAACTTTTTTCTTCCATGCTTGACCAATTCATTTGCAAAGATGACCACTGTCATGTGACAGTCACATGACCTCATATCCTCCAGGCGTTGCTATTTTTAGTCCAAATTTCCTGGGGCATCTGTTTAGGAAGAGGAAACAGACTTACGCAAGTCTAACCTTGGCTAAGTAATCACCCAAGCGGAAATCCTACCCTAATTTCTAAATTCGGCAAGTCGTTAATGAAGACCAGTCTTTTTTTTGTTTCCCTTCTTGCGGTAATTAGACCATGAACCAAGGAAGAGGCTGATAATAGCAACAGATAAGAATCGAGTCCGGGCGCCAGACTGGCGTGATGAGTTGTTTACATGTGTGTGGCTGCAATGACTGAGTGTAGACAATGGAGGAAAAAAAACAATAATATGTACATGTACATTTGCAGATGTGGCTCACTTTGTTATTAAAAAAAAATACATAATTGAAAATGTATTCCCTTTTTGTATTCAGAATAAAGCATGTAAGCGTAATTCATTACTAATTACAAAACTTGCTTGAATTATTTTTCATTGAAGCAGATTTTTGTACGTACCGTTTTATGCAATTAAACCATTTTCCCTTTTCAAATGTTTAATTTTTAAGTTTTTCATTTTCAAAGCCACATTAACATTCAAATGTCTTAAAAATTACAAAACAAATTGAATACGGACCAACAGGAAGAATAGGAGACAGTTTAGAGTTGGTTCTGAAAAATTTAATTCAAGCATACATTTGTTTCGTCTATCAAACAAGAAACGTTCATCCTGGGGAGTACAGTACACAAATACTGCAGTTTTGTAACTTTGACAATATTAAATGGTGGGGAATAAAACAATTAAAAAACCATAAAAAAAATTGATTGTTGATTTGTTGTCATCATCCATCTTCCAACTCGATTAATTATCACTCTAACCTAATATGTCCTTTTTTCTTTTCCTTTTCTTAACTTCAGGCTCAGATGGATCTGCCTCCTGAGAAGGCAAGGCTCCTTCGTCAGTATGACGACGACAAGAAATGGGATCTTATATGCGACCAGGTGAGCAGGGTACCAGACTGTTTGTTTGTCAGTTACACTGTCCAAGTGTCTGTTTGTTTGTATGTAATCAAGTGAGGATGGCACAGTCAGTGGGTTGTTTATCTGTTGCACTGTCTTAGTGTCTGTCTGTTTTATGCGACCGGGTAAGGAGAGCACTGTCTACCTCACCGTTTGTTTGTTTGTTTGTTTGTTTGTCAGTCACACTGTTTTCTCTTTGTCTTTGGGTGTTTGTGGCAAAGTTTTCTACATGTGTTTCTAAATTTGGTTGTAGGAAAAAGTCTCTGCGAAGGATCCGCCACACACGTACATCTTACGAATCAAACGGGTGATGGAACCGGGGAACACATCAAAGGTGAGAAACATTTGTCCAATTCGAGTTCAATAAACAATTTTTTTAAAAATATTAAATTATATGTATCAGGCCAAAAAAAAAAATTAGTCGGTCTCTGTCAGCACGCGCGTCGATTTTAATCATGCGCGTCAATTTTTTTTTTCCAAAATGTTCCGCGGTAGCTCCAACAGCGCCCTCTATTGCCGCACCTCCTCAGTTTTTTTTTACCAAAGAGCACCAAGGAATGGGAAATTGCACCAAGGCAAATGATCGAGAGCACCAAGGCAAATTATGGAGGACTCCAATGTACATGAGGACACCAAAAAAGCAAAATAGTACCCCACCTTGTTTGTACAATCCAAGCTTGAAGAAAAAAAAAAAAGCCACGTCCCCGCGTCAATTCCGGAACTTTGGTCTGACCAGAGACTGAATATATTTTATTTTGGCCTTAGCTTAGCTTTATTCATAAACAAATCTCAACTGCTTTTTCTTTCATGTTGCTTACAGCGCCAAAGAAAGAAGATATTTGACACGTCCACGCAGAACTTACGAGACTTGGAAATATCACTACGAACAAATAGTATACAGTAAGTACACACAGAGTTCACAATCAGCACAAACAAGCTGATGCCAAACAATCCCAACTTCTGCCCCACCCATCTCAAAAACAACTCCGCCCAATTCCAGCGCATCTAAAAAAAAACCTCCCCAAAGTCCAACCCATCTTGAAAACAACCCCACCCAATATCAACCCATCCTGAGCTGACCACACCCTGTCTACACCTCAGCCCCACCTACAATTGTTTTCACCAATTGCGAGCCAGCACCAGCTTGTTTCCAGTCCAACCCCACCCAACCTCTACCTTAGGCACTCCATGCATTCCCACTGGGCCACACCCGGGCCACACCCAGCCACACCCAACCCCACCTACCCTCCCTGCAACCCTCTTTTTCCACTTCGTTTCTCGACTCTACTTCTTCAGATGCATGTAATTGATTAATCATTGTATTTTCCCTACTTTTCTCTTCCAATTCTTAGATGGGTACGGGAGTTCCTGAACGAGGAGAATAAAGGCCTTGACGTACTTGTGGAATACCTCCAATGGCTCAACAAGGCCATGACGTGAGTACATCAGAAAAAGCTCTAGTCAAGTATTAGTCTGTGTCCAAACTGGGTGTCCAGATCCAGATCAGGTTATTCCCAGAGATGGTCAGCCGACCATCGTTGGAAATTGATCCAAAAATTCCACTTTTCACGAAAATGGCAGCACACCAGGTGCCACGATTTCACAGGATGCTTGAGACTTTTATTCACTTACAGTCAAGTAAGGTATTTCATAATAATTTGGGGCTTTTGTTTTTTGATGTTTGCAAATGTATATTACCTTTAAAGGGAAGATACAACATCAGCAAACATCAGAAAACAAAATGATCAAATTATCACCAAAGACCTTACTGGATTGTTAGGGAATGACAGTATAAAACATCCTGTAAAGTTGTGGCTCCTGGTGTGCTGACATTTTCAAGAAAATCTGTATTTTTCCAAAGCTGTTCGGCCGACCACCGTTGGTCGGCCGACCACCGTTGGAGAAAACTGCTCCTACTTTTTCACATTTCTTTGCAATTGATTACACACCTGTGAAGAGGTACAGGCCTGCTAGACTGATTCTCTGACATCACAATTCCCCAAAGTCTATAAATTGCTCCGTTTCATCTTAAGTGGGGTCAGGGAACCAGACTACAAGAAAATGATTGGTTTTCTTGGTTTTTCAAGCATCTACAAGCCAAAACGTGAAACAAGTCAGTTTAACATTATTTGCTATAACATTTATTTCTGAAAATTGCAGCAAAAGCAATGGTTGTACATTGTCTTTAACAGTGAAATAGACAGTGAACTGACACAATAAACTTGTAAGGGAAATACCTGTACAACGTTTATACAAGGTTACATCCATAAAATGTCTGTGAACTTTGCACTTCTGAGAAAAGTGGTATCTGGAGTAGTCAGTTTTCATATTGCATTGTGCAGTACCATTTCCCTTTGGCACAATTAACGTTCAGTTTCGAGGTATAATGACCTACTTACACTTCCATGGAAATCCCCCCCCCCCCCCCTCAGTCTAAAATGTAATTAGATTAAACTCTACAACAAAAATAAAAAGTGAAAGTTCACCCTGATATGCCAGATCGACTTCACTTCAACCCAGAATATAAAAAGTTCTTTCACTTGGGGAAATTTATTAACCGATACTGTAAGAAAGCAAAAGTGAAAGGGGCCATTGCCTGACAAAATTACTAAAAAAATTACTACTAATAAATTTTAGTTTTCATATCCTTGAATGCTGTCTTTAAAGAAACAATTGAGAAACAAAAGCTAATTTCCCAGATGATGTTATCGATCGACACAGAGCCAGCATGTTTGTTTGGAGGGAAGTAAGTGTTTAGAAAATGACGTGTCAACGTTTATTTAGGAACATGACTTCTGTTTGCTTAAAGAAGCCAGCCGTTAATGATCACAAGCTGAGTTCCGACATTGGATGAAATCATCTGAAATCACTGAACATTTTAAGAGCATTAATATAAGTTTTGATGCCAAATGAAATTTTATGAAAAGAAACGGGGAAAAAACCCAAAATAGAACCCAGAAACAATCCAAATTATTAATAAATTACAATTTTAAAAAGTTTAAGGGACTTTAACCCATAATGCATTGCATTCTGATGGTGTATGGTTCCCTGAATTCTCGCACCAATTATATACCAGTTTTAGGCAGCAGCGGGAGACCCTCCTTAAGCCCACCTCTATATGCTAAGTGAAAAGTATTTCAAGACAAACCTTTTATCAAGAAGTTTATGAGAAAAAAAAAGGAACATGACAAATACTATAGGTCCGGACTTGAACCCACAATGCATTGCAGTGTATGGTACCCTGACTTCTTGTACCATTTGTCTACCAGGTTTGAGGAGCAGCTGGAGACCCTCCCCAAGCCCACCACATCACGCAGCATGCGGACTACCAGGCGTAGCTCCAAGCCCGGCGGATCCCCCAACCACCTGGCCATCACGCGAGACGACGTCCACGTCTGTATCATGTGCTGCAGGGCCATCATGAATTTTCAGGTATTTGGAGCCACTCCTGTACCTTCTCCTCCCCTTTCCCCAACTCTCTTAATACCGCCCCCAGCCGTTAACCCCTCCCCACCCCCAGCCCCTCCCTGCCCCAAGCCTGCAGCCCCCCCCCCCCCAACCCCCAATCCAAGCCCCCGACGTCACTCTGTTCTTAAAGGGGAATTTAATACCTTCAAGTCATTCTTCTTAATTTGTTTTATTTCCGCAGTACGGCTTCAACCTTGTGATTAACCACAACGAGTGCATCAATGCAATAGCACTCAGTCTCAACCACAAGAGCCCAAGGTAAGGGAAAAAATGATCTAAAAAATTTATTTAGCAGCAGAAGAATTGCAAACAGTGTGGACTTGCTACTTAGTCATTCATGAAACCCTTGAAGAGCCAAAGTTGGGGAAAAAAAGGTGTCATTAAAAAAATAAGCTTGAGCCTGAATTAAAGATAGAGTACATCATTTGTAGCTATCAAAAAAGGATTTGGCCAAATTATTGTTAAAAAGCTTACTTGGTTTAAAGATAGTAATGACACTAAACTCTCTGTGAAATTATTCTTTCTGGCATAATGTCATTTTGAAGAAAACAATAACAGAAGGTCATTTCCAACGATGATTCAAGTGACACATTTCTGGAAATTTCCGTTACTAATTGGTTTGTAATTTGGTGAATTTGTGAATGGGTGGGGGCAAGCGTTGACACGATGCACACGCGAGCGCAGTTGATATTATTCGTCGGTTCAGTGTGTGACATCGCGTGGCTGTAATCGGCTGAATGAGAACGTGTTCCAGAAGCTGATTTCGGGCGCAATTCGCAATATCACTCGGCAACTTCTGAATTTAAAACCGAGATCCTAGAATATTGTTTTCTCAGAATATACAGCAATCTCAAGCTAAAAGTTCAGCAGGTTAGCTGTTAAAGGGAATATACAACATTTGCAAACATCAAAAAACGAAATTATCAAATTACCACGAAAAACCTTGCTGGATTGTTAGGAAATGACATTTTAAAGCATCCTGTAAAATCGGGGCTCCTGGTGTACTGACATTTTCAAGAAAACGTGTGTTTTTCCAACACTGGTCGGCCGACCAGCGTTGGAGAAAACTGGCTTCTTTTCAAAAGCTGCTCCTAATTTTTCATATTTTGTTATTCCACATTTTGTTTGCGATTGATTACACACCTGCAAACTCAGTTTTATCAACATTTGCTATACATACTAATCCTCCAAATCCATTTATTTCTAAATATTGCAGCAAAAGCAAATGTTGTACATTCCCTTTAAGCACCCGTCCTTAGATTTTGAGCACTATTGTTGCTTCAAACGACAAAAATGCACAAGTGACAAATGATCTATTCTACCTTTAACAAACCTGTTGGGCAATACAGGCAATATTGGGCAATTTTTGAAAGGCGGCCCGTTTTAAATACAAGAATTTTCTTTTTGTTTCCTTCCAGAACCAAAGCCTTAGTCTTGGAGCTTTTGGCAGCGGTCTGCCTGGTCAAGGGAGGACACGAGATAATCCTGGGTGCCTTCGACAACTTCAAATTGGTGAGTGACGACTTCGAAACCAGACTTACGAAATCCCATCCAGGAAAAAAAAAATTAATTTGAGGGGATGTCGGATTATGGCCGCTAAGCCATCAAAATAAGCAGCGCAGAACGAAGACTCGTAGATATCACTCTGGTTGTGTTCCGGAAGTGTTGATCTGAGATTGACATGTCTAAGCTCACAAAATAAATAAATCGGACCAGAATCTTGCATGTCGGTCTCAAATTTCAGGGTCTTTGTCCAAGATGAAAAATTAATTTGAAGAATTTGTGTGAGGGAGGTATTACCTGCTGAGTCAGAATAAACGGTGCAGATCCTGCAGACAAATGTTTTGGCAAAGCTTGATCCCTAAATCCGGGGAAATCCAAACTAAACTAATTGCGTGCTGTCATAAAAAAAACCTGACTTTGAGATTGAATGACGAGTTTTGATGTGTACTACAAAGAATCCTTGACGATATCAATTTTTGTTTTCATTGTTCATTTCAGGAGTGTAGCGAGCGGTATAGGTTTGAGAACCTGTTTCAGTACTTCCAGAAATACGAAGACACGAATATCGACTTCATGGTAAGCTTGATTGAAAACACCTCTACATTTTTTTTCCTTTTCAACCGTCTGTTCCCTCTTTCCAACTTTAATTTTCCTGCTGTCATCATGGAAATTGATTTTTGGAAATCGTTAGATGGGTTTTACTAAGGGAATAAATATGTGCTTGGCTGGTTTTTAACAAATATGCTTGAAACCTATTTATTCCCATTCATCAATACCTTCAGTCAAAAAGCCAAAACTAGTCAAAAAATATAAATTTCCAACGATTTTGTTGAACAATTTTACTTCATGTTTTGTGAAACACCCTTCTAGCAATTGTTATGGTTTGTGCCTCGCACGAGTAATACTAGAAATCTCCTTATATGGAGATTGGCGCGTGTGGCGCAGAATGCAGCGTTGCCAGAAAAAGTGTTGAAAAACCAGTCAGTGTTCTATTAACTTCAAAATACCCACAATCCTGGCTCTCGACCAATAGGAATGGGTAAAAACTGTCTTAGGTATTTATGAATGAAGTCTTTATAGATGTGTGTAGCATGGAACTTGAGGAATCTTCTTGAAAACTAACTTGGTTGATTCTGATCATCAGTTTGATTTTGTTTTAATTATCATAATTCTTGTAACAACTCTTTTGTCTGTGATTTTCATTTGATAGGTGGCGTGCATGCAGTTCATCAACATCGTTGTACATTCAGTGGAGGAGATGAACTTCCGATCGTATCTTCAGTTTGAGTTCACCAAGCTGGGACTGGACCGGTACTTGGAGGTGAGTTTAATACTCTGGTTCTTTGGGTTTTAGTTCTGGTTCCTTGTCAAGTGCCAATTTAGCCCTTGGTTCTTTTGTTTGGTTCTTATATTTACCATTTTCTTAAGGATTCTGCTGTGGTTCTTCCAAAAGTTTCTGATGTTGGTCTCAGATTTTTTTCTGACTATTTTTCTCATGATGTTTATAAATTTATCATGGTCCAAGTTCAGCGCAAGATCTGTTTTGTTTTTCATATTTTTCCATGGGTCTTGGGTCTAGGCCTACTTGATCTCTGGTTCTAGGTCTAGACCTAGCTCTGGTTCTAGCCCAAAGTTTAATCCTATATCTGGGTCTGGTTCTAAGTCCTGGTTCTGGTTGTAACACTAAGTTTTATCCCATTTCTGATTCCATGTTAAGTCCTAGTTCAGGTTCTAGCCTTCAGATTTTTTCCACATCTGGTTCTATTATTAATCCTAGTTCCAGTTCTAGTCCTAGTTCATGTTCTAGCCTTCAGTTTTATTCCCTATCTGGTTGTGGTATTAGTCCTAGTTCCAGTTCTAGTCCTAGTTCAGGTTCTAGCCTTCAGTTTCATTCCATATCTGGTTCTAATTTTAGTACTAGTTGCAGTTCTAGCTAAAAGTTTTATCCTATATTTCATTCCAGTTCAAGTCCTAGTTCAGGTTCTAGCCTTCAGATTTTTTCCACATCTGGTTCTATTATTAGTTCTAGTTCCAGTTCTAGTCCTAGTTCATGTTCTAGCCGTCAGTTTTATTCCATATCTCGTTCTAGTTTTAGTCCTAGTTCCAGTTCTAGCTAAAAGTTTTATCCCATATTTCATTCCAGTTTTAGTCCTAGTTCAGGTTTTAGCCTTCAGTTTTATTCCATATCTGGTTCTAGTTTTAGTATTGTTCCAGTTCTAGCCCCCCAGATCAAGTCCTAGTTCAGGTTCTGACCCACACGTCTTCCCTCCAATTCCCAGAAACTGAAGAACACGGAGAGTGACCGCCTCCACACCCAGATCCAGGCCTACCTGGATAACATGTTTGACGTCGGCCAGCTGATGGAGGACTCGGACACTAAGAACCTAGCACTCGAGAGAGTGGGACAGCTAGAAGAGAACCTCTACCAGGTAAAACAAAAATCCTTTATCCCGGGGTTTCCCGCAAAGTTTGTGTTCTCTATAAGTGATCCCCTTTTGCCATTTCCTACGTTTTTGATACCTCAGTTGGTTGAGCAACGGTAATCCGGAAGTTACAGGTTCAAATCTCACTCAAGTCAATTTCTTTGTTCAGCCTTAATTTGAACTTTATTTTGCTAAACAGCCAAACCAACAAATAACTTTTCTGTTGACTGTGCATCAATCATTTTTACTTATCAATTTTGTCGACCTCATCATTAAAAAAATTGGATTTTTCAGAAAACTTCTCACAGTTTTGGGATGTATGTTTTCTTGTTTATGTGTGATACCCCTGAGTATATAGAGTATAGGCTTACTGAGATGGCAGACCTAAAAGTACGTTAGACTAAATTTGTCCAATTTGTCTTACTTCTGTAGACGAACGAGCAGCTACGACAACAAGAAGACGCGTCTCTCTCCAGAATAGCTGAGTTGCAGCTGGAGCTTGCCTCGACCAGTAAAGACCTGGAATCGCTCAAGGTGCGTCTGGTACCAGATCATCTCAAAATCGACCATCATAGAAAGTTGTTGATCCGTATCAATGTCTGATTTGCTGTCTAGACGTTAACACAAGTTCCCCAGGCAATTTTTTTCCTCAGAATCCTTGAGAATCAACACTGCGCAGGAATCCAATTACACATTCTGTGCTCTTCAATCTCATTAGCCTTTAGTCAAGTCCCACGTGCTTACCCGGACACGTGACGCACCCTGGATGCTGACACATAAAAAGACTAGCACGAGTGGTGAAGCCGCGAGGGCCTTTACCATCTCGTGGAGAACCCTTATGTTTTTCTTTACATTTTGTCTACTGATTTGGTAGACATGCATAATGCATTACCCGTTGTGAATTGACCAATGAAAATGCAGAATTACTAATGTAAATCAGCCGTCATCGGGCGCCAGACAGCACGCGCGCCATGGCGCGTGTGCTGTTGCTGCTAACCGCAAACCACCGTTAGATGATTGGTTTATATTGCTTGATTTATATTACATGAATAAATGAATAAGTGATTAGTTCCACGAGATAGTAAAGGCCCTCGCAGCTTTGCCGCTCGTGCTAGTCTTTTTTACCTGCCAGCATCCGAGGTGCGTTACGTGTCCGGATGGTCCGGGTATAGGCGTGTGGGACTTGACTAAAGGCTACAATCTCATGAGAATTAACCCAACAAAAATGAAACAGAAAAGAAAATGACAACCACATGCAGACAAAAAAAATTACTAGAAGGGTTTGGAAGTGATGGCAGATACGAATTTGCTAATAAAAAGACCATAATTGTCTTCCTTATTTTGACAAAACCTGCAGCCTTTTGCAACTGGTGATGTACATTTTAAGAAGACAAAATTGCTGTTTATCAAATTAGGTTTTGCCCTTTACCGACGTTTAAACACTGTATACTCAGTGTGTTACCTCCCGAGTGAAAGTTGGAAAAATCACTCGGGTGGGACTCGAGCCCACGACCTCCTGCTTTCTAGTGCAGATGTCTTACCACTCGACCACCGAGCTAACGGGATCGGTTGGAAATTGCTGTTCTTGATATTTTGTTAATGCTCCACTGCACTTGTAAATAGAGGGTTGTGGGTTCGAACCCAAGCAATCCTGTGAAACTTTTATCCTTGCAAGTAAATATGTCGGGAATCTTCTCCAAAGGTTTAAATGTTCTGCTGCTTTTTAAAATTTGATCCGAAGACCCAGAAGAGAGAAGCCGATGTCACGATCGAGACGTTAAAACGGACGTCGATAGCCCGAGGGCCGGGGAGCGGTGGCGGGGGCGGGACCGGGGGCGGTGGCCCTGGGGGAGGCGGCCCTGGGGGAGGTGGTGGCCCTGGCGGAGGTGGACCTGGCGGGCCTGGTGGTGGCGGACCTGGTGGCGGAGGAGGCTTCGGACCCGGTGACGGACCCGGTGGGGGATTCCCCCCACCCCCAGATGACCGTAAGTAGACACGGACGTTCTGAATTCGCTGAGATGGTCTTTTGCTCTTAGCTCTTTGAAAGTAACGATTACTTTTACCAGAGTAACTTCAAATGATCAGTTTTAAGACTATGTCAGTGTTTTGAACTTAAAGGGAATATACATCATTTGCTTTTGCTGTAATTTTCAGAAATGGATGGAATTGGGGGGTTGGAAATATATAGCAAATATAGTTACACTGACATTTTGAGGTTTTGGGTTCGAAAATGCTATAAAAAGCAAGTAAAACGATCATTTTCCTGTAGTCTGGTTCCCTGACTCCATATAAGAAGAAACAGAGCAGTTTACATACATTGGGGAATTGTAAGGTCAGGGAACCAGTCTAGCTGGCTCGTACCCGTTCATAGGTTTGTAATCGATTGCAAACAAGTGCGATGGTCAATTAGGGCCAGTATTTGAAAAAAAGCCAGTTGTTTCCAACGTTGATCGGCCGATCAGCGTTGGAAATTGATACAAAAATACCACTTTTCTTGAAAATGACAGTATACCAGGTGCCATGATTTTACAGGATGCTTTACACTGTCATTCACTAACAGTCCAGCAAGGTTTTCAAAATGATTTGGTTCTTTTATTTTTTGATGTTTGCAAATGTTGTATTTTCCCTTTAAGTTGGAAGTGAGCCATTGAAAATTATTATTGATCATTTTATGATCATTCTAGTGTGTTGAACTGTTACCAAATTGTAAAAAAAAAAAAAATTCGGCCCAATGGAATATCAGCCAATTGACTTAATTGTTCAACTCGTTTTCTCATTTTTCTTTTACAGTACCCCCACCCCCTCCTCCCCACCCCCTCCCCCTCCCAGTGCAGTTCCCCCACCCCCTCCCCCACCCCCAATGTTTGGTGTGCCCCCACCCCCACCCCCTCCTGGAGCACCCCCACCTCCTGGTGGTATCTTCGGAGCGGCACCCGATGGCTGTAAGTTCTTCTATCTTTGTTGTTGTTTACCTTGTGTGTGTTGTTTACGTTATTGTCAGTTTCTGACACTGATAAATTTGATTTTGTTCACGTAAATCAAAATTACGGCATTCATCCTCCTCTTTTAAAGCCTGTTCATTCTTAGAGCAAATTTAAAGGTTAAAATAAATGTTACAGTGAAATTACATTTGTAATGCAATCAAGCTAAATGAGTTGTTTGTCGGGAATTTTCATTTGGAGATTCAGGCCAAAATAGGGCCACTTCATCACATCACCTCATCACATCTCTTGGTGTTCCAACTTCCATAATTTATTAACTAAAGATGGTATCAGCATGCATTTTTCACAGCAGTAATGCTGAGATTGTGCTCTTTTCAAATGTGTAATAAAAAAAATTGGACCGTGGTCGACAAATGACTCATGTAGCTTGATCGCATCACATTTGTTGACATCAAAAATTGCATTTCTTTCACTTTCACTGTAGACTGAAACTTGTTCTATTTTCCCCATTTCTTGTACTTCCCTAATAACGGCAAACAAAATTTGGTTTCAGCTGTGACCATAAAAGGCAAGATCCGAACCAAATATCGTCTCCCGCTCCTCAACTGGGTCGCCTTCAAGCCCAACCAGATCGGGGGCACGGTCTTCAGTGAACTCGACGACACCAAAGTCATGAAGGTGGGTAGGAGGCAGTAACTAAAGGTTGCAGACCAGTAAATAAACTGCCGTAGACCCCAACGATAATTGCCCCCACTTCAAAAATTCAGGAAAAATACTCACAACTCTCCAAGGTATTCGAGACACACATCAAATTAAAGCTAATTTTATCATCTTTCATTTTCTTTTCAATTTTCGGGGGTTAACTAATGACTTTTAGGAGAAATTTCCATCCGAAGATGATCACCCCTTAAAGTGGTCCTGAAGACCATCGCCATTTTGAAAACCGACGCCTGCACTCTATGGCAAATAGAGCGCTTTTAGGGCTCCAATTTCATCCAAATTGCACAGAACTACAAGCTCACAGTCCTGTGCACGGCTTCCACCCATATTTTTAACAAACCCTCAAGTTCATGGCCCACAATATGCTCAAATAACGAAGAATTTGAGGGCATGCAAATCGTGATTTGGCCGGCGTAGGCGATTTTGGACCGATTTACTGGCCTGCAACCTTTAAATCCCCACGCTGCTGTGTAGAGCACTGTGCTTGCAGTAAAGTGTATTGCCCAAGGACAACATGTTTCATTGACTCTGTTCAAATCTCAAGTCTGAAGACTTTTCAATACCGCCTTTGAAATGACTGAAATGAACTTTTGAAATCATTCACTCTTTTCTCTTATCTCCCGCAGGACATCAACTTTGAGAATTTCGAAGAGATGTTCAAGACTCAGAACCAGTCCGCTGGCAACTTCACAGCCAAGGACGGGCCCAAGAAGTCCCCCTCCAAGAAGAAGCAACAGTCTCTCTTGGATCCCAACAGACTGCAGAACATCTCCATCATGAGGCGCAAGATTGAGCTGACTGTCAAGCAGATCGTAGAGGCTATCAAAAAGTAAGGGTTTTCTTCACCCAAATACTGTGTCAATCATAAGTCAGTCACAAGGCAGTCACAAGGCTGTCACAAGGCAGTCACAAGGCTGTCATAAGGCAGTCACAAGGCTGTCACAAGGCAGTCACAAGGCTGTCACAAGGCTGTCACAAGGCAGTCACAAAGCTGTCACAAGGCAGTCACAGGGCAGTCACAAGGCTGTCACAAGGCAGTCACAAGGTTGTCATAAGTTAAATCACAAGTCAATCACGATTCGATGATAAGTCAATCACAACTAAATCACAAGTTCATCACAAAGCCACCAGAAGACAAAATGACAAGACCAATTTACAAGTCATATCACAAGACATATTACAATTCCAATAAATCTCCTTAACCCTCCTATGCAAACATACATTCTGTGCCAAGTTGTCCTTGCTGTCCAAATCAATCAGGTAACTGTTTTCAACCCGTAAGGGGCCCAGCCCACATAAAGCAGGATTGACTGCCTTGGACTGTTTAAGTAACTTGATACAGCTATGCTTTGACTCCGGGTGAGTGATAAAACAGCTGTGACCACAACTTGCCTGTTTTGTCTGTTGACCCAGTTTGACTAGACAAAGTACTTGCTTGACATACGATCTGACTGCTGGTGACTAGCCTTTGTTAAAAGTATAGCTTGGGAAGTGGAAGTGAATTTTGACTGTCCGTGACTGCTTAAATAGCAGGAGGGTTAATGTAGAGAGGTAAATAAGGGTAAAGTAGCTTGCCTGAGGACACATCATTCTGCTAGACTATAATGCCTGACTCCAGTGACGAATCCCACTCCTAACCTCAGAACCACTTCCCCCTCCAAAAAGAAAATTTGTCTTAAAAAATATATATATTTGCAGGCTCAAATTTAAAAAAAAAAATTTTGCCCAGGTTGGATCTGAACCTGTTGGAACTGGACACCGTAGAGCAACTCCAGCGATTCTTGCCCAATGACGGCGAGGTCAAAGTCTTCAAACAGTACGAAAAAGACAAGAAACCTATCGAGCAACTGACAGAAGAAGATAGGCTGATGATCAGCGTAAGTGAAAACAAACGACCTAGTTAGCGAAAATTGGTAACCAGCTAAAATGGCATGTATTGTGCATTACTGCGGACTGGTTCCCATACGGCTTTCGCTCAGTTTGAAAAATTGCCTCATGATTCGTGTAAGGTTGTGTCCGAAACGGGCTTCCAGAGCTACAGCTACGTCTATTGTCAGTGCCTCCACGCGTATTTTCAACAGGCGCAGACCTAGACCTGATTCGGATGCAGCCTAAGTTAAAAAATTAACAAGTTTTACTTAAATATTGGTTACCAGCTAGAATGGCATGTATTGTTCAGTACTGTTGACTGGTTCCCACACGACTTTTGTTTAGTACAAAACTTTGCCTCATCCAAAAAATTTGAACTGAAATTATTTTTTTTAAACCCATTTAACTTCTTACTGTTTCTTTTATTATAAAACTCATCTGTTTATGGGTTTTTCCACTGTCTAACTTTAATAATCTTACCATTTTTTTCTCCACAGTTGTCCAAAGTGGAGAGACTGTCCGACCGTCTTGCCATCATGAGTTTCATGGGCAACTTTGACGACACGATTAAGGCCATC
Source organism: Patiria miniata (assembly GCF_015706575.1). NCBI lineage: Eukaryota > Metazoa > Echinodermata > Asteroidea > Valvatida > Asterinidae > Patiria > Patiria miniata. The sequence continues at coordinate 11,983,534 of NW_024037075.1, read as the reverse complement.
AAACCAGTAAGATGCTAATCTGTCATCCCAAATTAAGTTTCAAACTAGGTTTTGCCCTTCACCGACGTATAAACACTGTATACTCAGTGTGTTACCTCCCGAGTGAAAAGTTGGACAAAATCACTCGGGTGGGACTCGAACCAACGACCTCCTGCTTTGTAGTGCAGACGTCTTACCACTCGACCACCGAGCTAACGGGATCGGTTGGCTGGTTCGAATCTGATGTACATAGCAGCGGGTACTGCATAACTATTCATATTAAAGATGGAATTTTGCGTCGGGGTGATGTAAATCAAACTAGGTTTTGCCATTCATTAAATTAAATTTGTTTAGAGTAAACCTATTTGTTCTCAAAGATGTAACTTACGTTGTGCAGTAACTAAACTATGTATCTTTGTTACCAAATCTGACATAGTAAATCAATACTCCAAAGACAAATTTCTACAATTTCAAAACTACTTTCAGAGAGTCAGTAAATTAAGCTGTAAAAATACCCTGTAAATTGCTCAAGCTTTTGTCTTCTCAGGATTAAAGAAATCCACAAAATACACAACCATTTCTTATTCAATTCACTTTTTAACGATTCCTTTCCGTCAGCAACTGAATGCCATAACGTCGGCCTCACTCACTATCAAGACCTCCGCCCGGCTCAAGAAGATCTTGGAGATTGTCTTAGCGTTTGGCAACTACTTGAACAGCGCTAAGCGAGGAGCAGCCTATGGGTTCAAGCTGCAGAGTCTGGACACGGTAAGCACAAAAAAAAACAAAAAAAACATCAAGAAATTTTTAAGCAGAAAAATATTACTTAGCATATTTTTCTGATCAGTAAACAATCGGTGGAGTACCAGTCACACACACTACACATTGCTTTTGCCGGTTACCTGCTTTTGCTAAGCGTATATTTTCTGTGCTTAGCAAATTTAGAACTTATGTCCAGAAGCAGGATATTTTACCCCAATTGATTTTGTCAACAGGAGCAAAGTTGTGTCTACGGAACTTTGTAAGCATGCCCTACAGTTTTTTTTGTTTTTTTTTCTTCCCCTTCTTAATTTCACGGAATCTTGCCTCACATTTTGACTTCTGTTTTGATAATTGATATCTGTATTTCTATAATTTCTTGGCTTTTGTTTCAGTTACTGGATACCAAGTCCACTGACCGGTCTATGACCCTACTGCACTACATCGTGGAGACGGTTCATCAAAAGTTCCCCGGTACGTCAGATTTTTGCTTGGATCTACAGTACGTTGAAAAGGCAGCTGCAGGTAGGAAAAACCCTTGGTTTTTTAGTTTTTCATTGTTAAAGGGAATGTACATCATTGGCTTTTGCTGTAATTTTCAGAAATTAACTATTTGAGGGGTTAGTATAATAGATCAAATATTGTTACACTGACATGTTTAGAGGTTTTGTGTTTGAAAATGCTGGCAAAACGAAGAAAAACAAAACTGTTCAAGTAGTCTGGTTCCCTGACTCCACTAAATATAAAATGGATCAATTTACAGATGCCGGAAAATTGTACGGTAAGGGAACCAGTCTAGCTGGCCTGCACCCGTTCATGAACATGTAACCAATAGCAAACAAAATTTGGACTGAACAAAATTGTAAATTTGGAGCAGTAGTTGAAAAATAGTTAGGTTTTTCCAACGGTGGTCGGCCGACCATTGTTGGAAATGTATACAAAAATACCATTTTCTTGAAAAGGACTTCACACCAGGTGCCATAATTTTACAGGATGCTTTAGACTGTCATTTACCAACATCCTTGTAAGGTATTTCGTAAACACTTGGTAGTTTTTTTTTTGATGTTTGCAAATGTTGTATATTCCCTTTAAAGGTAATATACAACATTTACAAACTTCAGAAAACAAAACTACCAAACTGTTATGAAGTACCTTACTTGACTGTAAGAGAACAATAGTCCCAAGCATCCTGTGAAATCATGGCATCTGGTGTGCTGCTATTTTTGAGAAAAGTGAAAGCGTTGCATCAATTTCCAACAGTGGTCGGCCGACCATCTTTGTGTCACTAGGATAGGTATGAGTTAACTGCACTCAGCTCCCATTCAGCTGTCCAACTTTCAAAGACTCGTTTTGAGTTTGCAAATTACTTTCAGACCTTTTAAAATTCCAGTCTTTTCATAATCTCCGTAGTTTCGTTGGAGAACCTGGTGATAGATATCAGGCAGTTGACGTCGGGCATCCAGCTCAGCAAGCGAGAGTTTGCCCAGCAGCACGACAACTCGATCCTGAGAGATTTCCTCCTGGCAAATGAAGACAAAGTCAAGAAGGTCGACAGCGACATGAAGAAAGCAGAGGTAAACATATGCTCTCCGTACTATTTTTTGGGAGTGGCACCCCTGAAACTAAAGTTATCAAATTCGTAAATACGCTAAGAATGTTTACTAACTCAGCAGATTTGTGGCATTGAACCAATTGTATAATATGCAGATCATGGTAACCGGTGTAGCGTGAACTTAGGTTTCTGTGAAATACGGACTCATTGGTAGTATTGCGCATTCCTTAGCGAAGATAATTAGGAGAGTGACCGGTCTTGTGAGAGGGTTTAACCAATAAAAGGGTGAAGGAGTCAGATTTTCATAGAAGTCTGATTTTCATGTGACACCGGACCTTCTAAGCAGTATTTTTTCGGTTAAAAAACTCCTAAGCAATATTTTATTCCGTTAAGCAGGTTTGAGAAAAAGGCTTGATTCTAATTTTGAAATTATTTCTTAAGATTATTTAAATAAAATGTAAAAAAAAGCAGGAATTTATAACATATAATTTTTAATCAAAAATTTCAAAAAGGAAGTGTCTGATTGGTTCTTTGGAATGGTTGCTATGTTCTTGTTGCTAGGAGGCCTACAATGAAGCGGTCGGTTACTACGGCGAAAACCCCAAGATGTGCCCGCCCAGCACGTTCTTCTCCCTCTTCCAGCGTTTTGTCAACGCTTACAAGGTAAATCTTCGTTGTCCCTGTCGTCAAAATTGCATAATTGTCAGGGATGGTGAAAATGCAGGATTTAGTTGTGGAGAGTTGGAGAGTTCGAGTCCAAATTTTACATTGAAATTTATTTTTTGGAAATCATTGCAAGATTTAAAAGTCATTTATTTTGTGATTTCATAACAGAAAGCAGAAGCAGATAACGAGCATCGGAAAAAGCAAAAGGTAAAATGGCAACCACACTTCAAAACAAGAAATACTTACTTGAAATTATATAGTTAATAATTCATTATTTTTTTTGGGGGGGGGGGGGGTGGTTTCTTGTCAGTCTTTAGTGTAACATTACTTTTACATGAGACAACTGTTCCTAAGTTACATTTTGTTTGCTGTTTTTAACATTAATGTGACCAGCTCCACAAAAAATGGTATAAAGTCGCGCTGAGCATTATTGTGTAATGGCCTAACATTGAGAGGGTGAACATTTTATCAAAATATGATTTTCATTTTTTGTCATGAATGCCATCTTTAATACCTACAGTTTCAGATTTCATTCACAGAAAAGTTGATTCTGAAGAGTTACATTTTGTTAGCTGTTTTTAACCACATAAATGTGACCGGCTCCACAAAATAGGATATTAAGTCGCGCTGAGCATTATTGTGTAATGACCCGCTCAACATTGAGAAGGTGAACATTTTGTCAAAATATGATTTTCATTTTTTTGTCGTGAATGACATCTTTAATACCTACAGTTTCAGGTTTCATTCACAGAAAAGTTGGTTCTGATGAATAAAAAGGGAAAACCAACCATTTTGTGTGCGTCGTTCTGTTGTTCTACAACAAAGGCAGCTATTTCAAAGCCTGTTTTCTCAGTTGTGTAATTTGAACTCCAAGGATTTAATCAATACAAATACGTCATGTCTCCAGAACGAGAGGGGCTATGGAGCTCTATTATACACCAAATGAAAGCTTACACTGTGGGCTTTCCAAACATGTATATGACTCAATTTCACCTTTTTGCGACATAATACCCTTTTTTGTGGAGCCGGTCACAAATGTCATTTTTATTTTTTTGTTTTGTTCAAATTTGAAAGGGAAATTGAGGGTTATAAGTATTTGATCAGAATGTTTATTTATGCCAATTGTTTTCTTTATTCCACAATGTAGGAGGCTGCTTTGGAGACAGCCGCAAACATTGAGGCGGCCAAGAAGTCTCGCAAGCAGAAAGATCAGAAAAAGGTCAATCAGGTATGAGACAGACCGCTAGAGGGCGCTGTTTGCTCTGTCCCTCTCCAATTATAAAAACTAACTCGTTATAAATCCATTTGGCCACAAAACCAATTATTTAAGTGTACTGTATGCCATATTTATGCACAGGTCACACACACATGCTCAATGCCACTTCGATTGCCAAGGTATTTCACAAATTGCTTAAAGACGGATGCTTTGTGCTCTTTGAAGAATGGATGTTTTTCTCCTAACGACTTTTCAATTTGTATGTATTGTTCTAACAAAAAAAAACCCACTTTATTCCGATTTTTGGGTGTCGGCAACCCTCTGAAAAAGGAAGATCATTTTGCGCACAAATTAATCACCCTGCGAGAGCTGAATTATTGTCCGGTAGCCAATAATTCCATTTTTTCTGGGAAATAATTCAATCAATATCGGTGGATGTTTTTCGGTCGATGTCTCATTCAAAAGTGAATAACTTTTATATTTCTTAGGAAAAAGCAATCGATAAAAACAAATCTATTTTGGAGGTAAAAAAAGCACGGGGAATGCATCTTTAACATGGGTGTGGCTTCTTGATTAGTCTTTAAGTAGCTGTTAGTCGTCTTGAAAGCAGTCTAGCTTTACAGTACTCATCATCAGTTAAAGGTGCAGTCTCATTCACGAAGAAAATTTCCCAGCTACGAGCGTACTTCTAATTTATGGCCTGCAGTCAATTTAACTTTTCATCACAAATGTTACTTTGAATTACTGGTTTTCAAATCTCATCCTTGATTGTTCTTTTATATTTGTTATCGGCAGGACGCCATGGTGCTTGAGCTGCAGAAGAAACACAGGAACCACCAGGACAAGAGGCGAGAAGCTTCAGACGGAGCCATAGAAAATATCATCTCAGGTACAGAAACAACCTTTTTTTTTTAAGACGACAAAACTCATGTTTGATAGTCTGATGCTCATTCTTTTTTGCTAATAAAGTGACAAATAATACACACATATGAAAAGTACTCATGTACAGTATGTCCCAGAAAAGTGTCCGTCTAACTACTTTTGAAATAACTACAAACCCGTGAAGTCAATTTTGAAAATGTTTTATTGTGTTGATACTCCTTATCCTTGACCTAAACCCCTATGAGTTTAATTTAATTTCAGTCACGCATCACTGCACAATAGTCAATTGATCACAACATTTTTGGACCCTGTGACAAGTTCCTTGCCTTAATCAATTTTAGTGCTGCGTTATGTAAGCTGCGTAAAATCCTACATGTTGTGAAAAAAAGGCTGATGTGGTTTGGGATTGGAATCATTTGCCCTTGAGCATTAAACTGAGGTCTTGCCATGATGACTGATAGCCAGGCAAATGATTCCAATCCCAACCGCAGCCCTTTTCACAACATGCAGGATTTTACACAGCTTACATAACACAGCACTGAAATTGATTAAGGCAAGGAACTTGGTCACAGTGTCCAAAAATGTTGTTGTGATCAATTGATAATTGTGTGGTGATCCATGCCTGAAATTAAATGAAACTCATAGGGGTTTAGGTCAAGGATAACACAATCAAAACATTTCAAAATTGACTTCATGGTTTTGTAGTTACTTCAAAAATAGTCAGATGGACACTTTTTGGGGGGCATACTGTAGAGGTCTTTGCTGTCTGTACTGTCACCAAACAATTGTGACAAAGTGTCATGCCCAAGGACAAGGTCAGTAACTCTTGTGTATTGGTTTGTGAGAGTTATCCTCTGTTTTTTTATTAACGTCGGGTCTCAGTTTTGAAGATTTTCTGTCCTTGTTTTTGCAGATTTGAAAAATGAGCCTTACAGAAGGGCGGACGGGATCCGACGCAGTCTGCGGCGGAAGCAGCAGGAAACCTACGGCCTACAATCCTCTCCAATGAAATGGTCATCTGAATCAGCTTTGGCATGAAGAGGTCCAAGATGAAATACCCCGGGCAGAAATAGGTCGAGATCCCCTCCCACCCCCCCCCACCCACCCCCCCACCCCCCCACCCCCACTTGCCACAAAGTTTCCTATATTATCTGTCCCAGATGACTTGATGGGTGTAGTGCATTGAACTGGACCGCTTCAAGTTCCATTTGTAAATATGAGGGGCTCCCCTGATCTTTTTGTAATAATTACGAGAACTGACTCTGTGATATTTAAACAAAACAAGGAGGATTTACTTCATCCAAGAATGTGAATAGGTGGAGCTCCCCTCGCATCAAAGTGCCATATTAAAAGAAAGTGAATTGTTACTTTTTTTGTAAATAGTAATTGTTCATTACTTTTTTATAGTTTAAGACTTGAAAGGATTGAGCTTCCCCTGTGAGGGGTGCTACCCCTAAAACCAATTATAAAGAGGCATTTAAATAATCAACACAGCAAAACGGAATGGTATTTACTCTGAAGCTCGCCCAAGAAAGAATAGGACAGGCACCCCATTTAAAATGTTATGATTTTTTGTAGCTCATTTGTTATGCAGATGTAATTTTTAAAAAGGCTTTGATGAACTTAAAATGCTTTTCCGTTCACAGATTTTTGAAGTCTTTGCCAAAAATATGCCAGTTTTTGTAAGAAAAAAAGATCTTTTGAAATATTCAGATAGTATTTGCTCTTAATAGACTTCTGTGTAAGGACGGGAAATCAGATTTTGACAAGACGCAAGTGCCAGGAAACATCCACCTTTTGCATTTTTATTTTCTCCTTGGATGTTAAGTATCCCTTTCACCCAAAAGTTTTTGGATTTCTATATTTCTTCTTCGAAGTACCACTTAAAATTTCTTGACATTTGTGATCTACTGGTTAAAATACCAAACCACAGTGGTTTTCTGTGATAGTCTTCAATCTCTGGAGAGAACTTACTTGAGAAAACCCTGTTGAAAAATAAAATATGATAATGATGCCAAAAATCCCCCAAAATTTTCAAAACAGTTGAACTACAATAAAGTGCCTGTTATGTCGTAACATTTTTACCCACGAAGTTGAACCTTCTAACGACATTATTGCAAATACAAGTTCAAGTGAAAAACAAATTGCATTGAAATTGTTTATGTACGTTTATCCCACTGATAGTAGTTTTTCTCCATTCTTTTTGGAGCTTTTTGGAGCTTTTTGAAACTTGCGAACAATACATGGACATTGTACAAAAATTTAAGTATGTTTTCATATTGTAAATTATTTTTTAAAAACCATTTACCATTAAGCATTTTTATTTGCGCATTTTAAAAGTCAACTGTTTTGAACTATTTGTTTTTTTATTAATTTGAAATGTTTCTTAACTTTTGTAAATCAATTTTTTTTTACATCACAATGTGCAACTATCTGGCATGAGCTTCCATATTTTGTATGGTGGTGGGAACATAGTATAACTTTTAAGCCAATCCAGAGCAACCATTTACGTCACGTGATGTCAGATAAGCCAATCATATTGCCTGTTTTATAGCCTTAGGTTCTGAGACTCTGTCCATCCACCAATAAGACACAATTCAGGATCACATGGTGTCAGAGTAGCCAATCAATTGTCATTTCTTTTAAACTTTTAGGGGGAAAAAAATAAGCTGAGCCTGAAATTAATTTCTCAGAGAAGAAAAAGTCTGAAGACAGAACCAATGGATATTGCTACCGATATGCAAAAAAGTGAAATACGTTGTAAATTGAAAGTAAATGTATATTTTTTATCAAAATTACAACTTTTAGTGTGTTTTACTTGTACATTCTAGTATTCTTATTTTTTTCTTAGATAAACTTCCTCAGTCTGGGGTGATTCTGTTCACAACTTTTATTCTCATTATAGTCACCCTTTTGAAATTCATCCTTTTCCTTTTTTTCTCCTACACTTGGTATCAGTACTGGGCCTCAACATTTTGAAAGGGATCACAGGGCATTTGTTAATGTTGTTTTATTCAATATTTGTTTTTAGACAGTAATTTGGTGAGATTTTCTGGTCTTTGGTGTCGCTAGTAACTGATCTTTGACAATTACCTAAACAAGTAATATTTAACCAAACGAATCAACTGCTGGTTTTTTTTTACATTTTTTTTTTTTACATTGAATGCAAAGTAATAAAATGTCTCAATTTGTATGGTCAGAAATTGTGAATAGCGCCCTCTGTTGACCTTAGAGTCAAGTCGTTTGAACTTCGCCAAGTTGAACTAAACCAAATGTCACGCATTTTATTATGGGCACCCGAGATACAAATGCGTTGCAGAAGTAAGAAATAAACAAAATTGACAGGTATTTTGTCTTGCTTCCGTGTAAGAATTAGGTCCTATTTGAAGGTTAGGTTTTCACAGAGTTTGAGACAAACATTTTCCGCAAAGCATTACACAGTGGTGGCCGCCAATATTTATCACGTATTATTTATATGGGTGTCGGACGCTTCGCCCCATTTCCACTTTGCCCCATGTCACTTCGCCCCTAACCACTTCGCCCATCCCCACGCGGCCCCATCCCTACTTCGCACCATTCCCACTTCGCCCCATCCCCAATGTCCCCCATCCCCACTTCGCCCCATCCCCACTTCGCCCATCCCCACTTCGTAGCCCATCCCCACTTCGCCCAGCCGTTACATGTAAAAAAAAAAAAAAATCTCATCTATTTTATTGGCATAACAACAATCCCAAAAGATTCACTAATTGCTGCTGCGAAAATCATTGACTGATATCTGCTTGGTGTCATCGAATGAGCATTTTCTTTCCAGTCCCCCTCAACCTGGAGCTCCTAGCCCGACTGCGTCTGGCCGTACAGTACTATCGCAAGCTCTGTAGTACGGCCAGACGCCCGATGCTTCCAAAAGACTGAATTTTGTTGGCCGCCGATGTAGCGATTTTGCTACATCTTTCGATCGCAATTATCTTTTCATCCAGGACACAAATTTCCAAAGTTAAGGTTCGTAGTCGTAGAGCAACTCATACCTTTTCGAAAAACGTTCTTTGGTCTCAATATTTTCATCCATCTGGCCACAAGACGAATTTCAGTCATCAGATTCCACAAATATCGTCCCCCATGCGATCCCCCATGCGATTTCAAAATGGCGGCCGCGCTGTAATGTATGCAATATGCAGGCGCGCCCGCGCAAACTCATGAATATGCATAAACAGTCTGTGACGTATGACCTCGTGTTTTTGGACGTGCGTGCGGCCCCGTGCGGGGCCTACGTCACGAGGTCATACGTCACAGACTGTTTATGCATATTCATGATTTGCGCGGGCGCGCCTGCATATTGCATACATTACCGCGCGGCGCCATTTTGAAATCGCATGGGGATCGCATGGGGGACGATATTTGTGGAATCTGATGACTGAAATTCGTCTTGTGGCCAGATGGATGAAAATATTGAGACCAAAGAACGTTTTTTTCGAAAAGGTATGAGTTGCTCTACGACTACGAACCTTAACTTTGGAAATTTGTGTCCTGGATGAAAAGATAATCGCGATCGAAAGATGTAGCAAAATCGCTACATCGGCGGCCAACAAAATTCAGTCTTTTTGGAAGCATCGGGCGTCTGGCCGTACTACAGAGCTTGCGATAGTACTGTACGGCCAGACGCAGTCGGGCTAGTAGCTCCATGGTTGAGGGGACTGAAAGAAAATGCTCATTCGATGACACCAAGCAGATATCAGTCAATGATTTTCGCAGCAGCAATTAGTGAATCTTTTGGGATTGTTGTTATGCCAATAAATAGATGAGATTTTTTTTTTTTTTTTACATGTAACGCTGGGGCGAAGTGGGATGGGCGAAGTGGGGATGGGGCGAAGTGGGGATGGGGCGAAGTGGGGATGGGGCGAAGTGGGGATGGGGCGAAGTGGAAATGGCGAAGTAGGGATGGGGCCGGTGGGGATGGGGCGAAGTGGTTAGGGGCGAAGTGACATGGGGCAAAGTGGAAATGGGGCGAAGCGTCCGACACCCATATAAATAATACGTGATAAATATTGGCGCCACCACTGTGTAATGCTTTGCGGAAAATGTTTGTCTCAAACTCTGTGAAAACCTAACCTTCAAATAGGACCTAATTCTTACACGGAAGCAAGACAAATACCTGTCAATTTTGTTTATTTCTTTACTTCTGCAACGCATTTGTATCTCGGGTGCCCATAATAAATGCGTGACATTTGGTTTAGTTCAACTTGGCGAAGTTCAAACGACTTGACTCTAAGGTCAACAGAGGGCGCTATTCACATTTCTGACCATACAAATTGAGACATTTTATTACTTTGCATTCAATGTAAAAAAAAAATGTAAAAAAAACCAGCAGTTGATTCGTTTGGTTAAATATTACTTGTTTAGGTAATTGTCAAAGATCAGTTACTAGCGACACCAAAGACCAGAAAATCTCACCAAATTACTGTCTAAAAACAAATATTGAATAAAACAACATTAACAAATGCCCTGTGATCCCTTTCAAAATGTTGAGGCCCAGTACTGATACCAAGTGTAGGAGAAAAAAAGGAAAGGATGAATTTTCAAAAGGGTGACTATAATGAGAATAAAAGTGTGAACAGAATCACCCCAGACTGAGGAAGTTTATCTAAGAAAACATAAGAATTACTAGAATGTACAAGTAAAACACTAAAAGTTGTAATTTTGATAAAAAATATACATTACTTCATTTACTTTACAACGTATTTCACTTTTTTGCATATCGGTAGCAATATCCATTGGTTCTGTCTTCAGACTTTTTCTTCTCTGAGAAATTAATTTCAGGCTCAGCTTAATTTTTTTCCCCCTAAAAGTTTAAAAGAAATGACAATTGATTGGCTACTCTGACACCATGTGATCCTGAATTGTGTCCTTATTGTGGATGGACAGAGTCTCAGAACCTAAGGCTATAAAACAGGCAATATGATTGGCTTATCTGACATCACGTGACGTAAATGGTTGCTCTGGATTGGCTTAAAAGTTATACTATGTTCCCACCACCATACAAAATATGGAAGCTCATGCCAGATAGTTGCACATTGTTGATGTAAAAAAAATTGATTTACAAAAGTTAAGAAACATTTCAAATTAATAAAAAAACAATAGTTCAAACAGTTGACTTTTAAAATGCGCAAATAAAAAATGCTTAATGGTAAATGGTTTTTAAAAAATAATTTACAATATGAAACATACTTAAATTTTGTACAATGTCCATGTATTGTTCGCAAGTTTCAAAAAGCTCCAAAAAGCTCCAAAAGAATGGAGAAAAACTACTATCAGTGGGATAAACGTACATAAACAATTTCAATGCAATTTGTTTTTTCCTTGAACTTGTATTTGCAATAATGTCGTTAGAAGGTTCAACTTCGTGGGTAAAAATGTTACGACATAACAGGCACTTTATTGTAGTTCAACTGTTTTGAAAATTTTGGGGGATTTTTTGGCATCATTATCATATTTTATTTTTCAACAGGGTTTTCTCAAGTAAGTTCTCTCCAGAGATTGAAGACTATCACAGAAAACCACTGTGGTTTGGTATTTTAACCAGTAGATCACAAATGTCAAGAAATTTTAAGTGGTACTTCGAAGAAAATAGAAATCCAAAAACTTTTGGGTGAAAGGGATACTTAACATCCAAGGAGAAAATAAAAATGCAAAAGGTGGATGTTTCCTGGCACTTGCGTCTTGTCAAAATCTGATTTCCCGTCCTTACACAGAAGTCTATTAAGAGCAAATACTATCTGAATATTTCAAAAGATCTTTTTTTTCTTACAAAAACTGGCATATTTTTTGGCAAAGACTTCAAAAATCTGTGAACGGAAAAGCATTTTAAGTTCATCAAAGCCTTTTTAAAAATTACATCTGCATAACAAATGAGCTACAAAAAATCATAACATTTTAAATGGGTGCCTGTCCTATTCTTTCTTGGGCGAGCTTCAGAGTAAATACCATTCCGTTTTGCTGTGTTGATTATTTAAATGCCTCTTTATAATTGGTTTTAGGGGTAGCACCCCTCACAGGGGAAGCTCAATCCTTTCAAGTCTTAAACTATAAAAAAGTAATGAACAATTACTATTTACAAAAAAAGTAACAATTCACTTTCTTTTAATATGGCACTTTGATGCGAGGGGAGCTCCACCTATTCACATTCTTGGATGAAGTAAATCCTCCTTGTTTTGTTTAATATCACAGAGTCAGTTTCTCGTAATTATTACAAAAAGATCAGGGGAGCCCTCATATTTACAAATGGAACTTGAAGCGGTCCAGTTCAATGCACTACACCCATCAAGTCATCTGGGACAGATAATATAGGAAACTTTGTGGCAAGTGGGGGTGGGGGGGTGGGGGGGTGGGTGGGGGGGTGGGAGGGGATCTCGACCTATTTCTGCCCGGGGTATTTCATCTTGGACCTCTTCATGCCAAAGCTGATTCAGATGACCATTTCATTGGAGAGGATTGTAGGCCGTAGGTTTTCCTGCTGCTTCCGCCGCAGACTGCGTCGGATCCCGTCCGCCCTTCTGTAAGGCTCATTTTTCAAATCTGCAAAACAAGGACAGAAAATCTTCAAAACTGAGACCCGACGTTAATAAAAAAAACAGAGGATAACTCTCACAACCAATACACAAGAGTTACTGACCTTGTCCTTGGGCATGACACTTTGTCACAATTGTTTGGTGACAGTACAGACAGCAAAGACCTCTACAGTATGCCCCCAAAAAGTGTCCATCTGACTATTTTTGAAGTAACTACAAAACCATGAAGTCAATTTTGAAATGTTTTGATTGTGTTATCCTTGACCTAAACCCCTATGAGTTTCATTTAATTTCAGGCATGGATCACCACACAATTATCAATTGATCACAACAACATTTTTGGACACTGTGACCAAGTTCCTTGCCTTAATCAATTTCAGTGCTGTGTTATGTAAGCTGTGTAAAATCCTGCATGTTGTGAAAAGGGCTGCGGTTGGGATTGGAATCATTTGCCTGGCTATCAGTCATCATGGCAAGACCTCAGTTTATGCTCAAGGGCAATGATTCCAATCCCAAACCACATCAGCCTTTTTTTTCACAACATGTAGGATTTTACGCAGCTTACATAACGCAGCACTAAAATTGATTAAGGCAAGGAACTTGTCACAGGTCCAAAAATGTTGTGATCAATTGACTATTGTGCAGTGATGCGTGACTGAAATTAAATTAAACTCATAGGGTTTAGGTCAAGGATAAGGAGTATCAACACAATAAAACATTTTCAAATTGACTTCACGGGTTTGTAGTTATTTCAAAAGTAGTTAGACGGACACTTTTCTGGGACATACTGTACATGAGTACTTTTCATATGTGTGTATTATTTGTCACTTTATTAGCAAAAAAGATGAGCATCAGACTATCAAACATGAGTTTTGTCGTCTTAAAAAAAAAAGGTTGTTTCTGTACCTGAGATGATATTTTCTATGGCTCCGTCTGAAGCTTCTCGCCTCTTGTCCTGGTGGTTCCTGTGTTTCTTCTGCAGCTCAAGCACCATGGCGTCCTGCCGATAACAAATATAAAAGAACAATCAAGGATGAGATTTGAAAACCAGTAATTCAAAGTAACATTTGTGATGAAAAGTTAATTGACTGCAGGCCATAAATTAGAAGTACGCTCGTAGCTGGGAAATTTTCTTCGTGAATGAGACTGCACCTTTAACTGATGATGAGTACTGTAAAGCTAGACTGCTTTCAAGACGACTAACAGCTACTTAAAGACTAATCAAGAAGCCACACCCATGTTAAAGATGCATTCCCCGCTTTTTTTACCTCCAAAATAGATTTGTTTTTATCGATTGCTTTTTCCTAAGAAATATAAAAGTTATTCACTTTTGAATGAGACATCGACCGAAAAACATCCACCGATATTGATTGAATTATTTCCCAGAAAAAATGGAATTATTGGCTACCGGACAATAATTCAGCTCTCGCAGGGTGATTAATTTGTGCGCAAATGATCTTCCTTTTTCAGAGGGTTGCCGACACCCAAAATCGGAATAAAGTGGGTTTTTTTTTGTTAGAACATACATACAAATGAAAAGTCGTTAGGAGAAAAACATCCATTCTTCAAAGAGCACAAAGCATCCGTCTTTAAGCAATTTGTGAAATACCTTGGCAATCGAAGTGGCATTGAGCATGTGTGTGTGACCTGTGCATAAATATGGCATACAGTACACTTAAATAATTGGTTTTGTGGCCAAATGGATTTATAACGAGTTAGTTTTTATAATTGGAGAGGGACAGAGCAAACAGCGCCCTCTAGCGGTCTGTCTCATACCTGATTGACCTTTTTCTGATCTTTCTGCTTGCGAGACTTCTTGCCGCCTCAATGTTTGCGGCTGTCTCCAAAGCAGCCTCCTACATTGTGGAATAAAGAAAACAATTGGCATAAATAAACATTCTGATCAAATACTTATAACCCTCAATTTCCCTTTCAAATTTGAACAAAACAAAAAAATAAAAATGACATTTGTGACCGGCTCCACAAAAAGGGTATTATGTCGCAAAAAGGTGAAATTGAGTCATATACATGTTTGGAAAGCCCACAGTGTAAGCTTTCATTTGGTGTATAATAGAGCTCCATAGCCCCTCTCGTTCTGGAGACATGACGTATTTGTATTGATTAAATCCTTGGAGTTCAAATTACACAACTGAGAAACAGGCTTTGAAATAGCTGCCTTTGTTGTAGAACAACAGAACGACGCACACAAAATGGTTGGTTTTCCCTTTTTATTCATCAGAACCAACTTTTCTGTGAATGAAACCTGAAACTGTAGGTATTAAAGATGTCATTCACGACAAAAAAATGAAATCATATTTTGACAAAATGTTCACCTTCTCAATGTTGAGCGGGTCATTACACAATAATGCTCAGCGCGACTTAATATCCTATTTTGTGGAGCCGGTCACATTTATGTGGTTAAAACAGCTAACAAAATGTAACTCTTCAGAATCAACTTTTCTGTGAATGAAATCTGAAACTGTAGGTATTAAAGATGGCATTCATGACAAAAATGAAAATCATATTTTGATAAAATGTTCACCCTCTCAATGTTGGCCATTACACAATAATGCTCAGCGCGACTTTATACCATTTTTTGTGGAGCTGGTCACATTAATGTTAAAAACAGCAAACAAAATGTAACTTAGGAACAGTTGTCTCATGTAAAAGTAATGTTACACTAAGACTGACAAGAAACCACCCCCCCCCCCAAAAAAAAATAATGAATTATTAACTATATAATTTCAAGTAAGTATTTCTTGTTTTGAAGTGTGGTTGCCATTTTACCTTTTGCTTTTTCCGATGCTCGTTATCTGCTTCTGCTTTCTGTTATGAAATCACAAAATAAATGACTTTTAAATCTTGCAATGATTTCCAAAAAATAAATTTCAATGTAAAATTTGGACTCGAACTCTCCAACTCTCCACAACTAAATCCTGCATTTTCACCATCCCTGACAATTATGCAATTTTGACGACAGGGACAACGAAGATTTACCTTGTAAGCGTTGACAAAACGCTGGAAGAGGGAGAAGAACGTGCTGGGCGGGCACATCTTGGGTTTTTCGCCGTAGTAACCGACCGCTTCATTGTAGGCCTCCTAGCAACAAGAACATAGCAACCATTCCAAAGAACCAATCAGACACTTCCTTTTTGAAATTTTTGATTAAAAATTATATGTTATAAATTCCTGCTTTTTTTTACATTTTATTTAAATAATCTTAAGAAATAATTTCAAAATTAGAATCAAGCCTTTTTCTCAAACCTGCTTAACGGAATAAAATATTGCTTAGGAGTTTTTTAACCGAAAAAATACTGCTTAGAAGGTCCGGTGTCACATGAAAATCAGACTTCTATGAAAATCTGACTCCTTCACCCTTTTATTGGTTAAACCCTCTCACAAGACCGGTCACTCTCCTAATTATCTTCGCTAAGGAATGCGCAATACTACCAATGAGTCCGTATTTCACAGAAACCTAAGTTCACGCTACACCGGTTACCATGATCTGCATATTATACAATTGGTTCAATGCCACAAATCTGCTGAGTTAGTAAACATTCTTAGCGTATTTACGAATTTGATAACTTTAGTTTCAGGGGTGCCACTCCCAAAAAATAGTACGGAGAGCATATGTTTACCTCTGCTTTCTTCATGTCGCTGTCGACCTTCTTGACTTTGTCTTCATTTGCCAGGAGGAAATCTCTCAGGATCGAGTTGTCGTGCTGCTGGGCAAACTCTCGCTTGCTGAGCTGGATGCCCGACGTCAACTGCCTGATATCTATCACCAGGTTCTCCAACGAAACTACGGAGATTATGAAAAGACTGGAATTTTAAAAGGTCTGAAAGTAATTTGCAAACTCAAAACGAGTCTTTGAAAGTTGGACAGCTGAATGGGAGCTGAGTGCAGTTAACTCATACCTATCCTAGTGACACAAAGATGGTCGGCCGACCACTGTTGGAAATTGATGCAACGCTTTCACTTTTCTCAAAATAGCAGCACACCAGATGCCATGATTTCACAGGATGCTTGGGACTATTGTTCTCTTACAGTCAAGTAAGGTACTTCATAACAGTTTGGTAGTTTTGTTTTCTGAAGTTTGTAAATGTTGTATATTACCTTTAAAGGGAATATACAACATTTGCAAACATCAAAAAAAAACTACCAAGTGTTTACGAAATACCTTACAAGGATGTTGGTAAATGACAGTCTAAAGCATCCTGTAAAATTATGGCACCTGGTGTGAAGTCCTTTTCAAGAAAATGGTATTTTTGTATACATTTCCAACAATGGTCGGCCGACCACCGTTGGAAAAACCTAACTATTTTTCAACTACTGCTCCAAATTTACAATTTTGTTCAGTCCAAATTTTGTTTGCTATTGGTTACATGTTCATGAACGGGTGCAGGCCAGCTAGACTGGTTCCCTTACCGTACAATTTTCCGGCATCTGTAAATTGATCCATTTTATATTTAGTGGAGTCAGGGAACCAGACTACTTGAACAGTTTTGTTTTTCTTCGTTTTGCCAGCATTTTCAACACAAAACCTCTAAACATGTCAGTGTAACAATATTTGATCTATTATACTAACCCCTCAAATAGTTAATTTCTGAAAATTACAGCAAAAGCCAATGATGTACATTCCCTTTAACAATGAAAAACTAAAAACCAAGGGTTTTTCCTACCTGCAGCTGCCTTTTCAACGTACTGTAGATCCAAGCAAAAATCTGACGTACCGGGGAACTTTTGATGAACCGTCTCCACGATGTAGTGCAGTAGGGTCATAGACCGGTCAGTGGACTTGGTATCCAGTAACTGAAACAAAAGCCAAGAAATTATAGAAATACAGATATCAATTATCAAACAGAAGTCAAAATGTGAGGCAAGATTCCGTGAAATTAAGAAGGGGAAGAAAAAAAAACAAAAAAAACTGTAGGGCATGCTTACAAAGTTCCGTAGACACAACTTTGCTCCTGTTGACAAAATCAATTGGGGTAAAATATCCTGCTTCTGGACATAAGTTCTAAATTTGCTAAGCACAGAAAATATACGCTTAGCAAAAGCAGGTAACCGGCAAAAGCAATGTGTAGTGTGTGTGACTGGTACTCCACCGATTGTTTACTGATCAGAAAAATATGCTAAGTAATATTTTTCTGCTTAAAAATTTCTTGATGTTTTTTTTGTTTTTTTTTGTGCTTACCGTGTCCAGACTCTGCAGCTTGAACCCATAGGCTGCTCCTCGCTTAGCGCTGTTCAAGTAGTTGCCAAACGCTAAGACAATCTCCAAGATCTTCTTGAGCCGGGCGGAGGTCTTGATAGTGAGTGAGGCCGACGTTATGGCATTCAGTTGCTGACGGAAAGGAATCGTTAAAAAGTGAATTGAATAAGAAATGGTTGTGTATTTTGTGGATTTCTTTAATCCTGAGAAGACAAAAGCTTGAGCAATTTACAGGGTATTTTTACAGCTTAATTTACTGACTCTCTGAAAGTAGTTTTGAAATTGTAGAAATTTGTCTTTGGAGTATTGATTTACTATGTCAGATTTGGTAACAAAGATACATAGTTTAGTTACTGCACAACGTAAGTTACATCTTTGAGAACAAATAGGTTTACTCTAAACAAATTTAATTTAATGAATGGCAAAACCTAGTTTGATTTACATCACCCCGACGCAAAATTCCATCTTTAATATGAATAGTTATGCAGTACCCGCTGCTATGTACATCAGATTCGAACCAGCCAACCGATCCCGTTAGCTCGGTGGTCGAGTGGTAAGACGTCTGCACTACAAAGCAGGAGGTCGTTGGTTCGAGTCCCACCCGAGTGATTTTGTCCAACTTTTCACTCGGGAGGTAACACACTGAGTATACAGTGTTTATACGTCGGTGAAGGGCAAAACCTAGTTTGAAACTTAATTTGGGATGACAGATTAGCATCTTACTGGTTTGATGGCCTTAATCGTGTCGTCAAAGTTGCCCATGAAACTCATGATGGCAAGACGGTCGGACAGTCTCTCCACTTTGGACAACTGTGGAGAAAAAAATGGTAAGATTATTAAAGTTAGACAGTGGAAAAACCCATAAACAGATGAGTTTTATAATAAAAGAAACAGTAAGAAGTTAAATGGGTTTAAAAAAAATAATTTCAGTTCAAATTTTTTGGATGAGGCAAAGTTTTGTACTAAACAAAAGTCGTGTGGGAACCAGTCAACAGTACTGAACAATACATGCCATTCTAGCTGGTAACCAATATTTAAGTAAAACTTGTTAATTTTTTAACTTAGGCTGCATCCGAATCAGGTCTAGGTCTGCGCCTGTTGAAAATACGCGTGGAGGCACTGACAATAGACGTAGCTGTAGCTCTGGAAGCCCGTTTCGGACACAACCTTACACGAATCATGAGGCAATTTTTCAAACTGAGCGAAAGCCGTATGGGAACCAGTCCGCAGTAATGCACAATACATGCCATTTTAGCTGGTTACCAATTTTCGCTAACTAGGTCGTTTGTTTTCACTTACGCTGATCATCAGCCTATCTTCTTCTGTCAGTTGCTCGATAGGTTTCTTGTCTTTTTCGTACTGTTTGAAGACTTTGACCTCGCCGTCATTGGGCAAGAATCGCTGGAGTTGCTCTACGGTGTCCAGTTCCAACAGGTTCAGATCCAACCTGGGCAAAATTTTTTTTTTAAAATTTGAGCCTGCAAATTATATATTTTTTTAAGACAAATTTTCTTTTTGGAGGGGGAAGTGGTTCTGAGGTTAGGAGTGGGATTCGTCACTGGAGTCAGGCATTATAGTCTAGCAATGATGTGTCCTCAGGCAAGCTACTTTACCCTTATTTACCTCTCTACATTAACCCTCCTGCTATTTAAGCAGTCACGGACAGTCAAAATTCACTTCCACTTCCCAAGCTATACTTTTAACAAAGGCTAGTCACCAGCAGTCAGATCGTATGTCAAGCAAGTACTTTGTCTAGTCAAACTGGGTCAACAGACAAAACAGGCAAGTTGTGGTCACAGCTGTTTTATCACTCACCCGGAGTCAAAGCATAGCTGTATCAAGTTACTTAAACAGTCCAAGGCAGTCAATCCTGCTTTATGTGGGCTGGGCCCCTTACGGGTTGAAAACAGTTACCTGATTGATTTGGACAGCAAGGACAACTTGGCACAGAATGTATGTTTGCATAGGAGGGTTAAGGAGATTTATTGGAATTGTAATATGTCTTGTGATATGACTTGTAAATTGGTCTTGTCATTTTGTCTTCTGGTGGCTTTGTGATGAACTTGTGATTTAGTTGTGATTGACTTATCATCGAATCGTGATTGACTTGTGATTTAACTTATGACAACCTTGTGACTGCCTTGTGACAGCCTTGTGACTGCCCTGTGACTGCCTTGTGACAGCTTTGTGACTGCCTTGTGACAGCCTTGTGACAGCCTTGTGACTGCCTTGTGACAGCCTTGTGACTGCCTTATGACAGCCTTGTGACTGCCTTGTGACAGCCTTGTGACTGCCTTGTGACTGACTTATGATTGACACAGTATTTGGGTGAAGAAAACCCTTACTTTTTGATAGCCTCTACGATCTGCTTGACAGTCAGCTCAATCTTGCGCCTCATGATGGAGATGTTCTGCAGTCTGTTGGGATCCAAGAGAGACTGTTGCTTCTTCTTGGAGGGGGACTTCTTGGGCCCGTCCTTGGCTGTGAAGTTGCCAGCGGACTGGTTCTGAGTCTTGAACATCTCTTCGAAATTCTCAAAGTTGATGTCCTGCGGGAGATAAGAGAAAAGAGTGAATGATTTCAAAAGTTCATTTCAGTCATTTCAAAGGCGGTATTGAAAAGTCTTCAGACTTGAGATTTGAACAGAGTCAATGAAACATGTTGTCCTTGGGCAATACACTTTACTGCAAGCACAGTGCTCTACACAGCAGCGTGGGGATTTAAAGGTTGCAGGCCAGTAAATCGGTCCAAAATCGCCTACGCCGGCCAAATCACGATTTGCATGCCCTCAAATTCTTCGTTATTTGAGCATATTGTGGGCCATGAACTTGAGGGTTTGTTAAAATATGGGTGGAAGCCGTGCACAGGACTGTGAGCTTGTAGTTCTGTGCAATTTGGATGAAATTGGAGCCCTAAAAGCGCTCTATTTGCCATAGAGTGCAGGCGTCGGTTTTCCAATGGCGATGGTCTTCAGGACCACTTTAAGGGGTGATCATCTTCGGATGGAAATTTCTCCTAAAAGTCATTAGTTAACCCCCGAAAATTGAAAAGAAAATGAAAGATGATAAAATTAGCTTTAATTTGATGTGTGTCTCGAATACCTTGGAGAGTTGTGAGTATTTTTCCTGAATTTTTGAAGTGGGGGCAATTATCGTTGGGGTCTACGGCAGTTTATTTACTGGTCTGCAACCTTTAGTTACTGCCTCCTACCCACCTTCATGACTTTGGTGTCGTCGAGTTCACTGAAGACCGTGCCCCCGATCTGGTTGGGCTTGAAGGCGACCCAGTTGAGGAGCGGGAGACGATATTTGGTTCGGATCTTGCCTTTTATGGTCACAGCTGAAACCAAATTTTGTTTGCCGTTATTAGGGAAGTACAAGAAATGGGGAAAATAGAACAAGTTTCAGTCTACAGTGAAAGTGAAAGAAATGCAATTTTTGATGTCAACAAATGTGATGCGATCAAGCTACATGAGTCATTTGTCGACCACGGTCCAATTTTTTTTATTACACATTTGAAAAGAGCACAATCTCAGCATTACTGCTGTGAAAAATGCATGCTGATACCATCTTTAGTTAATAAATTATGGAAGTTGAACACCAAGAGATGTGATGAGGTGATGTGATGAAGTGGCCCTATTTTGGCCTGAATCTCCAAATGAAAATTCCCGACAAACAACTCATTTAGCTTGATTGCATTACAAATGTAATTTCACTGTAACATTTATTTTAACCTTTAAATTTGCTCTAAGAATGAACAGGCTTTAAAAGAGGAGGATGAATGCCGTAATTTTGATTTACGTGAACAAAATCAAATTTATCAGTGTCAGAAACTGACAATAACGTAAACAACACACACAAGGTAAACAACAACAAAGATAGAAGAACTTACAGCCATCGGGTGCCGCTCCGAAGATACCACCAGGAGGTGGGGGTGCTCCAGGAGGGGGTGGGGGTGGGGGCACACCAAACATTGGGGGTGGGGGAGGGGGTGGGGGAACTGCACTGGGAGGGGGAGGGGGTGGGGGAGGAGGGGGTGGGGGTACTGTAAAAGAAAAATGAGAAAACGAGTTGAACAATTAAGTCAATTGGCTGATATTCCATTGGGCCGAATTTTTTTTTTTTTTTACAATTTGGTAACAGTTCAACACACTAGAATGATCATAAAATGATCAATAATAATTTTCAATGGCTCACTTCCAACTTAAAGGGAAAATACAACATTTGCAAACATCAAAAAATAAAAGAACCAAATCATTTTGAAAACCTTGCTGGACTGTTAGTGAATGACAGTGTAAAGCATCCTGTAAAATCATGGCACCTGGTATACTGTCATTTTCAAGAAAAGTGGTATTTTTGTATCAATTTCCAACGCTGATCGGCCGATCAACGTTGGAAACAACTGGCTTTTTTTCAAATACTGGCCCTAATTGACCATCGCACTTGTTTGCAATCGATTACAAACCTATGAACGGGTACGAGCCAGCTAGACTGGTTCCCTGACCTTACAATTCCCCAATGTATGTAAACTGCTCTGTTTCTTCTTATATGGAGTCAGGGAACCAGACTACAGGAAAATGATCGTTTTACTTGCTTTTTATAGCATTTTCGAACCCAAAACCTCAAAATGTCAGTGTAACTATATTTGCTATATATTTCCAACCCCCCAATTCCATCCATTTCTGAAAATTACAGCAAAAGCAAATGATGTATATTCCCTTTAAGTTCAAAACACTGACATAGTCTTAAAACTGATCATTTGAAGTTACTCTGGTAAAAGTAATCGTTACTTTCAAAGAGCTAAGAGCAAAAGACCATCTCAGCGAATTCAGAACGTCCGTGTCTACTTACGGTCATCTGGGGGTGGGGGGAATCCCCCACCGGGTCCGTCACCGGGTCCGAAGCCTCCTCCGCCACCAGGTCCGCCACCACCAGGCCCGCCAGGTCCACCTCCGCCAGGGCCACCACCTCCCCCAGGGCCGCCTCCCCCAGGGCCACCGCCCCCGGTCCCGCCCCCGCCACCGCTCCCCGGCCCTCGGGCTATCGACGTCCGTTTTAACGTCTCGATCGTGACATCGGCTTCTCTCTTCTGGGTCTTCGGATCAAATTTTAAAAAGCAGCAGAACATTTAAACCTTTGGAGAAGATTCCCGACATATTTACTTGCAAGGATAAAAGTTTCACAGGATTGCTTGGGTTCGAACCCACAACCCTCTATTTACAAGTGCAGTGGAGCATTAACAAAATATCAAGAACAGCAATTTCCAACCGATCCCGTTAGCTCGGTGGTCGAGTGGTAAGACATCTGCACTAGAAAGCAGGAGGTCGTGGGCTCGAGTCCCACCCGAGTGATTTTTCCAACTTTCACTCGGGAGGTAACACACTGAGTATACAGTGTTTAAACGTCGGTAAAGGGCAAAACCTAATTTGATAAACAGCAATTTTGTCTTCTTAAAATGTACATCACCAGTTGCAAAAGGCTGCAGGTTTTGTCAAAATAAGGAAGACAATTATGGTCTTTTTATTAGCAAATTCGTATCTGCCATCACTTCCAAACCCTTCTAGTAATTTTTTTTGTCTGCATGTGGTTGTCATTTTCTTTTCTGTTTCATTTTTGTTGGGTTAATTCTCATGAGATTGTAGCCTTTAGTCAAGTCCCACACGCCTATACCCGGACCATCCGGACACGTAACGCACCTCGGATGCTGGCAGGTAAAAAAGACTAGCACGAGCGGCAAAGCTGCGAGGGCCTTTACTATCTCGTGGAACTAATCACTTATTCATTTATTCATGTAATATAAATCAAGCAATATAAACCAATCATCTAACGGTGGTTTGCGGTTAGCAGCAACAGCACACGCGCCATGGCGCGCGTGCTGTCTGGCGCCCGATGACGGCTGATTTACATTAGTAATTCTGCATTTTCATTGGTCAATTCACAACGGGTAATGCATTATGCATGTCTACCAAATCAGTAGACAAAATGTAAAGAAAAACATAAGGGTTCTCCACGAGATGGTAAAGGCCCTCGCGGCTTCACCACTCGTGCTAGTCTTTTTATGTGTCAGCATCCAGGGTGCGTCACGTGTCCGGGTAAGCACGTGGGACTTGACTAAAGGCTAATGAGATTGAAGAGCACAGAATGTGTAATTGGATTCCTGCGCAGTGTTGATTCTCAAGGATTCTGAGGAAAAAAATTGCCTGGGGAACTTGTGTTAACGTCTAGACAGCAAATCAGACATTGATACGGATCAACAACTTTCTATGATGGTCGATTTTGAGATGATCTGGTACCAGACGCACCTTGAGCGATTCCAGGTCTTTACTGGTCGAGGCAAGCTCCAGCTGCAACTCAGCTATTCTGGAGAGAGACGCGTCTTCTTGTTGTCGTAGCTGCTCGTTCGTCTACAGAAGTAAGACAAATTGGACAAATTTAGTCTAACGTACTTTTAGGTCTGCCATCTCAGTAAGCCTATACTCTATATACTCAGGGGTATCACACATAAACAAGAAAACATACATCCCAAAACTGTGAGAAGTTTTCTGAAAAATCCAATTTTTTTAATGATGAGGTCGACAAAATTGATAAGTAAAAATGATTGATGCACAGTCAACAGAAAAGTTATTTGTTGGTTTGGCTGTTTAGCAAAATAAAGTTCAAATTAAGGCTGAACAAAGAAATTGACTTGAGTGAGATTTGAACCTGTAACTTCCGGATTACCGTTGCTCAACCAACTGAGGTATCAAAAACGTAGGAAATGGCAAAAGGGGATCACTTATAGAGAACACAAACTTTGCGGGAAACCCCGGGATAAAGGATTTTTGTTTTACCTGGTAGAGGTTCTCTTCTAGCTGTCCCACTCTCTCGAGTGCTAGGTTCTTAGTGTCCGAGTCCTCCATCAGCTGGCCGACGTCAAACATGTTATCCAGGTAGGCCTGGATCTGGGTGTGGAGGCGGTCACTCTCCGTGTTCTTCAGTTTCTGGGAATTGGAGGGAAGACGTGTGGGTCAGAACCTGAACTAGGACTTGATCTGGGGGGCTAGAACTGGAACAATACTAAAACTAGAACCAGATATGGAATAAAACTGAAGGCTAAAACCTGAACTAGGACTAAAACTGGAATGAAATATGGGATAAAACTTTTAGCTAGAACTGGAACTAGGACTAAAACTAGAACGAGATATGGAATAAAACTGACGGCTAGAACATGAACTAGGACTAGAACTGGAACTAGAACTAATAATAGAACCAGATGTGGAAAAAATCTGAAGGCTAGAACCTGAACTAGGACTTGAACTGGAATGAAATATAGGATAAAACTTTTAGCTAGAACTGCAACTAGTACTAAAATTAGAACCAGATATGGAATGAAACTGAAGGCTAGAACCTGAACTAGGACTAGAACTGGAACTAGGACTAATACCACAACCAGATAGGGAATAAAACTGAAGGCTAGAACATGAACTAGGACTAGAACTGGAACTAGGATTAATAATAGAACCAGATGTGGAAAAAATCTGAAGGCTAGAACCTGAACTAGGACTTAACATGGAATCAGAAATGGGATAAAACTTAGTGTTACAACCAGAACCAGGACTTAGAACCAGACCCAGATATAGGATTAAACTTTGGGCTAGAACCAGAGCTAGGTCTAGACCTAGAACCAGAGATCAAGTAGGCCTAGACCCAAGACCCATGGAAAAATATGAAAAACAAAACAGATCTTGCGCTGAACTTGGACCATGATAAATTTATAAACATCATGAGAAAAATAGTCAGAAAAAAATCTGAGACCAACATCAGAAACTTTTGGAAGAACCACAGCAGAATCCTTAAGAAAATGGTAAATATAAGAACCAAACAAAAGAACCAAGGGCTAAATTGGCACTTGACAAGGAACCAGAACTAAAACCCAAAGAACCAGAGTATTAAACTCACCTCCAAGTACCGGTCCAGTCCCAGCTTGGTGAACTCAAACTGAAGATACGATCGGAAGTTCATCTCCTCCACTGAATGTACAACGATGTTGATGAACTGCATGCACGCCACCTATCAAATGAAAATCACAGACAAAAGAGTTGTTACAAGAATTATGATAATTAAAACAAAATCAAACTGATGATCAGAATCAACCAAGTTAGTTTTCAAGAAGATTCCTCAAGTTCCATGCTACACACATCTATAAAGACTTCATTCATAAATACCTAAGACAGTTTTTACCCATTCCTATTGGTCGAGAGCCAGGATTGTGGGTATTTTGAAGTTAATAGAACACTGACTGGTTTTTCAACACTTTTTCTGGCAACGCTGCATTCTGCGCCACACGCGCCAATCTCCATATAAGGAGATTTCTAGTATTACTCGTGCGAGGCACAAACCATAACAATTGCTAGAAGGGTGTTTCACAAAACATGAAGTAAAATTGTTCAACAAAATCGTTGGAAATTTATATTTTTTGACTAGTTTTGGCTTTTTGACTGAAGGTATTGATGAATGGGAATAAATAGGTTTCAAGCATATTTGTTAAAAACCAGCCAAGCACATATTTATTCCCTTAGTAAAACCCATCTAACGATTTCCAAAAATCAATTTCCATGATGACAGCAGGAAAATTAAAGTTGGAAAGAGGGAACAGACGGTTGAAAAGGAAAAAAAATGTAGAGGTGTTTTCAATCAAGCTTACCATGAAGTCGATATTCGTGTCTTCGTATTTCTGGAAGTACTGAAACAGGTTCTCAAACCTATACCGCTCGCTACACTCCTGAAATGAACAATGAAAACAAAAATTGATATCGTCAAGGATTCTTTGTAGTACACATCAAAACTCGTCATTCAATCTCAAAGTCAGGTTTTTTTTATGACAGCACGCAATTAGTTTAGTTTGGATTTCCCCGGATTTAGGGATCAAGCTTTGCCAAAACATTTGTCTGCAGGATCTGCACCGTTTATTCTGACTCAGCAGGTAATACCTCCCTCACACAAATTCTTCAAATTAATTTTTCATCTTGGACAAAGACCCTGAAATTTGAGACCGACATGCAAGATTCTGGTCCGATTTATTTATTTTGTGAGCTTAGACATGTCAATCTCAGATCAACACTTCCGGAACACAACCAGAGTGATATCTACGAGTCTTCGTTCTGCGCTGCTTATTTTGATGGCTTAGCGGCCATAATCCGACATCCCCTCAAATTAATTTTTTTTTTCCTGGATGGGATTTCGTAAGTCTGGTTTCGAAGTCGTCACTCACCAATTTGAAGTTGTCGAAGGCACCCAGGATTATCTCGTGTCCTCCCTTGACCAGGCAGACCGCTGCCAAAAGCTCCAAGACTAAGGCTTTGGTTCTGGAAGGAAACAAAAAGAAAATTCTTGTATTTAAAACGGGCCGCCTTTCAAAAATTGCCCAATATTGCCTGTATTGCCCAACAGGTTTGTTAAAGGTAGAATAGATCATTTGTCACTTGTGCATTTTTGTCGTTTGAAGCAACAATAGTGCTCAAAATCTAAGGACGGGTGCTTAAAGGGAATGTACAACATTTGCTTTTGCTGCAATATTTAGAAATAAATGGATTTGGAGGATTAGTATGTATAGCAAATGTTGATAAAACTGAGTTTGCAGGTGTGTAATCAATCGCAAACAAAATGTGGAATAACAAAATATGAAAAATTAGGAGCAGCTTTTGAAAAGAAGCCAGTTTTCTCCAACGCTGGTCGGCCGACCAGTGTTGGAAAAACACACGTTTTCTTGAAAATGTCAGTACACCAGGAGCCCCGATTTTACAGGATGCTTTAAAATGTCATTTCCTAACAATCCAGCAAGGTTTTTCGTGGTAATTTGATAATTTCGTTTTTTGATGTTTGCAAATGTTGTATATTCCCTTTAACAGCTAACCTGCTGAACTTTTAGCTTGAGATTGCTGTATATTCTGAGAAAACAATATTCTAGGATCTCGGTTTTAAATTCAGAAGTTGCCGAGTGATATTGCGAATTGCGCCCGAAATCAGCTTCTGGAACACGTTCTCATTCAGCCGATTACAGCCACGCGATGTCACACACTGAACCGACGAATAATATCAACTGCGCTCGCGTGTGCATCGTGTCAACGCTTGCCCCCACCCATTCACAAATTCACCAAATTACAAACCAATTAGTAACGGAAATTTCCAGAAATGTGTCACTTGAATCATCGTTGGAAATGACCTTCTGTTATTGTTTTCTTCAAAATGACATTATGCCAGAAAGAATAATTTCACAGAGAGTTTAGTGTCATTACTATCTTTAAACCAAGTAAGCTTTTTAACAATAATTTGGCCAAATCCTTTTTTGATAGCTACAAATGATGTACTCTATCTTTAATTCAGGCTCAAGCTTATTTTTTTAATGACACCTTTTTTTCCCCAACTTTGGCTCTTCAAGGGTTTCATGAATGACTAAGTAGCAAGTCCACACTGTTTGCAATTCTTCTGCTGCTAAATAAATTTTTTAGATCATTTTTTCCCTTACCTTGGGCTCTTGTGGTTGAGACTGAGTGCTATTGCATTGATGCACTCGTTGTGGTTAATCACAAGGTTGAAGCCGTACTGCGGAAATAAAACAAATTAAGAAGAATGACTTGAAGGTATTAAATTCCCCTTTAAGAACAGAGTGACGTCGGGGGCTTGGATTGGGGGTTGGGGGGGGGGGGGGCTGCAGGCTTGGGGCAGGGAGGGGCTGGGGGTGGGGAGGGGTTAACGGCTGGGGGCGGTATTAAGAGAGTTGGGGAAAGGGGAGGAGAAGGTACAGGAGTGGCTCCAAATACCTGAAAATTCATGATGGCCCTGCAGCACATGATACAGACGTGGACGTCGTCTCGCGTGATGGCCAGGTGGTTGGGGGATCCGCCGGGCTTGGAGCTACGCCTGGTAGTCCGCATGCTGCGTGATGTGGTGGGCTTGGGGAGGGTCTCCAGCTGCTCCTCAAACCTGGTAGACAAATGGTACAAGAAGTCAGGGTACCATACACTGCAATGCATTGTGGGTTCAAGTCCGGACCTATAGTATTTGTCATGTTCCTTTTTTTTTCTCATAAACTTCTTGATAAAAGGTTTGTCTTGAAATACTTTTCACTTAGCATATAGAGGTGGGCTTAAGGAGGGTCTCCCGCTGCTGCCTAAAACTGGTATATAATTGGTGCGAGAATTCAGGGAACCATACACCATCAGAATGCAATGCATTATGGGTTAAAGTCCCTTAAACTTTTTAAAATTGTAATTTATTAATAATTTGGATTGTTTCTGGGGTTCTATTTTGGGTTTTTTTCCCCGTTTCTTTTCATAAAATTTCATTTGGCATCAAAACTTATATTAATGCTCTTAAAATGTTCAGTGATTTCAGATGATTTCATCCAATGTCGGAACTCAGCTTGTGATCATTAACGGCTGGCTTCTTTAAGCAAACAGAAGTCATGTTCCTAAATAAACGTTGACACGTCATTTTCTAAACACTTACTTCCCTCCAAACAAACATGCTGGCTCTGTGTCGATCGATAACATCATCTGGGAAATTAGCTTTTGTTTCTCAATTGTTTCTTTAAAGACAGCATTCAAGGATATGAAAACTAAAATTTATTAGTAGTAATTTTTTTAGTAATTTTGTCAGGCAATGGCCCCTTTCACTTTTGCTTTCTTACAGTATCGGTTAATAAATTTCCCCAAGTGAAAGAACTTTTTATATTCTGGGTTGAAGTGAAGTCGATCTGGCATATCAGGGTGAACTTTCACTTTTTATTTTTGTTGTAGAGTTTAATCTAATTACATTTTAGACTGAGGGGGGGGGGGGGGGATTTCCATGGAAGTGTAAGTAGGTCATTATACCTCGAAACTGAACGTTAATTGTGCCAAAGGGAAATGGTACTGCACAATGCAATATGAAAACTGACTACTCCAGATACCACTTTTCTCAGAAGTGCAAAGTTCACAGACATTTTATGGATGTAACCTTGTATAAACGTTGTACAGGTATTTCCCTTACAAGTTTATTGTGTCAGTTCACTGTCTATTTCACTGTTAAAGACAATGTACAACCATTGCTTTTGCTGCAATTTTCAGAAATAAATGTTATAGCAAATAATGTTAAACTGACTTGTTTCACGTTTTGGCTTGTAGATGCTTGAAAAACCAAGAAAACCAATCATTTTCTTGTAGTCTGGTTCCCTGACCCCACTTAAGATGAAACGGAGCAATTTATAGACTTTGGGGAATTGTGATGTCAGAGAATCAGTCTAGCAGGCCTGTACCTCTTCACAGGTGTGTAATCAATTGCAAAGAAATGTGAAAAAGTAGGAGCAGTTTTCTCCAACGGTGGTCGGCCGACCAACGGTGGTCGGCCGAACAGCTTTGGAAAAATACAGATTTTCTTGAAAATGTCAGCACACCAGGAGCCACAACTTTACAGGATGTTTTATACTGTCATTCCCTAACAATCCAGTAAGGTCTTTGGTGATAATTTGATCATTTTGTTTTCTGATGTTTGCTGATGTTGTATCTTCCCTTTAAAGGTAATATACATTTGCAAACATCAAAAAACAAAAGCCCCAAATTATTATGAAATACCTTACTTGACTGTAAGTGAATAAAAGTCTCAAGCATCCTGTGAAATCGTGGCACCTGGTGTGCTGCCATTTTCGTGAAAAGTGGAATTTTTGGATCAATTTCCAACGATGGTCGGCTGACCATCTCTGGGAATAACCTGATCTGGATCTGGACACCCAGTTTGGACACAGACTAATACTTGACTAGAGCTTTTTCTGATGTACTCACGTCATGGCCTTGTTGAGCCATTGGAGGTATTCCACAAGTACGTCAAGGCCTTTATTCTCCTCGTTCAGGAACTCCCGTACCCATCTAAGAATTGGAAGAGAAAAGTAGGGAAAATACAATGATTAATCAATTACATGCATCTGAAGAAGTAGAGTCGAGAAACGAAGTGGAAAAAGAGGGTTGCAGGGAGGGTAGGTGGGGTTGGGTGTGGCTGGGTGTGGCCCGGGTGTGGCCCAGTGGGAATGCATGGAGTGCCTAAGGTAGAGGTTGGGTGGGGTTGGACTGGAAACAAGCTGGTGCTGGCTCGCAATTGGTGAAAACAATTGTAGGTGGGGCTGAGGTGTAGACAGGGTGTGGTCAGCTCAGGATGGGTTGATATTGGGTGGGGTTGTTTTCAAGATGGGTTGGACTTTGGGGAGGTTTTTTTTTAGATGCGCTGGAATTGGGCGGAGTTGTTTTTGAGATGGGTGGGGCAGAAGTTGGGATTGTTTGGCATCAGCTTGTTTGTGCTGATTGTGAACTCTGTGTGTACTTACTGTATACTATTTGTTCGTAGTGATATTTCCAAGTCTCGTAAGTTCTGCGTGGACGTGTCAAATATCTTCTTTCTTTGGCGCTGTAAGCAACATGAAAGAAAAAGCAGTTGAGATTTGTTTATGAATAAAGCTAAGCTAAGGCCAAAATAAAATATATTCAGTCTCTGGTCAGACCAAAGTTCCGGAATTGACGCGGGGACGTGGCTTTTTTTTTTTTCTTCAAGCTTGGATTGTACAAACAAGGTGGGGTACTATTTTGCTTTTTTGGTGTCCTCATGTACATTGGAGTCCTCCATAATTTGCCTTGGTGCTCTCGATCATTTGCCTTGGTGCAATTTCCCATTCCTTGGTGCTCTTTGGTAAAAAAAAACTGAGGAGGTGCGGCAATAGAGGGCGCTGTTGGAGCTACCGCGGAACATTTTGGAAAAAAAAAAATTGACGCGCATGATTAAAATCGACGCGCGTGCTGACAGAGACCGACTAATTTTTTTTTTTGGCCTGATACATATAATTTAATATTTTTAAAAAAATTGTTTATTGAACTCGAATTGGACAAATGTTTCTCACCTTTGATGTGTTCCCCGGTTCCATCACCCGTTTGATTCGTAAGATGTACGTGTGTGGCGGATCCTTCGCAGAGACTTTTTCCTACAACCAAATTTAGAAACACATGTAGAAAACTTTGCCACAAACACCCAAAGACAAAGAGAAAACAGTGTGACTGACAAACAAACAAACAAACAAACAAACGGTGAGGTAGACAGTGCTCTCCTTACCCGGTCGCATAAAACAGACAGACACTAAGACAGTGCAACAGATAAACAACCCACTGACTGTGCCATCCTCACTTGATTACATACAAACAAACAGACACTTGGACAGTGTAACTGACAAACAAACAGTCTGGTACCCTGCTCACCTGGTCGCATATAAGATCCCATTTCTTGTCGTCGTCATACTGACGAAGGAGCCTTGCCTTCTCAGGAGGCAGATCCATCTGAGCCTGAAGTTAAGAAAAGGAAAAGAAAAAAGGACATATTAGGTTAGAGTGATAATTAATCGAGTTGGAAGATGGATGATGACAACAAATCAACAATCAATTTTTTTTATGGTTTTTTAATTGTTTTATTCCCCACCATTTAATATTGTCAAAGTTACAAAACTGCAGTATTTGTGTACTGTACTCCCCAGGATGAACGTTTCTTGTTTGATAGACGAAACAAATGTATGCTTGAATTAAATTTTTCAGAACCAACTCTAAACTGTCTCCTATTCTTCCTGTTGGTCCGTATTCAATTTGTTTTGTAATTTTTAAGACATTTGAATGTTAATGTGGCTTTGAAAATGAAAAACTTAAAAATTAAACATTTGAAAAGGGAAAATGGTTTAATTGCATAAAACGGTACGTACAAAAATCTGCTTCAATGAAAAATAATTCAAGCAAGTTTTGTAATTAGTAATGAATTACGCTTACATGCTTTATTCTGAATACAAAAAGGGAATACATTTTCAATTATGTATTTTTTTTTAATAACAAAGTGAGCCACATCTGCAAATGTACATGTACATATTATTGTTTTTTTTCCTCCATTGTCTACACTCAGTCATTGCAGCCACACACATGTAAACAACTCATCACGCCAGTCTGGCGCCCGGACTCGATTCTTATCTGTTGCTATTATCAGCCTCTTCCTTGGTTCATGGTCTAATTACCGCAAGAAGGGAAACAAAAAAAAGACTGGTCTTCATTAACGACTTGCCGAATTTAGAAATTAGGGTAGGATTTCCGCTTGGGTGATTACTTAGCCAAGGTTAGACTTGCGTAAGTCTGTTTCCTCTTCCTAAACAGATGCCCCAGGAAATTTGGACTAAAAATAGCAACGCCTGGAGGATATGAGGTCATGTGACTGTCACATGACAGTGGTCATCTTTGCAAATGAATTGGTCAAGCATGGAAGAAAAAAGTTTGGCTATATAGCAAAAACAGGTTACCGGCTAACATGTTGTGTGATGTATCCAATGCCTTTTACTGGTTCTCCGCTAATTGCCAAATTTTCTTAGCATACATGTATAAACTTTCTGAGCCACATTTTTATACAAAGCACCTCAAAAAAACATTGGCTTTTTAAAAAAATACTCATAACCTATTGGTGGAGTGCTGTGGCCCACTCTGGTTGCATTTAACTCATTATCTTGTGGGTAAATCTGCAGGTTGTGGGTTCGAATCCAGCCTATGGTTCTGGTGCATGTGCCCTTAGGCAAGGCACTTTGTCACTCATTGCCTCTCCCCACCCTGGAGAAAAATGGGCAGAGATGGTCCTGTGCTTGATTTAGCCGCTTGCCCTGATATGGCAGCATTGAGCTACATGTACTCACAGAGCTGAGATGGTTTTTGGTATGATTCATTGGCCCGGAGAGCAGGGGTAATAATGTTGTACTGCGCCATGATAACCAGTTTGGTTAGTGTGTGCTGCATGTACGGTACATGTATATGATGTACATGTACATGTATATAAATCAATATTATTATTTTATTCATATTTTAGTAAGTACATGTAGTAAAACACATGCCTAATGCATGAAGCATAGTCACATGGTCATCTTTTAACCAATCAGAATTCATAAGCTTCATCCCTCTTACATATATACACATGTATCAATGGCTATAGTAATAGACCCCACCCCCGTAATTGCCACCCGCATTCAGCTTAAGTATACAGTTTCTGTTACGGCCGATGTCCGGATACAATAACCCATTTATCCACGATTAAAATCTATACGGGTATAAAACGCAATATTGTACAATACAGAAAGGGTCAATGGCCACTCGTGCACACTGGCAGTGCAGCGGTGCACAAAGTACCAGAAGATGTGCTGAGTGGGCTAGATCAGATGGCAATCTAGTGCAGAAATCTGGAGCTAATTAACAACAATACAATGGACACAATTGGGTCAAGTGATTTAAAGGGAATATACATCTTTTGCTTTTGCTGTAATTTTCAGAAATGGATGGAATTGGGGGGTTGGAAATATATAGCAAATATAGTTACACTAAATTTTTTGAGGTTTTGGGTTCGAAAATGCTATAAAAACCAAGAAAAATAATCATTTTCCTGTAGTCTGGTTCCCTGACTCCATAAAAGAAGAAACAGAGCAGTTTACATACATTGGGGAACTGTAAGGTCAGGAAACCAGTCTAGCTGGCTTGTAGCCGTTCATAGGTGTGTAATCGATTGCAAACAAGTGCGATGGTCAACTGGGGACAGTATTTGAAAAAAAAGCCAGTTTTTTCCAACGCTGGTCGGCCGACCAGCGTTGGAAATTGATACAAAAATACCACTTTTCTTGAAAATGACAGTATACCAGGTGCCATGATTTTACAGGATGCTTTACACTGTCATTCACTAACAGTCCAGCAATGTATTTCAAAATGATTTGGTAGTTTAATTTTTTGATGTTTGCAAATGTTGTATTTTCCCTTTAAGTGCAAACTGCACACACCAGGGAGTCAGCATTTACATGTATAATGCAATATGTGGCCACACTGTGTGAGTAAATGCAATGGAATGTTTATTGCAATTTATCATATTACAGCCAAACTGTATCTGATATGCATTATGCACAAAGTGACAAAGACATCATAAATTGTGTACACATGCCATTCTGTGACAAATAATCATCCAAAACAATGGACATTTTTTTATCTATTATTAAACACACTGTCTGAGTAACGGGGATTAGATGACAAGAAAATGACTAATTGCTGACTAAAACTTTAAATTTACAACCAGTTTTTTTTTAACTCATTTTTTTGTTTTGTTTAAAATTAATTTTAACAAAATAAGATTAAGATAAGCTAATGAATAATTGCTGACCAAAACTTTAAATTTACCGGTACAACCTGTATTTTTTAACCTTAATTTTTTGTTTTCCTAAAAGACATAGTCCATCATTTGTAATTTGTGCATTTTGTTCGTTTGAAGCAACAAAAGTGTTCAAAATCTAATGAAGGATACTGAAAAACTAACCTGATGAAGTTTCAGCTCAGCTTCAGCTGTATATTCTGAGAAAAACAGCATTCTAGGATCTCAATTTCAAATCAAAAGTTGCTAAATCATGTTTTGAATTGTTTTGAATTGCAGCTTTACGCGATGTCGCGCACAGATCCGACGAATTGTAGCAACCGCACGCGCCTGTGCGTCGTGCCAATGCTTGCGCGCGCTGCGCCAAATAACAAAACGAACTACTAATTTAAATTTTCCAACGGTGCTTCTTAAGACGCACCGTTGGAAAGGCCTTCTTTCGTTGATTTCTTCAAAATGAGAGCTTGCCAGGAAGAATAATTTCACAGGGAGTTTAGTCCCCTTACTATCTTCCAACCAGTATGTTTTTCAACAATAATTACGCCAAATACCTTTTTGGATAGCTGCAAATGATGGACTCCAGCTTTAAAATTAATTTTAACAAAATAAGATAAGACAATGTCCGAATGCAGATTTTTTTTTAGGGCTAACGCTTTCCATAGACTCACTGCAGTGACTAGTCGTAGCCACTGTCAAGACTCGTTTTCAGACACACCCTTAGATATTAAATTGCACATACATGTAGTCCCTTTAATTAGCCATTGTCTTTAATTAACCCGGCTCCAACAACCCCAAACTGGACACAACTAATTAATTACAGGGGCTGAGCTGTGCCATCACCTGGAACGTCAGTATTGGGGTATTGAGTGGAAGCGGCCAAGATATCAATAATAAACTAGTCCATCTGTCATCTTTATCTGGTGGTACAATAGACTTAAGCAAGTCTGCCCAGAGGATTTCTTTTTTATTGACAAAAATATTGTATTAAAAAGCAAGTATGTTTCTGCTGATTTTTTTTTTTTTTTAAGACAAAAAAAATTACCTACGCGGGCCAAAATTGTAGGGCCAAAATTGTATGCCCTCAATGTTTTTGCTATGGGCTCCGTGCGCCAATGAAAGAGGGCGCCCTTTTACCTAGCAACGACGTCCCATGGGCGGGACATTTAGCTGGTTGATGCGCACCGTTCCTTGTGTGTGCCGCACGTACACCAGGGGATTTGTACTATGCACATGCAGTGGTGGTACGGCCGCGCGTCGCGGCAAAATTGCAGTCAGGCAAGATGGCATCGGTCGGTCAACTGTTCCTTCTTTGCCAGTGAGGGGGTACCGGTACTTGTGAACGGAGCGGATTAGAGCGTTTTGTGGGCCATAAACTTGAGGGTTTGTAAAAAAAGAAGGGTGGAAGCCGTGAACAGGAGTGCAAGCTCGTATTTCTGTGAAATTTGGATGAAATTGGGCCCTAAAATTCCTGTATTTTGCAATGGAGCCCAGGCATGGCGATGGGCCACAGGACCACTTTTAGGGGTGATCATCTTTGGTTGGAATTTTCTCCCAGAAGTCATCAGACTACCACCAGAAAATTGAACAGAAAATGAAAGATGATGAGATAAGCTTTAATTTGACGGGTGTCTCAAACACCTTGGAGAGTTGTGAGTTTTTTTTTTTTAAGTTCAAAGTGCGCGTAATTATCACTGAGGTCTATGGGAGTCGATTTACTGGTCTGCACCCTCTTGCATTGCTTACTGACTGGCGTACATGTATGTACTGTACTTGAGAGAATAGACGGCTTGGTCAAGTCTAGTCTCGGCACCTAAGTTAAAGGTACACCTGTCTCTTTCTGCTGCACCGTGATGTGCCAAGGTTATCCTGCTGTCTCTGTCAGTCTCCATCTTCTTATTGATTACACCACCGCCACTGCTGCAATCATTATTACCCCTTCATGACTATCTAATTAGTTTTTTTTCATTTTTTTTCGGTCACTGTACGAAGCCACTCAAGCCCAGCCACTGGAGTTCAAAACAAACCCAGTGAGTCATTATGAAAAGACAGCGAGCTCAGGAAAAACCAAAGAATGCCTTTTTTTCCTCCCTGTTTGGGGTTGGGGAATGGATTGAGCCTTGCAGTGTCTCATATGAAAGTGATGTCACATTTGGGAAAGTTGTTTTAATTTTCTGGTAATTCCATAATCTTTTTTAAGGTAAACTGAATGTTCAGGTCCCTTTAAAGGGAATTATACATCATTTGCTTTTGCTGTAATTTTCAGAAATGGATGGATTTGGGGTTGGTAATATACATGTATGGCAAATATTGTTACACTGAATTTTTTGACGTTTTGGGTTCATAGATTCTATAAAAACCAAGAAAAAAAATTTTAACCTGGATTCCCATCCAGGCCCCTAGCGGGTTTTAAACGTACTTGTTTAATACCGGCCAAGCACATTTTGTATTCCCATTCATAAATACTTTTCGGTCAAAAAGTCAAAACAAGTAAAAAATTCACACATTTCCAACGATTTTGTTCACACTTTTCTTTCATGTTTGACCATGTCTATGGCATGTGCCTCATGAACATAGTGTTAAAACTCTCCTTATATGGAAATTGGTGTGCGCGGTGCAATCTGCGCGATGTGGCGCAGTTCAGAATGCAGCGGTGTTTTACCGGCGGTTTTAAACCACCGGCGTGACAGGCTCTCGACCAATAGGAATTGATAAACCGTCTCAGGTGCATGTATATATGAAACCTAAACAATACATGAAGAATATGTTATCTTCAAATGTAAACAAAATTAGCCTACCTTCAATTTTTAAAAGAGGATATAAAAAAGGATTTTTTCTTAACCTTAATTTGAAATATTTTATGTGCTCAGGTCTTAACATGTAGTGAAATACCACAAATCAAATCTATTTTCTAAAATGTTGGCGCACAATTTCTAAGAGTTAAGACTGAATATTTGGAATTGCCTGCGTTGGTTTCTATTGGTTTATCCGACCCCTCCTTTCATCGAACTAAACTCCGCCCCCTACTTTAATTACACTAAGTCAAGGATTCAGTGATGGATTGGACACTGTCATTTTAATTACTGACCACCTGTTATAGAATAAAGATGCCCATACAATGTAGTAAGAAAAAACAGCATAAATCATAAATTCTGCAAAATGTATACCGAGGATTGCTTACTATGAGTTGAACGTGTGGGGATATTGAAACTGGAATGACCATTTCAGGAAATTATTGCAGTCACGTAACGGCGTCGTAAAATATTCAAAAACATCCGGCGGAATGACCCTAAACTGCTGGACCGGGGAGAATGTTGTGGTCATGCACTGTCAACACCGCAACATGATATTTGTCGCCACACAGAGAATGTACTATGTACCAGGGAAGAAGGAAAACATAATGTACATAGTAGTAGTACATGTACGTAGCGGGTATGTTTAAAGGAAATATACAACATTTGCAAACATCGAAAAATAAAACTGCCAAGTTTTTACGAAATACCTTACTAGGATGTTGGTAACTGACAGTTTAAAGCATCCTGTAAAATTGTGGCACCTGGTGTGAAGTCATTTTCAAGAAAATTGTATTTTTGTAAAAAATTCCAACAGTGGTCGGCCGACCACCGTTGGAAAAACCTAACTATTTTTCAACTACTGCTCCAAATTTACCATTTTTTTTCAGTCCAAATTTTGTTTGCTATTGGTTACATGTTCATGAACGGGTGCGGGCCAGCTACTGGTTCCCTTACCGTACAATTTTCCGGCATCTGTCAATTGATCCATTTCATCTTCAGTGGAGTCAGGTAACCAGACTACTTGAACATTTTTGTTTTTCCAGCATTTTCGAAAACAAAACTTCAAACATGTCAGTGAAACAATAATTTAATCTATTATACTAACCCCTCAAATAGTTTATTTCTGAAAATTAAAGCAAAAGCCAATAATGTACATTCCCTTTAAGGTTGTAATGCATAGTTCGAAAAGTAAACATTGGTAAACTGCTCTTCAGTATTCAGTAAATGATGATCACACAATTTATATTATTCTTTTAAGAAAATCACAACTTACATGTTGGTTTCGGGGGGGGGGGGGGGGGGTAACGGTTAATTAAGTGACAGAAAAAGGCCAATATACAAAAACAAACACATTTATCACCCTCTCTCCTTGAAAAGAACAAAAAAAATCCCCACTGAAAACAGACCAGAAATCCATTCTCAGAATTATTTGTTTACTTTGGGGGATAATGGAGGGCTTTGAAAACCCCAAATCCTTCCTGACAATGGTTTAATGACTTCCTGTTGACATTGTCAAAAAGGGGGGGGGGGGGGGATTCTAGCACTTTCTTATGACCACACTTCTCACCTCAGCAGTAAAAAAAAATGAGCAACACTGGTCTTGCGAAACCACAAAACCCTCAAGTGTAGTTGCCAAGGTTTTAACACTCCCTCAGTGGCTTGGGTTAACTTTTTAAACAGTTTCCCTTCTTGACAATCTTCCAATAAAGTAAGCTGTAAACATGTTTAGTGCTCAGTTACAAGTGCATGAAAATGTCACCCAATATGTGGGTGTATTTCACAACAGACCACCATACATGCAGTATTAGTAAGAAAAAGATATTATGTGTCTTTTATTTTTATTCCTCGGTCAGGGCATTCTAAAAAAAAAAATGGGTTGATTTCAATGTTTTAACCTTACTGTTTGTAACTTCTTTATTAAAATTTAAATACAAATTTTGCAATTCAAATCCTTTCAATAAGACACATATTTCAAACACATAATATTGTTTGATGCCCAATTCAGGTGAACAACCATATGGGCTACAATTTTATTGATGACATAAAAAAGTACATAAATTTTTGTTTAGTTTTGAAGAGAAATTGTAAACTGAGAAAAATGGGTTTCAACTGTTTACACTTTTCAGAATTTATGGCCGAGATATGTCCTAATGTTACTGAGACCAAATTCATTTCGTATGACTTTCCCAAAATATAGCATTCCACGCCACTAAATGTCCATATTTGGTTGTGCAGAGAGATATGAATCAGTTATTACTACGGGGAAAAAAATACAACAATTTTGTAAATGATAAAAAATACAGCAAGCATAACTTTTTGTACTAAAAGTGACCACAAAAAGTTTAAGTGTGGCAATTCGGTTTTTTTTTTTAGATTTGTTTGTTTTCTTTTTTTCTTTTTCAAGGCTATCATTGATTTTGCGGAAACAACGTAAGAAAAATATGGAGGAAAACCTTTTTCTAAAAACAAAATAGGACTGCTTCATTAACTCTGAATGTTGTGATTTGTGAAAACAATCTTTTTATAGTTTGGGAAAAACTATTAAAGAAACTGGATCTTGTGGGATTTGTCAAAAGCATGACAGGATAATTTTAAAGTTCAGCAGATTTAGAGTAAAGTTCTGTAAATTCGTCTGATT
Source organism: Patiria miniata (assembly GCF_015706575.1). Classification (NCBI taxonomy): domain Eukaryota; kingdom Metazoa; phylum Echinodermata; class Asteroidea; order Valvatida; family Asterinidae; genus Patiria; species Patiria miniata. The sequence continues at coordinate 11,943,077 of NW_024037075.1, read as the reverse complement.
TTATTTTATGCAACTTAAGTTTGGTTTTCAAACTTTTTTGCATGTTTGTAAAAATGTTGATTTTGGATTTCCCACAGATATTTCCCAGGACATGGAAATCACCTTAAAGAGAATGTACAACATTTGCTTTTGCTGCAATTTTCAATAAATGGATTTGGACGATTAGTATGTTATAGCAAATATTGTTAAACTGACTTGTTTCACATTTTGGGATAGTAGATGCTGGAAAAACCAAGAAAACCAACCATGTTCTTGTAGTCTGGTTCTCTGACCCCACTTAAGATGAAACGGAGAAATTTTATAGACTTTGGAGAATTATAAGGTCAGAGAATCAGTCTGGCAGGCTTGTACCACTTCACAGGTGTGTAATCAATTGCAAAGAAAATGCGGAACAACTGTTATGAAAAATTCGGAGCAGTTTTTGAAGGAAAAAAAAGTTTTCTCCAACGCTGGTCGGCCGACCAGCGTTGGAAAAATACAAATTTTCTTGAAAATGTCAGCACACCAGGAGACACGATTTTACAGGATGCTTTAGACTGTCATTTCCCTTACAATCCAGTAAGGTACTTTGTGATAATTTGATCATTTCATTTGTTGATGTTTGCAAATGTTGTATCTTCCCTTTAAGGAACCTGATGGCTTTTCCAGAATTTTTAGCAGATCACGATACCCCATGAGGCCGTGACATACATGTAGGCAAACTAGGTTTCAGCAAGTTTGTTTACAAGCACGGAACACAATAGACTAGAGTACTGTACACTGGCAACCGTGTGGTGGATTGCCCAGTACAGTACAGGGGGTCCCCCATCAATGTCTCTGATAAACTCTAATCATCTTTAATTGACCATAATGCTCCTTTCTTGCACCAGCAACAGAATACCTGTTGTGAGAAATTGACCAAAGCTCAACAACAACTGTGTTTCCGAAAAGTGTTTGATAATTATCGCTCTAATGGCAAGATCCGACAAGCCCGGTGCTGAGGGTCCGCACTCCGAACTTTTGAAAGACAACTTGGAATGACTGGTTTAGATTTGTTGTAGAATTCCTCTGCAGGAATGGACGGCAATTAACGGTTGTTAGTGAATCACTGAATGGCTAGGATTTAATGAATGAAATCACAACTATTGAGGTGAAGCAGGGGGGGAGACCAGTTTGATAATGATGAGCTTAAAAGAGAAAACTGTTGGTCCACTTTTGTGAAAAAGAATCTGGCACATGTTTGGCTATAAACAGACAGTTGGGACACTAGTATGCTCCTTTACTTCACATAGGCTTTGATGACTCCAAAACGTTTATAGCACTAATAAAAACGTAAACATCATTGGGGCAACTTTACGAAAATGTAACGTGTGTAACCGATTTTGTGCATCTTGTTTTAAGCATACATAACACATTTTTCTGGATGTCATCTTTGGTGCTTAGGTAGGTCTAGGTCTATTCTATATAGCTACCATGGGGATAACAGTTATTACACCTTTTCAGTAAGGTAATTACAGCCCAAGGAAACTCAAAAGTACATCAAAAATGTAACGCGAGTAACCGTGGAATTGTCCATTGGGTTCCCCGCGAAGTGGAAGATTTTTGAGGAAACAGGAAGGTTTTGGGCAATACTTCAAAAGGACTTAGGTTGGGGATACCTGGACAACGATGATTAGACTAAACACTTTTCCTTTTTTAACAGTTTAGGCCTTCAAGACCCAATTCTGATGAATGAACAAATTAAAACTGCGATCATAATGGAAGCATGTGTAAGAGTGAAAGCCGGAATTTGTAATCCGATTACTGCCGGCCATTATATTCAAAAGTTAAATGGCCCGTGACTTAACTACTGCTGTGTGTCGGCACCTTTTTGCTATTATTCCCATCATCCCTTGGGGGATCGCAATTCGCAGGTTTTTGAGTGGGGTGAACAAAGACTGCATAATAGTCCTTAATAATAGTTCCGAGGTTTTGAGAGGAATAAAGTACAGGCATGTAGGGTCGTGCTAGTTTGGTGATTCATTTTTCTGTCATTACGGGAGTCATTCTGCTTGTAACACAGCACTGGCAACTTTGGAAATACAAATTGATGTCAAGTTAGTGATTAACATTTTGGGGTTTTGGTATCTGAATTTTATTTTTATTTAAACCTTAATTCAGTCAATTGTATAGATTTTGAAATTGATAATTACATAATTTGACCATTGTACAACAGACAATAATACATTTTGTACAAAGTACAATGTTTAATTTTTCATTATCTTTTCAAAAGTGAACTCTACCCAAAATTGTATGTTGCCAAATTTTATGAAATTTTCCAAAAATCTTCCAAAATCATACATGTACATTGTGTAGAAAAGGCCTCCATATGAGAGTAATAGATTTCTATAGACCTTATTCATGAGGAAAACATTTTTGATCGTGTTCCCTGAATGTATTTTATAAATTGCAAACTGTTGAATAGGATGGTGCCAGACTATTTAAGGGAATGTACATCATTGGCTTTTGCTGTAATTTTCAGAAATGAACTATTTGAGGGGTTAGATCAAATATTGTTACACTGACATGTTTGAAGATTTGTGTTCGAAAATGCTGGAAAAACCAAGAAAAACTAAAATGTTTAAGTAGTCTGGTAAAATGGATCAATTTATAGATGTCGGAAAATTGTAAGGTGAGGGAAGCAGTCTAGCTGGCCTGCACCCGTTCATGAACATGTAACCAATAGCAAACAAAATTTGGACTGAAAAAAATTGCAAATTTGGAGCAGTAGTTGAAAAATAGTTAGGTTTTTCCAACGGTGGTCGGCCGACCACCGTTGGAAATGAATACAAAAATACCATTTTCTTGATAATGACTTGACACCAGGTGCCATAATTTTACAGGATGCTTTAGACTGTCATTTACCAACATCCTAGTAAGGTATTTCGTAAAAACTTGGTAGTTTTATTTTTCGATGTTTGCAAATGTTGTTTATTCCCTTTAATATGGCCAACTCGTGAATAAAGCGTATACCCATACACATGTACCAGCACATGTACATTGGCAAATCTATGTGCACACAGTACATGTACTACATGTACAATAACATAAATGTGCGCAAACAACCTCATACATGAATGTTCCGCCTTTAGGGCATGACTGCACATCACATCAGGTCACGAGGGGCGTCCGAGGGTTAAAACTGCAAGTGACGAATTACGGGCGGATATTAGCAGTGGCTTGTTTTTGTGCAAACTCTTTTCCTGTTTTGGAGCGCCTTGCACTCAGAAACCTGTTCATTGTGAAATGCACTTGTAAACTGTTTCAGTTTTTGGACGCACGCCAAAACTTGTGGTCATGTTTTTAAAAACGTGAAAGTTAACTGCTCTAAAGTGTGTTGAGATTAAGAAATGGTTAAACTATTTTGCAATGGTTTCATTTTTTGTTGGAGGAGGTATTTGTTTACTTGAATGCATGCTACAAATTGTTCACTTGTGTCAATTGTGTACAAGTGTTCCCTTTCTTGTAAACTTGTTGCTCTTTTCCTTGCTCGTAATTTTAACAAATTTAATTTTGGGATACTTGTCAAGAACAATTTTTGTTGAGAAATGTAAACATTTCCTGTGATGACTCGTCGGGTCAGGTCAACTCATAGTAAAGGGGAATATTGTGTGTAATAATAAATAAACAGATATACACGTGTTTGTTTGTGTGCATTTTGATTATAATGTTTACTAGGTGGAATCCTTGCAAACCGAGAACCAGACTATTTTTGCTATTGTCACATTGCACAGCGCCCTCTTTTGTCTGTGCGCAGAGCCAATAAAGCACGGATTTGCACACTTTTTTTTCCAATTCTTCACCTTCTTCACTGTTCAAAATTAACTGCCTTAGTTAGTCAGAATGAAATCAAAGTTCAAGCTTGAGTCAAGTTGATACGCCTGTTGTCTCTAGTCTACTTTAACGGTGCTATTCGTAGCCAATTTACTTTAATCTGCGTACCACGCACAACGAGTGGATTAAATCAGTAACATTCATACAAATCTAGGCTTGTAAAAGTGGATTCTACGCAATACATGTACCTACCACAGTAGCGTGTGGGTAACAAACATGTATAAACAAAAATCAAAATCCGCAATAAAAATCTGAAATTGGTTACACCTTGCTCTATGGTTACAGTTTATAAAAACTTACATATTGCTGCCATGCTCTGTATTGTCTCTGTCTGCTCAGGAACATCTCGGTTGGAATGCTTTCGATGATGTGCACGCTGTGGTGCTTCTCTTGCTCGGCCTGACGGGAACGGCTGGACCGACGGTTCCGATACTGGACCGAACCTCGCAACGACTGGGTCCGTCTGGCCAGCGGCCCACCCGCCGCACCGTTGCGGCTCTGCAGATCCGACGGCGACTGCCCCATTGTCTTGAAAGTTATAAATCCCCCGACGAAAAACTAATACAAGTATTCCACAACAGCGGTGTATTAAAATCCAAAATGGCTCCCGAGGTTAACTTGCAGTTTGCCGGAGTTTCACAATCACTGTGGTTCGGTTGAGCTGAGGTTTCCGAACCCCATTGCCGGGGCTCGTGCACATTTTGTGGCTTCCTCTCCCCGGCTGGATGGGGGCACAAGCAAACCTGTTCTTTCCCCTTCCTCGGTTGATGAGTCACAACGAAGCGTCCTCAGACTCAGAGCGGCCTAAATGTACGTCTCTCACGGCCTGTACATTGTCAGGTTGTAGCGTGATTCAGAAACTTCATCGCAACATCGGGGAACCTTAACGATTCCAACTTCACCAGCCGGCTACACAAACGTCTTCACTTACACTTGTACAGCCGTTCTCTCGCAAGACGTTGTGTCACATCTTATGAAACACTGACTTCTTTTTTACAAAGTTGTTAATCGACAAAAAGAGGTCTCCGCAACAACTGCTGAACTTCAGGCCGCGGGATAAACAATTCCTCTGTTCTTGATTGCTGGCTTCCTCTTGGTCGGTCGTTCGGTCGCAAACAATGTTTTGACTCGCTAGGCGACTCCTCCTCCCAATATATAACGAAGGCAATACTATTTCCTGCGAAAGGACCACGCACGTAAAATTCAGGAACTTGTTACAAGAGAAGCCTATGGGTAATGACAGATTCCAATTTCAAAGATGGAAAGTAATCTTTTGGGAATTTTTGGGGTCTAATTTTGGCTATGATGTTTTGTATTAAAATGGAAATGAATTTTGCCCACGTGCAGGGACTTTTTTCTGACTCATGCGAAGGTTTGGTGTTATTTTATTCATGAATGGGTACGGGATAAAATTAGTGCAAGGATTTATAAATAGACCAGTGTGTAAGGTCCCGGGATAAAAAAAGACAGCTGTTAATGTCATTTACAGGTCAAGAAAGGTGGCTGCAGTGATTACGAAAAGGTACACAGCTTTTTACTCCATCCATTCTGGGTCTTACAAGCCCAATCCAATAAACTCCATCCACTGGAGGGTGAAATTCAAACGGAACACACTTTCACAACCAATTTGGTGATTTTTTTTACAAGAAAAGGGGGTCTGCACTTTGACTGCGGACCGATAAATATTGCTAATCCACTTTATCAAATTCCCATGGCGACTGAGGATTAATTTATGGAACACTTTCTAACTCCAGGGAAGCCTCATAAATTCCTGATTTTTTTTCATCCAATTTTGGTGCCGACTCTAGCTCCATCTGTCCAAAGAATATTTTCACTGGGAATCTTTGAGGCAGCATCAAACAGGCGCATAGGCCTACAAGAACTCACTGTTCACAACACTGTACATGTACTACCACAGAGAAATCAATACTAAGTAGACAATGTGTAAAATAATTGAAGAAATATACTAATTTCTGATCAAATGCATTTAGCTCTGGTTGGAAACTGAAAACTCTGACAGACCTTTCAAAATGTCTAGTTGAACACTTACAAAAATCCTAGCTGAAAGAGACGTTTCAACATCTGTCTTAATCACAGAAACCCAACTCCGGTCCGGTTCCGACTGCACAGATATCTATTCCACAGGAGTAACTTATCCACCGACAATCGAACCAGAGTTCAATGACTGACCTCAGGATTTCTGTAAGCTCCCGGGGGTTTCAAATTCCCAAGACGCGACTTTTTAAGAGGGGTGATGATTTCTCCCCATTAACCCACCTCTTCTACATGTAGACACCATTCCGGTCTGTGTACACTGGCATAGCGACTTGGCTTGAAGCTTGCTCACAATCGTCCATCCCGTGCGTTTATATTTCAACACTCCGCACTCTACACAAACGATTACTGGCACACGCTGGCCCAGTTATTAATAGCAACAGTACCGTTTCACTTTTCAGCCATCGGCATTGGTATTTTTGTTCCTCCTATACTACAAGGGCGTTCCTTTGTTCCCACAGGCCTTTGTTTCCAAAGCTGGGCCGGCTGCTTACACGCACAACCAGTTATTCCGCCAGCGGGCTCCGGGCTCGATTAATAAAAGCAGCCAGAGGCTGACGAACTGACGCTGTTCATTTTTTTAGGAATGTCTGTGACAGGGGACTGTTCGGTTGAACGCTCCAGACATTTTTCTGATCGTCACTTCGTAGGTTTCTTCCTTCTTGTCTGCCGTTTTCACTGTGTTGATACCTTGTTCTGCAGTAGCGTCGCTTGTTTTTAGAGAACAAAAAAGCACGGTAAAAAATAAATTGAAACTCCAGTGAGCTCAATACAACTTGAGTGGGTAGGCTGGTACGGAAAGCAAACAGCTACCCTGTGAAATTTGTGACGGAAGGATAAACTTCACAGGCAAACACACGAAAGAGGGTCTTGACATTTAGCCATCTTACTCCAGGTCTAATCCTTGTTAAGAGGGTTGCAAAATGCTCACAAGTGGCAACGACATTCCACAGATGTTGCACTTTCTTGAAAATGCGTTTTACAAAGCTGCTAAATGTTTATGGATGTTGTTACTGTCAACTTCAGAATTTTCAATACTTCAGCTGGTTGATGACTTACATCAGAAATTGATATCCATTTCAGAAGAATCCAGAACATTCCACATTAGCAACATTCGGTTCCTCGGCTGCTTAAATCAAAATGTATCCTTTCAGCTAACCATAGAGAACTCCTGATATCCAAGAAACAAACACAATATTTGTCTGAGCTGTCGAATCCAACATGGCTGCACTATAAAAACTTAAAAACATATCCGCAAAATGGTTACAGTTGCTTGAATAAACGTCCAGGTGGTGAGATATCCTTTCGTAAGAAAAAAAAAATCCGAAAAGGTTCCCAAAAGTCAACTCCACAAATTTTCACAGCTGTTTGGGAAATGCCTCCTCCCTTTTCCAGTTTGCAGATGGATTTTCAAGATCCTGACACCTCAGCTGTGCACGTGTTGAACAGCAAGCACTTCACTTCGAGACTTTGAAGTCAAAACTTCACCATATTTTTATCTGCAGATCCTCAAGTGCAGTTGAAGTCCTCGAAAACCCTTTCACGGGAAGTGGAGGAATGTGGTTCCAACAAACGGACACCAATCCCCACTCCAAAAATGCAGTCGGTAAACACGAAGTCACACCAGTGTCCCCTGCAAAAGTGTTGTTTACTTATTGACAAACAAGCTAAGCTGTAAGCTCTCCGCTATCAATAGCTAGGCTCCATGCTCTTGTAAGGTTTAAGTCGATATCAGCGTGGCCGGGTGCTCACTCTACAAAAAATCGCTACCTTTTTTCAATTTATTGTCGGGTACCCGTACTGCACCACCCAAGTGCACATCTCACCAACCCATCGAAGAACAAGCAACTCACCCACTATAACTACGAGTTTAGCATGTGCAGTTGTCTAATCTTCAAACCAGGGATCACCTATGGTCAAGGACCTCCATGCATAGAGCAAGGACCAGAGGTTCAGTACCAGTATCTCACCACATGCTATAGGCCTACGGATGCTAATTCTAGGCTACACAACTACACAACTGTCCTACAACTTTCGTTTTGCACACCACAGACAGAGACAGAGCCACAATACACAAAGTACTTGCAGCCTATAGGTGGTTGACCTTAAAGGGCAAGGCGTGGTGGTCAGAGCAGTCTGCATGCAACTGTGCACATTCGTTCTCTGGTGAAGGCGCGGTACCTTTAAGATGCTCCCTCATGCCCCTTAACATTAAAACGATGACCTTGACAAATTTCAGAGGCTGGAAGCTGAAAGCATGTGATTGCCATTAAAATGTGACTCACTATCCACAACCACTGATTGCCATAAAAGGTGACTTGTCCTTTCCATACATGTAGTTCCTTGATTTTTTAGAAATGTACAAGCAATGCCAATTGAAGCATGGAGGAATGTGTTCTTATTCCTCCATGATTGAAGCAATGCAAATTCTACGACTTTGAATGTCCAACTGCCAAATTTTGATGAAAGACAGAACAATTTTGCTTTTAATTTGCAGATTTAAGTACTATTACTAAGCTTGTTTGTAGCTTACCACAAATTCTCAAAATCAACATCACCTACATACTACATGTACATGTACAAGTACTTCTTGGATTTTTTAAAGTTTTAGCAGTGGTTTTAAAAATGATTTAGAGTTGCCAAAACACAAATGTTTACTGACGACACCAAATGAGGAAATCGAAGGCAATATGACAGATACCGGTAGTCCAAAGTTCTTCCATGATGACAGCCCCTTTAAAGGCAATACACAGTGATGGTGGTCTGCACACTGAGTCATTCATTGCAAGCTGCATGCAGGGGTCTATCCACCGAGGCATCCTTTAAAGGGCCACCTCAAGGATCAATCAACCATCCCTTTGGCCTAATGATGCGGGAGACAACACATGCAGAAGCTGCGTACCATTTATAAAGTAAGATCGGTTGCTGTCACTCAACCCAATTCTTTCAAAAAAACTTGAATCTTTTTTTTTTTTTTACTTTTGGAGTCTCAACATTCCAACACGGGCGAAGTGACACTGCGTGGTTGCGACCAGGTTAACTATACATACCAGTCTTTGTTTCATAAACTACTAGTGACAACTCCTCTGCCCCACCAATTGGGCCCAAACGATCGCTTGGACGCACCCCACACAGTGAAGCTGCATGATTGGCTCCCTATGAAACCATTCCAACGTCTGGAAACAAATAAGATTATCACTCTGGGGGTTCCTCTCCCATGAACTTGTGTCGAAAATCGCAAGACAAAGCAGAAGAAACGTTTGGTACCAATTGGACCAAATTAGGCGGGTCCCCTTGCAGACAACGAAACAGAATATCCACAGAGACTTTCAACCATTAACTATGCTTCAACAGTTGGGGAAAAAAAACACTGGCTAGTTACCAGACTTAAAAATTGGTTAAGCCAGGGTAAGATTTCTGTGCTTTGAAATTGAGTAAAGCCTGAAAAACAACGTTCTTGGTTTTTGGGGGAGTCTCTCATCACGATTTCAAATGTGCAACATGTACCCACCCCACAGGCAGACCCATACCACAAATACATGTGGCCTAAATCATTTATAAACAAATTTGTAAACCACAAAATATGACTTGATGAATCAAGTTTCTTCAACAAGCACCGAAGAGCAACAATCACAAAAGAAAATGAAATTTCTGGTGCTTGAAACGCAGACTCAGAGTTTTTTTCAGCACAAATGAATCTACTTTCTAGGACAGAAAAACACTGCAGGCATTTCGTACGGATGGTTGTCATATTTGGTTGCTATAACAACACATGACCGTCGATATTCTTACAAGGCCGTTTATGAATATCAAGAGCCACAAGAGTTGGTGAAGTGTACAAACTGCATCCGTTGGGGAAATAATCCTTCATCGTTACCAAATGGCACATTTTGATGATACTCCAGTGAATTCCCGAGCAAAAGGAAAATAAAAGTCGGCAAAAATGTGCAGCGAAATTCAGAACACACAGCGAGAATTCCTGCACCCGAAATCGATCGGGCTCATGCGTAGACCTAGGGTATATACAAAGGTGTTCAGAATACAAACCTAGAAATGTAGAATCGGAACTTTAAAAATCTGGATTTTCCTGGTCTTCGTGAAAACTGAAGTTTCAATGGTACAAATTCCAAAACAACCGTCTACATGTAGCCTTTAAAAAAATCCCTGTTCCAAAATTGCTCTTGCAGTTTCGTAGAAAAGACATCTGGATGTTCATAAGACAAACTTGAGCAGTAGAGAAGAATTGATGTCTTCCTGAGAAAAACATGTCCTCGTTTTCCTCACTGTCGTGAAACAGAAGTCACATTAGCAAAATTCCCGGAACACACATGATGATGAAATTGTAGCAAGGCCTCGATAGATTTCAAGCTTCCAATGTGAAAATAACTCTTGTTGGTGTTTAGGCCTAAACAATATGATGTCCACAATACCATGGAGGCTTATTCCTCCATGACAATACAAACCCAGCTACTGGTCGAATAGATGGTATCAAGAAAACGCATCCGGGTTTTCTCCTTCATTTGTGAGCAGAGGAATCAAGGCTAAAATTCCCACGCATTTTTCGCAACTGCTGGAAAGTCCCATGTACGACTTTGTTCATACAGTATCCGAATGAACAAATCCCGTAGTGTGTACGGCTTAGCCACATGTCCGGTTTTTCTGATGCAGGGGCTTGCATTTACTGGGTCACTGGGTCTAGTGAAGAGTGATAGCGTTGGGTCCGCTGAGGACCAATCTGCTCGGCAGAGAACAGGTGCTCTTTGTGTCAAGTTGGGGGGGGGAGGGGAAGGGGGGGGGGAGGGGAGGGGGGGGGCAGGGAAGAAGTTGCCAACTACAGAGAGCTAGTTGTTGATGGGAATAGGGGAAATTATGTAAGGGATGTTTTGATGCAGTATGTATGTATTTGTCCCCCCCCCCCACACACACACACCCAACCCAACCCCCAACCTCAGTCATTGCTCTCTGATGCAGGAGGTAGGCTCATGGGGTCAGAGTTCAACTGAGGTCAGGTCACCACTTATGTTGACTGGAAGGATTTAGAATTGGGGTGAATTAGGCCAGGAATTGTATTGCAGGATTGCCACACTCTGCTCTGAGGGACGTTGAATTTGGTTGTCGGTGGGAACAAGGCTTTCTGATGCCAATGGAAACTGAAAGTGGTACATAATTTTTGCTGCTTACTTTTAGTTTTAAAGATATTTCGCTATTTGGGAGGGGGGGAAACAGCTCCAATAGCTTATTTCCTCCCCCCAAAAAATTCAGGATTTAGGTACCCAAACTTCAAAAAATACATATTCAGCCCAGAACCAAACTTTTGCTATAGACATCACCACAGTCTTTCGTTCTTAACCTTAAAACTAAATTTCTCTCTTCAAAATGAGAGAGTAGACATAAATCAAATTTATCAAAAGCCGTCTTCTCAAGCGTCTGACAGGAATTATTTCAGCAGCAGCCACAACTCCCCAATTAAGCCGATTAGCATCTATTTAAAGATTACTCACCTAATCCCTGATAAATCCGGTTAATCCTCTTAGCCTAAGGCTGCAGTATCCCATCTGGATACTGCAGGGTTGCCCTGGGAAACGTAATACTCATGATCCCCCCCCACCCAAGCTCCCCCCCCCCTCCCAGATTACAAAATATACCACTTGCGAGACAAATTCTAACCAATCATGGAGGAATTATTCCTCCATGAACCAATCAAGTCAGAGAGAAAAATGTAGGCTCCTAAAAACTAATTTGAACGATGAAGTCCTTGAAATTGATACACAATAACTAGCAATGAAGTGTGCAGGCATTCAGGTCAGCACAAATGGCAATAAATGCCAGGAACTAAACAGTCGGGATATTACGTTCTGGGTTAAGCGTGAAGGATTGAATCCTGACAAGTCCTTATTTTGTTGGCCATTGACTGGGGGAAGGGGGGGGCAGGCTGAAGGGGTAGACCTGCAACAGGTGTTCCTATCAGACAAAGACAATGTTTGTTGACAAGATAACAAAAATGAAGTGCTTGTAAACAGAAGCCACTGGGTAGTTGTGGAGTAGCTTTAAGGAAAAAGGTTTTGGAAAATTGGAAGAAGGAGGAAGAGTTTTTAGTGGAGATACTTTTGGCCGCTAGTGGTTGATAATTTGAGGTTGGTTCTCATCCAAAAAATTTGATTATTAATATCCACAGAAGGAAGTTTAGATTACAGTAGGAAAGCACTATTTGGGAATGTGATAGGCGATCCAAGATGTGACGGAACTGAACCTTGCAACATTTGACAGATGAGTGGTGACATTTCTGTGCTGGATGCACGCATTCAATGCACCTCCTCCGATCTTCACCAAAAAAATTCTTTTCCAAGAGTTTAATTTTTTTTTAAAAACCACCCACTTTTCTGTTTACAAATTTTGATTGACATTTCTGAAAGAATTGTGTGGATATTTTTCATCGAATTTCACGCAAACAAGTTTATGGCAACAATGCAAAAATATATTCTCAGGACAAGAATGCTTACAGCAACAATCCTCAAAACACTTGGACAATATTTCCAGAGAAAAAAATTCCTGTAAACAGAAAAGGGAGAATTTAAAAAAAGCCACTGGAATGCTAATTGTGACCACAACAGAAGTGCTTGCAAAAAGTAGTAAGGATCCGTGTCAAAGTTGTGAAATAATTTCAATTCCAGACATCGAAGCACAAAGCGGGTCTATCACAATGCCAGTGTAAGCCTTTGTTATACCATATCACTCCATGGCCATTCATGTTCGCCCTCGATCATAACACGGGAACAGAAAGAAAGCCAGCGTTTATTTTTTTTCACAAACTCCGAGGCTGATATTAAAAAATACCCGACGGACAAAAGCATATTTCCATGGCCAAATCATCGCACAAAAGAACGATCAATCTTTGGCAAGTTCTTTTTCATACATTGCAAACCGACAGAAATGGTGTTCTAGTTAACATTATTTTACTTCAACAATTTTCTGCCTGGGTAGTACTAGCTAGGGCAGGCATCTCCTTTCAGATTTTCCCCTCCAGTGATCATAAAAAAAGTTTTATAAAGAGGTACTTTGCAGGGCATTGAATGCATCAATTGGATATTAGGAAGCACAAAAAAATGCTGGCACCTTGACAAACGCACACCTGCCTTCCAAAAATGTCTTTGATTGGAATGAGAGGGGCATGTGCGTGAGTTACTCAACAGAAAACTTATAGAGGTTTACCTCGTGAAGACAATCGAGTTGAAGCACATTGCACATAAAATTGAAGCACAAGAAATTATTGTTTACCGGATATTTGTGACATCTTCAATCTATTTTCTGAAGACTCTGGGACTAACTTCTTGCATGTTTTTGTTTTTAGCAGAACTAGCAAGTTGACAACTCAAGTGAATTTAGAACTAGCTCAGTTCTAGCCTAATGCAAGCGGAGGTCAAACATCCGTCAACTGAACAACAAAATCATGTGAAAGCACAGGGTTTTAACTCAAGGGTTTCTAAAAAACTTTATCAAATTTTCTAGACTGTATTTGTAACTTAACTGCCCAAAATTTAATAACTAGTGGTGTCTGAACTCATGGGAGTAAAACTACAACTAAACACTTCCAAAAAAAAATAACAGATGAAACTAAATAATCAAAAAGGAAAAATGAAAATGCAAGGTGTATCACAAACTTGCAGGATGCAGGCATCTCTAGTAGACAAACAAAGGTCTGAAACTCCAATCCAAGATTTGCTGCAAGAAATTGAAGCCTCGAAGGTCACTATCCACAAAAAACTGAAGAAGTTGTAAGTAGAATTCCAAGCTCCTTAGAAAAGTGTGAGTAGAATTCCAAGCTCCTTAGAAAAGTGGCAGTAATCCTCGTACATGTAATTCCAAAACACAGCGCAGTTGCAAGCGTAGTCCTTTCAAATCAACTTGTCAACAAATCAACAAATTTATGGCGCGACTGCCCACACTCCGTCCAGGCAAATTTGTGCCAGTTTACACTGGTCACTCCAGATGAACTTGATACGTTACCCCTACGGGGCACCGGTCCTTACCTGCCAATCAGCTGTCAGATAAAATAAAAGCGATTCACTTAGGAAAAAAAAAGGTTGGACAATGTAATCCTTTATGGTCAGTTTTACAGCGTGTGTCCGCCTAATGGTCATGGTCACTTCACACAATGATGTTGTTGTTTGGTCTGGTAAACCGGACAATTAGAGGATTAACCGGCTTTGAGCGGAGTACCAACGCAACACCGCTGACCAGCATATGTGCACATTGGCTGGGCGTTCCTGAACGTACACACGTGTACGGTATCCAATTCACACAAGAACAGTACTACATGGGCTCATACCCAACAAAGATGCCCCATTGTACTCTTGTACAAGGCACTCACACATACAACAACAAACAAAGAAAGTGTATTCGTGAACACAAATGTATCCACTGTTGTCACACATGTGCCTGGCAGAATTCACAGATAACTGTCAACGCGCACTGAACAAAGAGAACACAGCATATCTATACATGGTCATGTTATTGCAGAAGTAGTTGGGGTGTTTTTTTTTTCTTTCTGGAATATTATTATTTTTTCTTTGGGAGTAGGGGTTGAAGGAAATAGTCTCAACGGCCTCAGGGCGGTGGTGCAGGGCTGTTTAGTCACAATTTGTTGCTGGGACGGGGAAGGGAAGTGTTAGGTGATGGTGGGGCATTCTGCCAGCTGGAAGAGGGAAAAAAATGGTTCTTCGTGGGATTCTGTTACAACAGATTCAAAAGCTGAAAGATGTTTTGAATCAATTTGGACATTTCAATTGGATAAATTTTGGTATTTAATGCGCGAACCTTTTTTGGTGAATACAAGGGCATTCTTTTGTGTTGGCAGATTTTGTTTAAATTCTGCAATTTATTCTCATTTTTTTCTGAGTTACAAATGTTTCAACTCTAGTTCTCTATTGTCAAAACTACGTTTTGAATAATGTGTGTATTGTTTTACAATTTATATTGCAATGAATGAAATAATACAAGCAATAAACACTTTGCTAATGTCTTAATACAGAAAAGGGCTTTTATTTCTAATCTGAATTTAAAATTATTTTTTTGGGGGGGGGGGGAGGGGCGGGGTCTGTTAATAATAAAAATACCGGAGTCTTATGTACCACACGTATCTACCAACAATTAGGTACTCAAGGCGCTGGTAATTACATGTATGTACATTTTAAAGACAGGTAAATGAAGTTTATGAGAAATATGAGACCCATTATGTAGCACCTTTAAAGAGTTTAAAAGGTTTATAAGATTTTCTGTTTTGGCCGGGGATTCCCTTTGAATTTTGATGATTCAATGGAATGACTAACAAATCTCAAGCGGAGTACTTAGTGTAATTAAAAATGTCAAGAAAACAAGAAATTTAGCTTCTGTCATTTCTTTGTGTTTTACTCCAAAATAACATTTAATGCAGTAATCCACTTGTGAATGAATTTAAAGGGAATTTATATGCAACATTTGCTTTTGCTGTAATTTTCAGAAATGGATGGATTTGGGGGTGTTAGTATTTTATAGCACATATTGTTACACTGACTTACAATGTAATTTTTGAATCTTTGAATGTAATTAAAAAGCACCTTTGTGTCCCATTTAACCTTATTTTCAATTTTCGTTTTGCCGTTTTCAAAGGTATTTTTGGTGCCTATTCAGTTTGTATGAGGATGCGAATTTCCATATTATTCATTAGCAAAAGTGTGATATCTTTTCAGGCAGAAATCCACATACAAGCTAAAAGGATCGTGGCAAACTTGCCCAACTTTGAACTTTTTCACTGACTAAAAATGGAGGGTTCAAAACAAGGAACTATCGGCAGTGTTTTTGAGAAACAAAACTTTTCAAGCTACTGGCCAAGAAGTAGACTCCCTTCCTGCCTGAAGTTGAATCAAATTAACTCACTTCCCCTTTCAATTACTCTTGTAAACTTCACATGTTTTTTTCTGCATGTTGTCGATCCTGTACCAGAAGTTTCTGTTGTGGATATAAATTTTTGGATGTTTCATAAAGGAAAGAATTACGCGTCTCATATCAAAAAAGAAATTATGAGAAAGAAGTTATGAATATTTATGACATACAACTGACAATTTGGGCGATTCACAATGCAGTGCGCCACCAATAGTTTGCCGGGGAGAGTTCATTTTTCCCAGTGCATTGTGGGAGATGGTCGACAAATTCGCAGCGTGGGACATTTGAAATTGTTCGTTTTTTCCGGTCAGTAGTTTCGTAAGCGTATGATTCGAGTATATGATTGCCCTTTTCCTTTTCTTTGTATCAATATGCTGATTTTTGGTAAGGCGGCAGAACGCTATGCCCCTATCTATAACAAATTAGCTCAAGTGTCTACTGACACTCATTCAATTGCGCCATATTTTGTCGACCGTAAACTTGAAAAGTTGACTCTCCATGGCAAACTCTTGGTGGCGCACTGCATTGTGAATCGCCCGAATTCCTTGCAGAAAAATTACAGTTATTGTCTTTTTGCAAAATCAATTTTATAAATTGTTTCTGTAAGTTGGGTTTATTAAAGTGTAGACTTTCTGAATTGTTTTTCAAATATTTTCAGAGTTAAAAATCTGAAACAAAAGCATGTTAAAAATGTTCAACAAGCTGACAAAAAACTCATTTCATAATTTAAATAGCCTTATTCATGAGGGAGCCATTTTGATCGTGTTCCCTGAATATATTTTATAAATTCAAAACTGTTCAATGGGATGGTGCCAGACTATTTATGCATTCCAAGCA
Source organism: Patiria miniata (assembly GCF_015706575.1). Lineage (NCBI taxonomy): Eukaryota > Metazoa > Echinodermata > Asteroidea > Valvatida > Asterinidae > Patiria > Patiria miniata. The sequence continues at coordinate 11,926,415 of NW_024037075.1, read as the reverse complement.
TTCATTTAATTTTTTCAAATATGGCTTAAAACATTTTAATCACAAATTTTAAATTATTCATCAGACTTCAGAGCAGACTTTTATTAATTTGTAATAAACTTAATTTCATTGCTTTTATTTCTATTCGCAAGTTCCAAAACTAAAGATTTTACCTCGCCTTCAATTTTAATATGGCCAACTTGTAAAAAGTCTATGGCACAGCCAAATTACTATGTAGGCAAATGTAAGCATTGTACATCATTATTTAGCACAAATGACAAATGTGTATTTAACAGTTCAATTCATCAGATCTGGAAACACAATGTTGCGCATGTACAATATTTTGTACAAACTATATTGCATGGTTTCAATTCATAATGCATTCAATATGACATCAAAATTAAAAGACCAGAGATAGAATAGTCTGCTCAGGCTGTGGAAACTCCTATTTTTCCCCAAGGACACAGCCTGAAGAGCCTGCATATTATTGGCCCCGCTAATCCAGGGGAAAGTTTTCCATTATGGGAGGGCTGTAAATGGATATGGGTCCAGCTACTCCCATATGGATGGGCCCTTTGTTTCCGAAGTGATTACATTTCCAGATGTTCAGAATGATAGCTCTTGCAAGCATGGCTTATTATTCTTTTAAGGATTCGTGAAAAATATAATTAATCGCAGATCACTGAAGGGGAGAAATACAATGTATGTTTCCTCTTTTCTCTCTTATTCAATTTTGGACAGTGTACAGTACTGTTCATATTATAATTATATGTTAGTAGGGAAAACTAAACAATATTGAGCACTTATAAACAGACACAAGAATATGAAAAATGACAATAAAATGTTTGGGAACCCCCCCTCCCTCCCCACCCCCAAAATAGTTTAAAAATAAGTAATTTCACGCCAGAAAACCTTTATATGAAATGTCTATGCAAGATGCTTTTAACAATGTAAAGATTATTTTGGAATAAGGATTTCTTAAAAGCGTTCTTGTTATGAGCAAAAAAAACAGGAATTTTTCTCAGTGTAGAAAAGTGAATAGATGAGTTTATAAATTACCAAATGGCCCTATGTGCATTATATTTTGTTTTGCTTCAAGCAATTTTCAGAACCGAATTCATTCACAATGCCAGATTTCCCCGTTATAAAACCGTCAGTAAACTTACACCACTATTTCTATACCCTAAAAATAGCAATTTCTGCCCCATTTTACAATCTCAAATCTTCTCTTGTGACTAAGCACCCAACAATGGCACAACTTGTTGAAAAAACTTCCGTTAATCCAGCACCCTTGGGCCTGTTTTTGTGAGAGAATTTACTCCTAGCATGATACGCCCGAAACTAAAAGCGCGTTGGAATAATTATTGCGGTATAGAATTTCTTGAATCAACTTCCAAACAAAAACATGAAAACGCCTAATGACATAATGGAGGAATTTCTTATTTGGATTAGGCCTGGGGTGATCATTGTTGGTGAGAAAAGGCTCCTGAAGTCTTCCTAAGGGGGAAAGTGGGAGGGGGAATGTGGATGAAAAGCAACACCGAGCGCAAGAATTTGGTGAAAATGAGTTGGGCTGCCATAAACCCATTTCTTGCTAACAATATTACAAGTATCGCCTAGGTATATTTTTTTAGCCTACAAAACTCTAAATTTGTAAAAAATCATGGGAATTGCTCTATAAACAAATGGCACTTGGAAGCATTTTTCTGCTATGTGAGGACAAAAATGTGACCCTCGCGTTCTTTAGGTATTGGAGAATTTTATTTCAATTTTAAACCCCAAGAAGAATGTTTTTTTTAAACAATTTTCATGTTTTACTGCACTGATTGGACAACTTGACTAGTGCTGGGCGAGTATCCCGAGTACTCGACTACTCCCGAGTAGTGTCTGCTACTTGTTGTTCTACTCGTGGTTTTTCATCTGCTCAAGTACTCGTCCTGGTGGGAGTAGAAGTAGGTACTAGCATTATTACTTTTTTACAAGCACTGGCTTACAAAAAAGTAACCACTTTGCGGTTTCTGTGCCAAACTTGTCTTTTGTCTTAATAGTAATAATAATACGTCCCCCGCAAGACAGGAATCACTACCTCCATCTGTTTTCTTGGGATTCCACTAGCTCTCTCAACGAATAAATATTCAAGTAAAATGAGCCAAAATTGTGCATATGTAGGAAGGAAATCTCAGTGCTGAAGAAGGTGCCGTGTCTTGCACGCTGTTTACTTGTAGTAGCTTTTTAGTAATGTTTATGCCATTTTTTTTGTTTTATGGGAATTTAGTAAACTACTCACGAGTACTCGACCACTCGCAAGTAAAAATCCACTACTCGCCCAGGCCTAAACTTGACGACCCAAACTTCTCAGGTTTGTTCAGTTTTTAATGGAAAAAGTAAAGAGTATCTGTATGTGCACATGAAAAAACACTCTACTCAAGGGAAAAAACATTATACGACGGATAATTTATTTTTGGTTGCAAATGCCGGATTTACATGTACATCCATCAAAGTTTCGTGAGGAATTTCCCTGAAGAACTTCAAAGGAAACTACAAATTACGGGAGCTTTTTTAAGTTTACGTCAAGCGTGGCATGTGTGAAATGTTGACATCCACCATTTCAAGTTGATATTAAAAACTTTCCTTTTCCCAAATTTTTCCAGTTCCTGTTTTTGGGAGAGAAATTCCGCACAAGATAGACAGCTCCCTTGGGGAAAATAATGCTTTAAAGCAAAGTGCAGGCACAGGGTACCATACTCAAAGGCTCTGTTGCTCGCAATAAATCCACTGTACACATTTTTTAGTTACATCCAAATGATTTCAGAACAACTATGCTCTAAATATCTCAAACCCCCAAAATCACAAATTCATTTAAAAGAATATCTTGTGCAAAAATATTTTGCAAAAAGTTTCCTAGGCAACAAAATTACTTTTAAAGGGAATGTACGGTACATGTACATCATTGGCTTTTGCTATAATTTTCAGAAATGAACTGTTTGAGGGGTTAGTATAATAGATAAAATATTGTTACACTGGCATATTTAAAGTTTTGTGTTAGAAAATACTGGAAAAACCGTGAAAACAAAAAAATCTTCAAGTAGTCTGGTTCCCTGACTCCACTAAAGATGAAATGAATCAATTTATAGATGCCGGAAAATTGTAAGGTAAGGGAACCAGTCTAGCTGGCCTGCACCCGTTCATGAACATGTAACCAATAACAAACAAAATTTGGACTAAAAAAAATGGTAAATTTGGAGCAGTAGTTGAAAAATAGTTGGGTTTTTCCTACGGTGGTCGGCCGACCACCGTTGGAAATTTATACAAAAATACCACTTTTCTTGAAAATAACTTCACACCAGGTGCCATAATTTTACAGGATGCTTCAGACTGTCATTTACCAACATCCTAGTAAGGTATTTCGTAAAAATGTGGTAGTTTTGTTTTCCGATGTTTGCAAATGTTGTATATTCCCTTTAAGGGTCGAAGGGAAAAAGGTAGCTCCTACGTGTATGTTCCCCACCCAATCTGATAAATGATGCTAAATTTGACAGTACGACACCTTTGAACACATACAGTGTCTCACCACAAACTCTGTCCAATTTCAAGAATAATCACAAACTTCCCAATGTAATCCCTTAAGACGTTTCTTCGAAGAAAACATGTTCCTTGAACAAGGAACAAGCTGTTGCTTCAGTATGTCAGACATTTTTGGGAGGAGCGAGACTTTTAAGTCTGTGAAAACAAACGCACTTCGACTTGACCTCTGTGATAAATCTGTCAAAGTTTGTGGAATTTTTCGGCATCAACTCCTTGGGCTATTTGGTCAGGGAGCGACCCATAAAGTCACGCTGGATTAAGCACAGATGACCCGGAATTGGGGCAGTTTCTGATATCATTTGCAAAGTCGCCAATTCCATATTTAAGTTCAATGGTTCCCCCCCCCCAAAAAAGTTGTAAGTTAACAACTTACAGCTACGCCCCTTTTTCCCACTCATTTGAGCTGATGAACTAAACAAAATATGTCTTTAGCAACTTTTGATCTCCCATTTGAGTCTGCAATAGTCACAATGTCCAATCTTGTAAATTGTGACTGATTTTCTATGAATAACTACAATTTTCCGAGCAAAACTGTAATGTCATCCTGTTGTTTGTGTTGACAGCAATGTGGTTAGGCCTCGGTACCCGTACCAACCAAAACCGCGTACTCCCTATAAAAAGTAGCTACACTGCGGTGATGGGACGGGCCCAAGTAGGAAATCCTCCGAGCTAAAAACAGTGACAATTACGTGTCAGCTTCTATTTCACATTCTAATCTTCGATATACAGAACGATGTTTCGCAGTATTTTTAGCCGAAAATAAGATATTGCCACCAATTGGTAAAGAGGGTGAAAAAGGGTCGCCAATTTTTTTTCCTGAAAACTTTCCTTCTATTCCAATCTATTTGCCCAAAAATTATTCAAAATTTTATTTTCTAAAACATATTGAATGGTAAGGCAAGTGAGAAAGTACAACCTGACATCTATTCTTTAACTATTGAAATCCAGTCTACAATAACTAGAGTATTACTCAGAAAGGTCAAAGTTCATACATGCTGATATTTAAGGAAATCTATTCTGTGAGGGGAGGGGAAGGGGGAGGGGGGTAACCGGTAACAGCGACGTGACCTTTTCAGTCAGGTTCACGTGTGGAGTAATCGAAACAAACACATCTGACCGCAGCATCAGTCTAGACACGGACTTCCCCTTAAACCCCGCTAGTAGACTTGTCCAAGTTACCTGAGCGTTAAAGTTCTTCTTTTCATGCCCCCTTGCGAAGACTGGCTACCCACTTTTGTAACACCCTCCTTCTGGGCAGTAACTTATGCCCGCCCTTTTCATTGGCTACACCCATACTCTGTGGATGAATCCAAAACTACAATCAAGGGCGGATCCAGAACACAATTTTTTTGGGGGGAGGGGGGGCAAAAACAAATTTGGTCACCCAAAAATGGGGTCCAAAAAATTACAGCGTGGGGTTCGGGGCCCACTTAAGGGCCCCGAAATTTTTTGGGATTCTAGATGCTCTGTGGTGCGATCTGAGGCAATTTCTGACCACTTTAACCAATGTTTTTTGAGGAAAAGATGGTGGTGTAGTTAGTGCCTTTATTGCGACGTCACTTAAAAAACTAAAAAATTGGGTTCATTTTTTTGAAGGGGGGGGGCATGGTCCCCGTTGACCCCTCCCCCCCCCCCCTCGATCCGCCCTTGACTACAATATAGCACTGAAATTGAGGCCTTTTGGGGACCTTTTCTATTTTTATCCTCTCAACAACAGACAGCACTGGCGCTCTTGGCTTCAGTGCCAATTTGAAATTTCTCTGTAGTATTGTGATGAAATATGTCAAGTTTCTGTATCTGTATAGTTATTTCATTGGTGAAACATTCTCCCCTTATTTATACTGTAAGGTTTTTGGTGTTATACAGTTAATACAAATGTAGTAAATAAAGAACAATTGTTATATAAAGTTTGTACATTAAGATTATTTATCGGTTGCAGTTTTTAAATCTAGGAAAATTTTCAAACCAAACAAATAATCCTTCATTTGCGACACTGCTTTTACATCCCAAGAAAGGGAACCATTTAATTTATAACTGGTCACAAGAGGGCTCACTTTCACTTTTTCTCGGCTCACGTTGCATACAAGGGCAGACTACATTTATTATTTGTGGCTCACTGCAATAGCGCCCTCTGTTGACCAAGGGTGTGACTAATGTGTAAAAATGTGTAGGCATGGGTTTTCAAGGCCCGTGCATGTTGATTCACTGAACAAATACAGCATGTTTCGCAGAAATTGTGACATCACATCCTTTGAGAAAAGCTGCCGATCTAATTCTGGATGATATTGATAACACCTTTCAAGTCTGCCAAAATTTCACTCAGTAACACTTCAGGGACAAGTTGTTAAATTTAGCACTTTCTCTCTCACGGTGAAACCTGAAAATTATACACTTTTGTTTTCACTTCATCCCAAAATAAATCCAAAAATGAAATCGGAATAAACAAAACCATTCAAAATTATTTTTTTCAAATTGGAAATAATGCTTTGTTTAATTTCAACACAATTTGCTAAACAGTAGAAATAAAGCTTCAAAGGACGGAAAATATTTCATTGTAATTTGTGAAAATGTAGAGTTCTGTAAATTCGCACTGGATGGACAAAGTTCACTTCCGTACTCTGTAGCCTTTTTTTTTTTTACATACATGTACATGTAGTATTAAGATAGCCTTCAATGTTTATTTGAATGAAGAGTGCACTATAAAACAAACATTCCATTTTCGAAAGAATCATTTTTATCAATTTTATAAGAGGCTATTTCCTCTTAATGCTTGGTGACTAAGGAGTGTTTGAAATTATTCACAGACGGAGACAAAAAAAGTATTTAAGTGCTCGTTAAAGGCAGGACACACGCTTTGCAAACTGATTTCAGATGTGACGGCCTTGTTGGATATTTAGTCATTTTCTGGCGCGCTTGATTAGCTCGTGGGGGTTGGGGAGGGGTGGGATGGTTAGGATTTGGGCCCGCTGGGTCGTGATTGGGCGCTCCGTGGGGAGCAAAGGGGCTGACTAGGCTGATTGGGTCTAATGAAGAAGGTACAGAGTCGAGTGTTGGACTTAAACGACTTGCTCATTTGATTGGTTGGGTTTTATTCCCTTAATTAATTTTCGGGTGAGTCATTCACAATTGTCACTTTCGTCGTCATGAAATTTTTCGTCATCTCTGTCATGGATGTTTTTGTCTTTGTTACCATAAACGACGAATCATCATCATCATTACTCATCATTATCACAGATTCCATTAATTAAAACTGAATCAATAATCTATTAAATCAGCATTATCAGTTTAATTTCACAATCATCACTACTTCATCAAAACAAGTACAAACGTTTTTAGTTTTGTGGCCTCTCTCCCCCCCCCCCTGCAACAGACCCGTTGCATGGCAGACATCTTTGAGTTTTTTTTTATTTCCAAGTGGATATGCTTCAGTAGACCACTTATGCATTTAATGTGACCAAATTAAAATAGCGAAAACTCCTCAAAAGTTGCTGCTGATCGCAAACGGTCTTTAGACATGCACTGTTTCCACAAGCCCTTCCAAAACATCCCTCAACCACTGCAGCGCATGGTACTACTGAAATTCTCATCGTTAGTTTCGGGTGAAATCACTACATTAGAGGTCCAATAATCACTAGTGTATAAAGAACTAACAGACTGACTGTACATGTACATGATCACAAAACCGAAACCACTGAGCTGAAATAATTGAGGGGTTTTTCTTTCTAGGTCGTTCCCAGTGGTTGGCCACTCAGGGTTTCTGTTCCCCAGCATGGGATGCCAGATGATGGATTAAATAATCCTTGGGAGGTTTTCGGTTTTAGCCAGGGTCTTTCCAGAAGGATTTTAGGGGATAAGTACTGGCAAAATCTGGGGACATGTAGCTCATGAAAGCTGTACATGCATGTAAAATAGATTTTGGCGATGGGCTTCAGAACTATTTTTAGGGGGGGGGGATCATCTTTGGATGGATATTTCTCCCAAAAGTCATTGGATTTCCCCTAAAAAATTGAACGGAAATTAAAGATTATGAAATAAGCTTTAATTTGATGTGTGTCTCAAACACGTTGGAGAGGTGTGAGTCTTTTTATATCATAGGATTCCATTGCAGTTTATTTACAGGTCTGCAACCCTATTCGTTCCATTCACAAGTACCCCCTCACCAGCAAAGAAAGTACAGTTGGGGGTGACCGACCGACGCCATCTTGCCTGACTGCAATTTTGCCGCGACGCGCGGCCGTATCACTGCGTGTACTTAATACAAATCCCCTGGTGTACGTGCGTCACACACAAGGAACAGTGCGCATCAACCAGCTAAATGTCCCGCCCATGGGATGTCGTTGCTAGGTAAAAGGGCGCCCTCTTTCGTTGGCGCACGCAGCCCGTTCTTTTGATAAGCTGTCATGGGACAGTTGCTTTGTACAATGCAACAACACTTTCGCCATTAGAGGGGGTCTCAGTGATACAAGCTTATTGGTCTATTTCTGTGCTAGTAATTTGCGGGTCTTATACCACAAGGCCTGTGCAGAGCAGTTGAGGTAAAATTCCGATCTATGTTTAGCCTCTGTAAGCAGCATTACAGGTGCTCAGCGGAGAGATATAAATAATCCCTACAGAGGGGATCAAGTCTGTCTCAAGGGCACCAGGGATGCTGGTACTTCGGTTGTGGTTGTGGTGTGTCGTGGTAGAATGAAACCTCGTAAAGGAGCAAAATGCTCTTGACATGGCATGTACATGCACATGTGTGTTTTGTGTCACTTTTGTTGTGGAGAACAGTTTGTATGTGACACCACGAAAAATGGTTGACAAAATAACTAGACTTTTTGCCAACTGGATGATTTTTTGACAATTTCTCAAAATGTTAGGCGTAAAGTTTTGGATCTTTAGAGCGATGTAAAAGAAGGTAAAATTCCTAAGAAATTGGAGAAAACTTGTAAGAACTAATGAAACATTTAAGAACAACTCTTTTCCAAAGGTGTTAACTGTATGTAGATTGCACAAGAATGTTATTGATTTGCATTTTACAAAGTAAATTTACTGACAACAAGAACTGGTCTTTAAGTTTATCGGAACATAAGGCATCCCGTGTGGCCTGAAGATGGTCCCTAATTTGCAGAGAATAATCTGTCTGGGTCAAACGATCACAAGATCAGAATCTATACAGAGACACTGTAAGGAATGTGCTGGGTCGCTGAAAGGTCACGATGTGTAGGTGGAGGTGTGGCACCAAGACTCTTAAATAGAAAAGCGCATGCAATAGCGTGTGTAGACTGGTCCTTAGGATCTAACCAGATGGGCTTTCCCGATAAAATAAAAAAAAATTCTCGCAATGTGTAGAATTCTGTTGAAAGCTATTGCAAAACTGTGGCACTTGAGGAAAAAACAACGCAAGGTCATTGGAATTGTTTCTGGGTAATTCTGACAGCATGATATAATGGAGATTGTAATGGTAGCTAGGGTGTGGTTAATTTTACCCTCGAGCACTTTTGCTTTCGTTCAAGAGCTATTAAGTTACTGTGAGCATCCCTATTCGGACTTTTACACTAGGATGAGTGAAGTTTGCGCTCAGAAGATGTACCCAAAAAACGCGGAAAAAAAGGATGCTTCAGTTGATGATGGATCAAGTAAATCTCGTCGTTGTTACTTGCAAAGTTAAGAGGAGACCTGCGATAATCTTTCATACCTCGAGAGAAAATTTGGTTGTCTGATGTCAATTTGTTATGAGCTTAATGTCCTTTGTGAAAGGTTATTGGTACTCGATATGGGACAAAGTCTGCTTCACTGACAAAAGTGTTTTTCGTCCATTCTTGGAAATATCAGGAAATAGTTTTTGTTTCAAGGAAAAGTGTTTCACAGGGACCACGTTGTAGGCGCGTCCTTTGCAATTCAACATACCAGCTGCGAGTAAGGATGTTTAGCCTCCCAAATTATTATTATTGAAAGTTTCTTTGACTATTCCCTGGCAATTATATCGAGGAACTGAGACAAACTATTCCTTGCGATTTTAGACTTTTTTGTTTTCAGAAAACTTTTTTGAAGCGTACTTGTAAGTGTACATGTACTGTACATGAGGTGCACAAAAACAGATTTGTTTAGGAAAGTCAGTTTTTAAATTCTCGACCTAAATTTTGCAGCGACTGACCCCACTTGCATGTTACCTTCATGCTCCGCCCACCCAACCTCTACCACATGGAGTCTAGATGTGCCACAAAATTCAGTCCATTTCCACAATAGCTTTTCAGAACCCATGCACTTCAGACTGTTTGCTCTTTCTCTATGATTAAACCAATCAAAGTCTGTGTTGACTTAAACCAGATGAGTCACAGGGCTTTTATCTCCGTCATTTAATCAAGATGTCTACTCGGACATCCTGTAGCAGGATGGATTCTGCTGGTTTCGGGTATTGTCATTTTTGCCGATAACCAATGGCATGGACCTTTGTCTCACCATGGAGCAAGGAATGGTCTCACGTTGTCATTGTTGAAAGAAAATATGATAACAGAGGCCGCACGTCTGAAACAATTTTCCAAGTACATGTATATGACAAACTTCATCAACGATCAGTTTATTGTTCAAATTCTTCAATCAGTATTTGTGACATCAAATTGTGGCTTCATATCATTGTGGCTTCCTCCAACAAAATATGTCAATAAATTCAATTCCAAGTAACAAGAAATCAATTTTAGTACATGTTTTTCAATTTGTCTCCATTTTTGCAAATACATTTGCAATTGAACAACTTCTACAGAAAACATACGGAGCTTGCATTTACAACTAACACTTGCACAATGTCCATGTACACGTACCGGGGTACCATTTTGCCAAAGTCGCTTTTTTTTGTGGGAAAGAGGGACCTTGGGTACGCAGGAAACACGACACAAAAAGGAACTGGACCGAATGTCCGTCGACTCACAAACTCGTGACCATAGAAATGGTCGGGGAAAACAAATACCGGTACCAACAAAAAATATACACCAGAAAACAAGGAACGCTCGTAGAAAAAAATTGATTAGTTCAACATCCAATTCTTGACTGACGTCATTCTGGTGTGTTGGTCGAGCACTAGAACAGTGTTCTAGAGGTCACAGCTTCAGATCCAATTTCGGTCAATTTCTTTTAAGGATGTGACTTTTAAACGATTAAATGCTTAAATGAAAAAAAAGAAAATTTAATCCGTTTACAAATTTTCCAAAATGTTTAAACAAACCCGAATTATACAAAAGGGATCTACCTCACTTGATCTTCCTTTGAGTTAAACATACAAAGCACAAATAATTAACGATGTTTTCAAACCTATTCAATTTACAAAACCGTAGAAACACTGGGGACAGTATTTGATCATATTCGGGGCAGTTAAGTTTTTACTTTGTCAATGACTGCCTGCTATTTATTATGTCAATCATTGTTGATATATCATGTCAATCACGCCAGTCTGCAGACATCATGGGCAAGCGTTTAGCGTCAACCTTTGTGAAATGGCTAAACTATCCTATTTGATAACCTCCATTGTTCCATACTGTTCATCATTACACGTATAATGCGATACACATGTTGGCAAATCCAAAACACCTTATTTTGACTGGAACAGACTCGGACTTTGTCTGGCAAAGTTTCCTGACCACGCTGGTCACGCCTTTCCTTAAAGACAGGGTCCCTTAAATTGCATGGACTGTAGCCTACCGACTGACCCACGTCATGTAACAAAATAAGGGTGGTACCGCTCATGATATACGACACCGTTCATATAACAGACATCTCATCGAAGTCCAGACGTTGTAGCTGTATCAAATTTTTCGACTGATCAAAGACATGTTTAGACAATGAAAACTTTTCCAATATTTCAAAGAGAAGTAATGTACACAATTAAAGGGAATGTACATCATTGGCTTTTGCTGTCATATTCAGAAATGAACTATTTGAGGGGTAAGTATAATAGATCAAATTTTGTTACACTGACATGTTTGAAGTTTTTTCTTCGAAAATGCTGGAAAAACCAAGAAAAACAAAAAACGTTCAAGTAGTCTGGTTCCCTGACTCCACTAAAGATAAAATGGATCAATTTCCAGATGCCGGAAAATTGTAAGGTAAGGGAACAAGTCTAGCTGGCCTGCACCCGTTCATGAATATATAACCAATAGCAAACAAAATTTGAACTGAATAAAAAATGGTAAATTTTGAGCAGTAGTTGCACAATAGTTGGGTTTTTCCAACGGTGGTCAGCCGACCACCGCTGGAAACAGATACAAAAATGCCTTTTTCTTGAAAATGACTTAACACCAGGTGCCATAATTTTACAGGATGCTTTAGACTGTCATTTACCAACATCCTAGTAAGGTATTTCGTAAAAACTTGGTAGTTTTATTTTTCGATGTTTGCAAATGTTGTATATTCCCTTTAAATAGTGTAAAATATTAGAAAGGTTTTTTTCTCTATTCAGTGATATAAGAAATTCTAAGAATGATAACAAAATATTTTTAAATCCTCATTTTTGGAGCAGGTATACTGCACTGCAGGTAAAATAAATGTGCCTACTTAATTAATCCTAAGCCCCTAGTAGTTCCCTAGGAAACCCCTGATTTTGCAGGATTGAGTTGGTTATGCTCAGCTGTGCATAAATTTAGGTACTTGAAATCCTCCGCACTGCTCCAGGATGTCACTGGCTCTGCCTCAACATATCGACAGTGATTGCTGGAGGACTTTGCAGGATTGAGGCAGTGGTCACCCCTCCAAGGACCACATTCAAGAAATAATGGAGGATTTTGAAGGATTGAGGCTGGATGCATTTTTTACATGGAGGCAGTTGGAGGATTTTGCAGGATCGAGGTTGCATCCTAGCAAAAGCGCCTAGGGAGTTAGGGTTACAAATTTAGCACATGTGCAGTTATAAAAATAAACCATGATGTGAAAGCATACAAGTTATATACAATGTACAGAACATTTATAAATTGTATACATTACTAAATATAGAACCTCCAGTGTATTACAATGTATAACAATAAGGAAGTCATTCTTGTAATTACATTCAGCTCCATTACAATAAACAGAACAGTCACTGCAAACTGTTCACTTAGATTTTTTTTGGGGGGGGGGGGAGGGGGTAAATCCCTGACTTTTTTTACTTTTGCTCTGTGGGGAGATTTTGTTAAAGGGAATATTACAACATTTGCAAACATCGAAAAATAAAACTACCTAGTTTTTACGTAATACCTTACTAGGATGTTGGTAAATGACAGTCTAAAGCATCCTGTAAAATTATGGCACCTGGTGTGAAGTCATTTTCAAGAAAATGGAATTTTTGTAAAAATTTCTAACGGTGGTCGGCCGACCACCGTTTAAACCTAACTATTTTTCAACTACTGCTCCAAATTAACCATTTTTCTTTCAGTCCAAATTTTGCTTGCTATTGGTTACATGTTCATGAACAGGTGCAGGCCGGCTAGACTGATTCCATTACCTTACAAGTTTCCGGCATCAGTAAATTGATCCATTTTATATTTAGTGGAGTCAGGGAACCAGACTACTTGAACATTTTTGTTTTTTTCTTGGTTTTTCAAGCATTTTCGAACACAAACCTTCAAACATGTCAGTCTAACAATATTTGATCTATTATACTAGCCCCTCAAATAGTTCATTTCTGAAAATTACAGCAAAAACCCATCATGTATACAGGTACCGGTATTCCCTTTAAGGTAGTTGCCCAATTTGCTCTTGCTAGCATTCCTATCTCTGGTGTGGCTCTGTGTTGCCTAGCAACCAAATACATACACGTTTTATGGGCTCCAACACTTTATACTTTCGGCCAAATTAAAAAAAAGAAGTAATTTCTTCACTTTTTTGTCCTGTCTTATTTTAAAAATGAAGGAGGCGAGCGCTTTTCTGTTAGCTTTTTTTTCCCAGATGGCGGCTCTTACAAGATAGCAGATGGATTCTTCAATTTTCTGGACTATTTTTCTGATTCAAAATTGTGTCCAAAGAAGCCATAACTTTTTCTACATAGCTACAATTTTGTTCAGAAACAAAAAAAGGACAAAATATTGACAATATGTTTGCAAATGCATGATTAAAAAAACACACCAATTTTTAAAGGAGACAGCCGGGGGGAAAAGGCGTGGAAGAGAAAATAAATTTGTTTTTGTACTTGGCCTTACATCTTGTCTCTTCCCTGGGGAATTCACTTGTTCGAATTGGGGCAAAACCATCAAAAAAGTAGCTAATACAGAGTAAACTAAAACCCTTTCCTGAAATGAAGACGTGTCTTGTTTATTAAGTTTTAGATTGTAACCTTTAAAGGGAATGTACATCATTGGCTTTTGCTGTAATTTTTCAGAAATGAACTATTTGAGGGGTTAGTATAATAGATCAAATATTGTTACACTGACATGTTTGAAGTTTTGTGTTCGAAAATGCTGGAAAAACCAAGAAAAACACAAATGGTGGAGTAGTCTGGTTCCCTGACTCCACTAAAGATAAAATGGATCAATTTATAGATGCCGGAAAATTGTACGGTAAGGGAACCAGTCTACCTGGCCTGCACCCGTTCATAAACATGTAACCAATAGCAAACAAAATTTGGACTGAAAAAAAATGGTGAATTTGGAGGAGAAGTTGAAAAATAGTTAAGTTTTCCAACGGTGGTCGGCTGACCACCGTTGGAAATTTATACAAAAATACCATTTTCTTGAAAATGACTTCACACCAGGTGCCATAATTTTACAGGATGCTTTAGACTGTCATTTACCAACATCCTAGTAAGGTATTTCGTAAAAACTTAGTAGTTCTATTTTTGGATGTTTGCAAATTTTGTATATTCCCTTTAAGACATTATAAACAATGCTAAAGTTGAAAGTGCTTCCAATACATACTCTAACCTCCAAAGCCAGCTCTGCGATGGCTCGCAATATCAACAGTCACATTTCTACATGTACATAAACGTGTCAGTCACGAGTAGTTTCTATATCTGTTTTGCAAAGACATGTATCATATGGTGTGAAAACATTCGTTTTGAATGTGTGCATGCGTTTATGTATACACTGTACTTCCATTGTTTATGCCAAAAAAATAATTCATGGGAAAATATTGATTTGAAATTTTGAATATAAATGTACATACATACATGTACATCCACACAGGAGGTCGTGAATAGCGAACTGGATTTCTGTACAATGCATTCGAAATATTCTTGCAGGAAAATCCTCAGTTCATAAATGATAAACCTCTCCAACAAAAGCAACTCATTTCCTGAAACTACAGACTGCAAAACAATTCTTCTGCCCACGTTTGTTTGATTTTTCCCAATCAACTACATGTCAATCATATCCAACAAGATCATAAATCTGTCACTGGCTTATGTACATGTGGCTTAGGCACCTGTATTTTGGGTTTTTTTCTAATAATAAACAGACTATTTGACCTTGACACAGTACTACAAAAAAGTGTGGATGTCTCTACAGACAACAATGTACATGTACATGCACATAGCATACATGTACACATATGGACACACACATGCTAGCCCAACTTCTTTCCATGTACTGCACATGTATTTATTTCCTTCAACTAAATAAACACATCCCAACAAGTAACATGACCAATATTGAAAGGAAAACTTCTTTCAAGGAGGCAAAATATGAAATGGGATTAGCTACGGGGTATCGGCCAAGCCACTGACAAAGCTGAACAATCTTTGGAAAATCTCTATTGAATGCCATCCACATGTGGCCTATTGGAGGGGAAAATAGTTGGATTTGTATTCAAATTTTCACGTTCATTGGAATTTTGGAATTCGCTACAGCATTTGACAATACCGGTAACTTGCTTTGTATTCAGTCAAAGTTTGAAAGGCAGATTTTTTTTTAAAGCACTTGAAATCCATAATATCGAGTCAAATCTATTTTTTAAAGGGAATATACAACATTTGCAAACATCGAAAAATAAAACTATCAAGTTTTTACGAAATACCTTCCTTGATGTTGGTAAATGACAGTTTAAAGCATTCTGTAAAATTATGGCACCTGGTGTCAAGTCATTTTCAAGAAAATAGTATTTTTGTATACATTTCTAACGATGGTCGGCCGACCACCGTTGGAAAAACCTAACTACAGTATTCTTCAACTTCTGCTTCAAATTACCATTTTTTCAGTCCAAATTTTGTTTGCTATTGGTAACATGTTCATGAACGGGTGCAGGCCAGCTAGACTGGTTCCCTTACCTTACAATTTTCCGACATCTATAAATTGATCCATTTTATCCTTAGTGAAGTCAGGGAACCAGACTACTTAAACATTTTTGTTTTACTTGGTTTTTCCAGCATTTTTGGAACACAAAACTTCAACCATGTCAGTGTAACAATATTTGATCTATTATATTAACCCCTCAAATAGCTCATTTCTGAAAATTACAGCAAAAGCCAATGATGTACATTCCCTTTAACCAAATTACAAAAATTCAAGATTATTCATTCATAACCTTGCGAAAGAGCAGAGCTTTAATCACGGGTTTACCGTTGGAAGGTCGTCATTATAAAAAAAAACACAACAACTTGTAAAATGGAAAACATCGATATAAATGTGATAAACTCAAAGTCAAACTACTTTCAAAATGAAAGAACTTTTTACTCTTTAGTTTACAATGAGCTTGGTAACTGATTGAAGTAAATTTCCAAAACAATTTGTACATCATCGATTTTCAAGCCGTTCAGTTCCTTATGCGGCCACATGAGAAAAAGGATGAATCATTACTTAGTGCCATTCATTATTTATGCCTTTCATTATTTATGCCGTTCACAAATCGACTGAATCTAAAACCTGTCTATTCTACCTCTCGATTAAAAAACAAACTCCAGTCAATTGACAGTTAAAATAATCTTAAGGCGACCCTCAATTCCAGAACAAAACAAAATTCTGACCTGTGGCATCTGCAAAAAAAAATTACGATTATCTACAAATGTACCATCCATCATGAAAAGTCAGAGGAATTAGTATGCATGGAAGTGGAGGAGTGAGTGATTTTCCAGATGCGGACAATCGATGAGTCACTGCGAACACATGCAGGGGCTGGATTATCTATTAAATGGGACAGCCATGTTTTTGATCTGCCACAGATACTGATGAAAATACGGAAAGACCATCAACAAATGACGGACAAAAATTGAGAATTTAGAAAAGTGCATCGGTATTATCATAGTTTATGGGTAGACCTTGGTCTTAATGGAGATGAAATTTGACACTGAGAAATTGTAATGATCAACGTGCTTTTGAGGGTATTTTGTTTTTGATATAGTATAAAATTCCGCTACCAACAAAATTGCATTCGTTTTTATTTTCAGCTTTTGATATTGGGACACTTACATAAAATGGGATATTTGTGAGGCGTTCTAGCAAAATGAAGGCATAACTGGGCATAGGTCCAAATGAGGGTTTGCAGGTATTAGGAAAGAGAATGAAATTCTCCTTGCAATTTACTTTTGTACGTCAATCAGACACTCCATTGACAAGTTTTGGCTGTTAAAAGTTTGCACTTATCGACATGTTAAAAAAGTAAAATACTGAGAAAAAGGCCTTTAAAGTTTCAAGTTCTGTTGTAAGGAGCCTGCAAATGAAAAATGCCAATTGGTTTTCCTCTAAAACACTTTTATTCCACAATCTTAATAATATTTCTTTACAATATGTGTGGTACACATCAAAGGTTTATAAATAAGTCTGACATTTGAAAAAAAATCGACCCAATTCAATTTTTTGGGGGTTTTTTTTGGCATTTTTCTCCACTACAGCCTATGCCCAGTTACATGAAAACCATTTTGACAGAACGCCTCAAATTTTATTCAGCTCTCAAATTTGTTTGTGGTCTTCAAATAATTTTTTTTAAATGTCACTGTTAAGTCTGTGGTGTGACCGTGTGAGTCAGAAGCCTTAAATTTGTTTAATTTAATTATATCAGGGCCAATACAGATTACAAGTTATGGGCTCCAAGCGCCAACAAAAGCGGGCGGCCTTTTACCTAGCAACGACGTCCCATGGGCGGGACATTTCGCTGGTTGACGCACACCGTTCCTTGTATGTGACGCAAACTTGTACACCAGGGGATTTGTACTATGTACACGCAGTGGCCGTGCTTCCGCGGCAATATTGCAGTTTAGGCAAGATGGCGTCGTTCGGTCACCCCCAACTGTACTTTCTTTGCCGGCGAGGGGGTACTTGTGAACAAAGCGGATACACCTTACCAATGAATAATTCTTTGTAAAAGTTACATGTGAAAGGTAAAATGAGCACACAGCTCATCGGAACCAGACTGTTTTCCGACCAATCAGAGATGAAGTGCCAAATTCATAATCGGAAGTGTTGGACCGTCCCTTTTTCAAATCCACGACCAGATGCTCGCATCCTCATCTGCCAGATCCCTTTCCGCTGGCATTCTCACGTCATCCTCGTGTAGAACAAAATCCCCTTGACGTACCGTAATTTTGTTTTGGCAACTAGCGAGAATCTGAGGATTGCCGACTTGGCAAAATCCATTTGACGGACACTCTGCTGCCGGAAATGCTTCACACAGCTTACAACGTGATCCCGTAAAAATTGTATAAA
The DNA here is from genome assembly GCF_015706575.1 of Patiria miniata. Lineage (NCBI taxonomy): Eukaryota > Metazoa > Echinodermata > Asteroidea > Valvatida > Asterinidae > Patiria > Patiria miniata. The sequence goes on along the minus strand of NW_024037075.1, from coordinate 11,908,275 downwards.
AAATGTAAATTAGTTGGTACAGTGTACCTTTATAAGGTCACTGTACTAAATTCTTTTTCAGTGTCATTATTACCATTATGTACTACATGAATATATTTCTGGCTGTGAGCCAGAGAACAGCCCTCCAAAGCTAATTTTATTATCCAAGATCTACATATATGAAGACATGTGAAAGGGAAGGTACACACAGTGTGGGTTGGGTTAGGGACGTGCAAGCTTAATGTTATCATGAGTAATTTTGAAGTGGTTGAGCTCTTCATTTATTTTCTGAATTCCTGCAAAATCCTCCCCAAAAATCTGGATCATGGAGTTTGGGATTGAAATCTGATTGAATGCTGGCACCTTCCACTAGCCTTGTAGCAAAACTTGTCCTAAAAAAAAAATGCATGAAGCTGAACGAAAGAACCAACCAAAAAAAGTTTGTTTTGAGCCAAAATCCTTCACTAACTTAAACCGCAGTTATTTCATTTCAAGGTACACATGTACAATGTAAATAACTTTTGCTGTAATTTTCAGAAATTGATGAATTTGGGATTTTATATCATGGCAAATATTGTTACAGTGACCTGTTTAAACTTTTGTGTTCATACAATGTAGATGCTGGAAACACAAAGACCAAAAATGCTGCTCTTGTAGTCTGGTTCCCTGACCCTACTTCAGACAAAACGGAGCAATTTATAGACGTCGGGTAATTGTCAGGTCAGGGAACCAGACTAACTGAATTTGGTAAACTGCGGGAAGTAGTTGAAACAAATACAGTTTTTTTCTCCAATAATGGCCAGCCGACCATCGTTGGAAATAAACAAAAATTCAACGGTTTTATTTTTTAAATTACAGCACCCCGGGTGCCATGATTTCACAGTGCTCGAGTCTGAGACTATTATTCACTTGAAGTCAAGTAAAGTAACTTATTTTATAATAATTTAATTAATAACAATTTAGTACTTTTGGGGTTTTTTTTCTAGATGTTTGCAAGTGTTGTACCGGTTTATTACCTTTAACTGAAGTTTCATTCATTCAAAAAAGTCTGATGTCTGACTTTAGTTTTATCCTACAAAACACAGAACATGTACATGTACATGTAATTTGTACATGTGGCAATATAAATTGTCTTGTATCTGAAATCTTTCAAAGGTACTATGGAGTTGCAACCACCAGCAATGTAATTGTAAATACCTGGCTGTCGCATTCTAGGCCAGCAAATTCCAAGCAGTAAATTTTTGAAGGCCGATAGGATTACACATAGATGTACTTGTTCTGCAGGGGAAAGGACATGTCCATGGGAGGCGTCCCAAGCCAGAGAGATGAGCAAGTAAATACAGAGCTGTCAGATTGGCCCTACAGGGATGGTGACGAGCTCCTTAGTGAAGGAATTCCTGAAGAGTTTGGTCAATTGTTTACATACTTGGGGTGCAAATGAAGCATGACCATAGGGCATGGAATGGTGGGAAAATGACAAGGATGCTAAAATAAGGCTGCATCCGAATCAGCTGTGTAGAGCTGCATGTAGGTCTTGGTCTGCGCCCATAGAATATACGCGGGGACGCGCTGACAATAGACGTAGCCGTAGCTCTGGAAGCCCGTTTTGGACACGGCCTAAGATTTAGGTACATGTAGAGCTGGTACCCGAGTGCACAGAATTCTATTCAATTGATTCATCATCATCATCATCTACTAGTGAGTACAGGCCTCTTAGTCTTAGAAGCTACATTTTGTAAATGCTCCATAAGATTTTGGTTCTGTGGGTGCAAGGGTGCTGGAACAGGAACACGTAATCACGAAAAGTTGCACTGAAACTGGTGGTGCTGTAGTTGACGTGCGAGTAAAAATGGCCGCAAACAATTTAGTGGAGAGACAATAGCTTCAGCCGGCTCCTGAAGATTCCCAGGGATTGCGCCGATACCACTGTGGCAGGGAGGGGGCTCCATGGCAGATAACATTAAGAAGCTCTGTTGATTCTGCCTGGATTCTGCAATGCTGATGACCTGGAGATGGTGGCCTCTGGTTGACCCACTAGATGGAACAAGATAAGGTGGTCTGGTGGGGATGGCGGCTAGTCCATCCATTCAGAATGGCGATTCAAGTCTTTTCATGCTGGTCTACACAATTGGCTGGATTTAGCTCATTCATTGGCGTTACGGGGTACTCCTATATGATAGCACTGCCCGGCTCTATTCAAAGTCATAAGTGACAGTCAATCAATCAATGAGTCAGTCAGTCAGTCGGTCAGAGAGATTATTATTATTATTATGGTTTATTTATTTGAATTAAAAGCAGCCCACAGGCTGAAAACGTTGAAATTTACAACGAGTATTTTAGTTAAAAACTACTTAAAATACAATCAATACATCTTTAAATTTGTAAATTGAAAGGTACAAATCATAACAGGAGAAATTATTCATTATTCATTATCATTAACAGACTTCTAAAGACTTGCTAAGACAAGACATTGCTGATTATAACTGGAGTGTAAAACTATTTAAAATGATCATTAAACAAAGAGAGTGGATCACAGAGGCTATACTAATTATTGACAGGTTACTAAAGACTTGCTAAGCTAGACAAGAAATTGCTGATTAAAACTGGAGTGAAAAGTTATTTAAAATTATCATTAAAAAATGACGTAGATCACAGAGGCATATTACACTTATTATTTTAAAATTCTGGCCAGTGATGAGATGGTAGATTTCTTGTACCGCTCAGTGTTACATCTGGGTATGACAAAACCAGAAACGGTTATGGACCTGAGATTTCTAACTTGCTTGTTATTATTTTCTGGTGGGAGCATTATGTCGAAATCTGGTCGAGAACAAAAGTTTGCTTCCAAAGTTGTGCAACAAATCAAATCTTCTAGATTCTAAGTTTTGAATGTCAAGTCTGGTAAGAGCATGGGAATAAGATCGATACAAGAAGGACACTAGGCTAGCATTTAGCTCGCAGCTGAACCAACTCAGAAACAAGTTGAGAGGTTTCATTTCCAATGAAGGGCCCGGACAGTTGTTGGCAATTTCAGATATCCTGCGGAGAGTACATGTACTGCCCTCAACTTTATTTGTTTACAAAAGAGAAATTGCCTGGCATGCTTTCACAGCAACATATTTATATAAGTTGATAATAAACATTAATGATAAAATAAATGAAATAGTTAATGATAAATAGGCTGCTTAAGTACAGTGGCCTTTAAATGCCAAATTTTGACTCAGTTAGCTCGTACCAGTAAGTTGCAGCTTTTTTAAATTTTAGGCATTGTGCGGTCTGTCCTCAAGCGCGAGATGACAACATTGAACGGGGGAGTGGGGGACCCGGGGAAGGTACATGTATGCTCATTTTGTGGACGTATCCCAACCATTTTGGCTGCAATTGTAGCATTTAGCTCGCAGCTGAACCAACTCAGAAACAAGTTTAGTTCTGTTTCCAACGAAGGGCCCAGGACAGCTGGCGATTTCAGATGTCCTGCGGATCGGAGAGTACTGCCCTGAACTTTATTTGTTTACAAAAGAGAAACTGCCTGGCATGGTTTCACAGCAACATATTTAGATAAGGTGATGATAAACTTTAATGATAAAATAAATGAAATAGTTAATGATAAACAGGCTGCTAAAGTACAGTGGCCTTTAAATGCCAAATTTTGACTCAGTTAGCTTGTACCAGTACCGGGTAAGTTGCAGCTTTTTTTAATTTTAAGGCATTTTAAGATGCAACCTTCACAGCGTAATTTGGGATACAGCGTTTTGGCAAAGTGCAATATATTCATTAATTCAAATCACTCATAAAATATGCAATACTTTCCGAAAGGCCTTCACCATTTTATATTGGAGATCTGGATTAATATAAGTCTGGCATTCTACATTGGACTTTAGGAAACGTACACCCCTTTTTCTTACGCTCCACTTAAGCCCAATGGCGCGCCCCTTAATTCCCAAAACCAAATTAATCGATGGGTGACTGAATTGCAGTGACAATTCAATATGTGAATTTTCAATAGGGCAACCTTTTTGCTTTCGAGTTTTTCCTCATTCCAGCTACGTTTTTGTTTATTTTTTGCAGCAATTTTCCGGGCAGCAGAGTTTGCAGTTAGAATGAAAAAAAAAAGCATTCTTCCGTTGGAAATGTTACATATTTCCGTGTCAGTGTGATTATTAAATGGGTTGTGTTGGCGTTGGAGTTTATGGTCGAGCGAACAATGTAATAAATGTTTGGGTGGCTAGAATGTCTGCATCAACGAATGCCAGACATAGAGTCTGACACTGCAAAGGCAGTTCAAGGCTAGGTATTATTGCAATACAGATTTGCATGTAATTCTGTACCTAGTAGTAGTATGCATGTTTAGTATGTAAGAACATATTGTACATTGAACTGCACATTATAAAAGCCTACATGCACATGTGTATACATGTACATGTACATGTGCTATAACATTTGTGGATCTCTACAAAGTAAACATGTCTAGCTTTTTAGTTTGTACAGTGTACATACGGTACATTTATACTGAGTATATTTCGAACTTAGACACCATACATACACCGTACATGTACATATACGCACAGTCGTGTTTTACTATACGCCTGAGGACAACCTATTGTGTTTCCCTTTGTCCCTGTACTTTAACACTTTCCCATAGACTAAGCACGTAAACGTACGATCGAGGACAGTTTCGAACAAAAGCACCGCCGTTCGAGGACTGAAAGGATCTTTTGTTATCCTTTTGAGGGTCTGTCCTCGAGCGTAATACAAGACAGAAACATGTATACATGTACACATGTAGGCACTGTGTACATTTGGGGTTACATAAAGAATTCAATGCACGACTTTCTTCTTTTTCTTTTTGTTCTCACACTCTGATCATGCAAATAGCAGAAAAGGTTAAAGTCACTACCTGCTCTATAAATCATGTCACAAATCATACAAAAAAGTAGGAACAAGTAAACTCTAGCACAATAATACACAATTGTACTCGGAGCAAAAAATGTGGTCATAACATCATCTGTTCCCACACATTTTTTCTTTTCTCACACTTCCTCTTACTGAATAAAACTGTGCCTGTATACAAGATTATTATCAATAATATTTATCATGGCAGGTTTATTGCTTTCAATTTCAATTCGTGGCTATACAAATCTTCATACATAATGCAAAAGTAGTCCCATCCAAATATTTTGTTGGACTTCGCGGACAGTCTTAAAGTCACAAATGTGAGCGTTTGTAAATGTTATATTACTTGGTTGCTTGTTAATACCGAGTCTAAATTCAATGACAAGTTGCATTTCCATGGCTTTATATGAAGGACCATAAGCCATGACCCACAGGAATGCGGTGGCCGTCACGCACTTCGGCCTTCACCCACACCACGCACAGGCTTTGGGGAAAAACACGGTACTTGGACACATATGAGGGTGGTTGATTATGTGGTTTCTGTCAAACTTCCTGCCAAAATGGCCTTCCCAAAACATGGTTTGTGAATCTCCGAAACCTCAAACACCAAACATATTTGTACAATAGGAGTAGGATATAGACAGTAGTCCATTTAAACTCATACATGTAGAATTAAAGGGAATGTACAACATTTGCTTTTGCTGCAATTTTCAGAAATAAATGGATTTGGAGGATTAGTACATGTATGTTATAGAAAATATTGTTAAACTGACATGTTTCACATTTTGGGCTTGTAGATGCTGGAAAAACCAAGAAAACCAACCATGTTCTTGTAGTCTGGTTCCCTGACCCCACTTAATATGAAACGGAGCAATTAATACACTTTGGGGAATTGAAAGGTTGGAGAATCAGTCTAGCAGGCTTGTACCCCTTCACAGGTGTGTAATCATTTGCAAAGAAAAGTCAGAATAACTAAATATGAAAAATTAGGAACAGTTTTTTTAAAAAGGCCAGTTTTCTCCAACGCTGGTCGGCCAACCAGCGTTGGAAAAATATGCTTTTTCTTGAAAATGTCAGCACACCAGGAGCCACGATTTTAAAGGATGTTTTAGACTATCAGTCCCTAACAATTCAGTGGGGTATTTTGTGATAATTTGATCATTTCGTTTTTCGATGTTTGCAAATGTTGTATCTTCCCTTTAAAGGGAATATACAACATTTGCAAACATCGAAAAATAAAACTACCAAGTATTTGCAAAATACCTTAATAGGATGTTGGTAAATGACAGTCTAAAGCATCCTGTAAAATTATGGCACCTGGTATACTGTCATTTTCAAGAAAAGTGGTATTTTTGTATCAATTTCCAACGCTGATCGGCCGATCAGCGTTGGAAACAACTGGCTTTTTTTCAAATACTGGCCCCAATTGACCATTGCACTTGTTTGCAATCGATTACAAACCTATGAACGGGTACGAGCCAGCTAGACTGGTTCCCTGACCTTACAATTCCCTAATGTATGTAAACTGCTCTGTTTCTTCTTTTATGGAGTCAGGGAACCAGACTACAGGAAAATGATCGTTTTTCTTGGTTTTTATAGCATTTTCGAACCCAAAACCTCCAAAAAGTCAGTGTAACTATATTTGCTTTATATTTCCAACCCCCCAATTCCATCCATTTCTGAAAATTACAGCAAAAGCAAATGATGTATATTCCCTTTAAAGGCAAAATGTCATATTGAATTGGTGCCACTTCAAAATGGCAAACACATGTCATGTCAATTCTTTAAACAGGAAGGGTGTTTAAAAAAACAATTTCTGTCCACATCTCCAGTTGATTTCCATAAACCGCTGGAAAAATTACCATATTTAATTATAACAGAATCGCTGTGGTTTTTTTTTTTCTTAATAAAAAGGGAAGAGGTCGAGAAAAGATGTTTTGGATGAGTTTATTTAAGAAATGATGTTTCAATTAAGACTTCTTACAATTGTCTTCTGTGAACTACATGTACATACATACATGTACCATCGATGCACAGAAAACTGTAGAAAGACTCAAGCATGTGAAAATTGGTTGCAAACTCTAAGACAGCACTCTGTGTTATGGAAAGACACAACCCAATCTTAGGCCAAAAAAAAAAGTCTCCGGTTTCTGGTATGCGCGCGCGTCGCCGTAGCCATGCGCGTCGGCAAAATGAAAAAGTTTTTTTTTCAATACAAGATGATGTCTCAAAACCGCCAAACTCACTGGTTTGACTGGAATCCTGCTGCTGCACAATTTTAACGTGTTTTTAGATGGGGTTATGATCGAGAATAAGCTTTATGTGGCCTCTCTGGACTCCCATATATTTGCACTAAGTTTAGTCGGGCACCATTTGCAGTCATCAGCCGACATTTGAAGCCCAAAAAAAAAAAAAAAACAGGTAAAAAAAAAAAAAAAAGCCGCGTCGCCGCACCACTTTTGGGGCAAGCTCCATACCAGAAACCGGAGCCTTTTTTTTGTTGGCCTTATTGTAACAGCTCTAGTTTTAACTTTTGCAGGTTTAAAAACAAATCTGCAAATTTAAGTTTGACGGGCAAGCACTGCCAAATGCCAGTGGAGTAATATCGACTCCTCCAGCTTGGCAACGGGAAAGTCAAATCTCTCTGCGATTACAGGTACCATATTACATTACAGCCCTGCCTGGTATTATCAAATTCCGCCAGGTAAAAACATGGAGTATCTATTTCTTCTTTAATGTTGAATGTTTTTAAAATACTGTCTATGGAGCTTACAGAATAACACTAACATTGTACACTCTTAAGAAGTTTCTGACAAAATAGAGATAACCTTATATCCATGATGAAAAAAGGTTATTCTGATCTTAAACAACCGATTAGCCAGCCAATAAATGTTTGTCATCGACGGTGAGCCTAACGTGACACAAGTGGGTGATTTTGCTGGAGGCGTCACTCACAATAACTGAATGCGACAAGTAATGCAAGGGGTATATTTCGTAAAACTAACCCTAAAAACCACATCTACCAAAAAAAATTGAACGTTATTTATTTTTGTACTCAAATTTTTTTCTAGAAACATGTAAAAACTGCCCAATATATTTTGCAAAAAGGGCCCTAAAACCAAATCGTAAAAAAAATAATGTAGGTACACGTACTAGGTAATACATTTTTTTACTCAAATCATTTTTAAAAACTTGTAAAAACTGCCAAATGTGTTTTGCAAAAAGTAACCCTTAAACCAAATCTTCAAAAATTTTGATTTTTTTTTTTTTACTCAAATAATTTTGAACTTGAAACAAAAGTGTTTTGGGGACAATTTTGGCAATATGGTCAGATGATCAGATGGTTTGGGACAAAAAAATGACTTACTCTAGATATTAACAACAAATTTAATTGCATTGTTTAAATCATTGTGATTAAAATAATAATAATAATAATAATTTGGGAGGCTAATCATCCTTACTCGCAGCTGGTATGCTGAATTGCGAAAGACGCGGCTACAACGTGGTCGGGCCGCTGGCACGTAAAGGCGCCTATGGCTGCTGGCCACATCGACCCACCCTATATGACCACGGAGCACAGCCTGAGATCGAAAGTGTTTGATTTTTCAAATAATCAGTAATAAGAGTCTCGATAGCTCTACGGAATTTTTGCATGTAAGCCTAGGATAAAGTACATTATACTTGTACTTAGAAGAAAAGAGTGGCTAACTAGATTGACCTAGCATACCTGTACGAGGCTAACAGGCCAAAACAAATGTGATGGACTTACCAGGATTCGCTGGAATCGGTCTTCCAGCTCCTGCTGGGGTGGTACCGGCATCTTGATCTTATTGACCATCGGGTAGCTGTGCCGTCGCTGCAGCTTCCCCGACTGGCTCTGGTCGTTCCCCATCTCGGATTCCTACTCCACGAACGTGCCTCCCGGAAACGGTAATAATCCTCAAGTGTCAATACCAGATAATCCCTCTAATCCCCCAAGCCAGGATAATAAGGTTTCTACTGTTTTCGAACCTGAAGTATTCAAGTAAATGTCGACTTCCTCTGGGAATCGGCAAATATCTTAACTGATTTCTTCTTCTTCTGAACTCCAAGGTCAGATGTTAACGAGACTGTTAATTGCCAATGTCAATATCACTGCTAAGCAGGATAAGCCTTTAATCCTGTCATGGGGAAACAGCAATCTCGGCAGATTAAATTGTTTGCTTCCTCAAGATGTTTTGCTCATCTAGTCCGATGTGCAAGGCTTCTTGGGGTGATGATATGCTGGACTTAGGGGCCTGGGAGGGGGGGGGTGGGGGAGAAAAAAACAGGGAAATCTCAATTTAAAGGGTTAAAATCTAGGACCCACTTGTGAGATATAATACAGTGTTGATTTTGCGCCTCAGGCTTTTGCACATGTGTATATTAGGGATCAATATTTGTCAGAAACGACTTAAAATTACCGCTGTCTCTTTTTAATAAAGGGCATTCACGGTTTGACTGAATAGTGATTGAGAAGAAAATAAACTATGGATGCACATTTGATCATTTTCTCAAGTCAGACAAACTTCAAAATCTGAATTTTTGATCGAAAAATCAGGTCTATTTCCTGTGGACCTGGAAATTGGCAGAAATGTATCAGTTCTTGCAATTCATTTTATGCCCATTTAGGCCAACTGCCACAGTAAATGGGGGCAAAGCCTTACTTAGCGGTTACGAGTACATCACAACAACTTGAAGTTGAACAAGCGTCTTAATGACTAGCAATAGAAAATAATAAACATTCAATGATAATATCTTGACATTTTAAACTGGCATTCAATTTCTAAGTTAACATAGCCCCATAAATGTGGCCTATTTACTGGACTGCCTCCGTAAACATAGGCCACACATCCACATGTACAAAAATCGTGTCGACGGAGCCAAATTTTGATTTTCACATTTAGGCTTAGTTTGTAGGATTTTTTTGCTTTAGAAGCATACTCTCCCTCTTTATAGGCTAATCAGAAAGTGCTGCCTTTTCCAGATTCATTTTTACACGTTTGCGTATCAAAATTTCAACATGAAATTTCACAAAAATTAGACATCTGAAAAAGGCGGCACTTTCTGATTAGCCTGTAAAGAGGGTGAGTATACTTCTAAAGCAAAAAAACCCTACAAACTAAGCCTAAATGTGAAAATCAAAATTTGGCTCCGTCGACACGATTTTTGTACATGTGGATGTGTGGCCTATGTTTACGGAGGCAGTCCAGTAAATAGGCCACATTTATGGGGCTAAAGTTAACAAAGAATGAAAGTAAAAGTCTGCTTGTACACACGTTAAAACATTTATCATGTTTATTGAAATTGATATGGATAGGACTAGTCACTCCTGTTATGCATAAACATTAACGCTCCTAGGCTCCTAGCCAAGTCACTCCAATCCAAAAATAGCTTCCTACTTAAATGACCGACAATGTAAGTCTGTCTATTCCTTCCTCCACAAGTCCACATTGGTATCAACAAGGAGCTAATTGATATTTCATGAGGAATCTTTCAACAACGAGGAGTTAAAGACATCAAATTACCCGTTTAATCAGTCCGGCTAGTCAACAGCACACTGTGCCGGTCAACCATAACGGGCGGGCGCGGCCCGGTACCCGCTTCCACGAACACCAACACGTCAAACTGGTTTCTGCAAAAGTTGTCAACGTTTTTATCCAAGTCAAACTTACCGTTTTTGACTCCAGTAATCCATGATAAATTCTCTCAATTAAAACCGAGGATCCCTGTCAATCACCCCCTGGGAAAACAAACACCCTTTTCTTGTACTTAAGGGTCTAAACATTAACTGTAATATTTTGAACCCAAGAATGATCGTCCAAAGTCCAGTTGTCAGATGACAAAATGCACAGCTAGCATCATCAGGCATGTCAGGGGCCAGTGCACACCGGAAGTGCTGTACGGATATCGTGGAATCGTTGCTCGCGGTCATCTGTTAGTGAGCCCTCAAGCGGTGTCTTTGGGAAACTTTTGAAGTCAAAGAAAACTTTTCCTTAACTTTTAAGACCAAGTAAAGTTAATTCGGTATCTGATTTCAGATTATCTAAAAATAGAAGTACAGGGGCTAATAGGAATTGCAAAAATTTTTAGAAATTGACAGAACAGACTAGAAAGTCTACTGTTGTTTGTAAAATGGGTGAAGAACGATGCGACAGTGCACACGTGACCACCCTCCCACACACCACCCCCCCCCAAAAAAATACTCTCGGCCACACCCTCACCCTTATGCCACTTTACGCATTGCTTCTGAAATTTTACACGAATCTGCAACTGAAAGAACCATTTAATGCGAAAAACGTTGTATCACAATAACGTTGTATTACTTACTTAAGTAAGTTTCCACAGGGAGAAATGGCTTTAAGGGAAATAAATAAGTTAACCTTTCTGTTGTCCTTTTTTTTATTATGACGTCATCTCATCTGTGACATAACTAATTAAAAACATTTACAATACCATATAATTAAAAAAACAGTAACGAAATACTTACTGATCTCAATTTAGCATTTTCTGCTTTCAAAATTCCACCCCCCCCCCCCATCCGCGATCCGCCCCTAAAAAAAGACATGCGCGTTTTTAGACATAACCGTTTTGGAAAAATCAATACACTAGCAAAAATATATTATGATTCTATAAACGCAAACTATTGATCATTTGTCCACGCCAGATGTCATTGTTACCATATTTGTCCATTGGAACTATCGATTGCTGTTTTTTTTTTTATGGGAAGCAAAATTAGGTGCAGAGATTTCAGATTAAGACAACTGTCACACACCAAAAAAAACCCCAGACAATTCCACGGATCACGGAGTGACAGAAGACACGTTGTACGATTCTGGTGAGTCTTACTTTGATATTGCAATCTTTTGAACTTAAAAAAAAGTTGAACCTTTTAAAACACATGAACACTGTAAAAATGTGTGTCGAGGGCGATACATTGTCTCTATGTGGCCTATGACTATGAGATATAGTCCTGCATCATGTTAGTGTATTTTGTTGATGAATTTTCAATACAGTTCATGAAAAAAGGGGGGGGGGATCGATTAGAAATTAAAGTAAAGAAGAACATGTGTTCTACAAATACGGGGCGAAGGAAGCGTCCAGAAAATGCCAGGAACTGATATGATAGTGTGCCCGAGGCAATACAATTTGTAACACAAAGTTTTATAGGCTACATGACATTTTATCAAATTCCTTTTGATTATATTTTTTTCCGGTGGCCAGTGTCGTCTTCAGACTTTAGGGTTCGGGTTTTAGAGAAAGAGTGTGTTTAAAGAAAGTGACCCCTGATATTTTACCGCCCGAAGTTCAAAGACAGTACAAAAAAGTCATGTCCATCATCATACACACCGACAGGGGAGTTGCAATCGGCTGTCGTTTCCTCGAGTTGTTATTCTTCAGAAATTGGTAAAATCTTGCTGGGGGAGGGGTGGGGGGAGGGGTGGGTGGAGGGGATACTCTTACCCCTGTCCTTGTTCCTGGGAAGTTGAAGATGACTGCGCCGCTGCGCATGTTCGAAATTTAACGTCATTTTCCAAATCTTGGCTTCGTCTCCAGTCCGGCTCCAGGATCTTGTGCAAGACTTTGTGGACCAAACAAGACGCTGTAAATTTAAATCACAGGACGCTATGTTACCGAAGCAGAACATGGAGCTGCATTGAGCTGAATTCCCCGAAGTCAAGGTCCTAAAAAATATCCCAAAGCCAATACCGAAATGGAGTCCAGGTTTGAAGAAAGACCTGCTATCGGCGGCCGGCAATGGGCAGATGCAGTGAAACGTTTCTGAAAACATACACTGATATTTTTAGACAATTTTTTCCCTAGCTGAGGGTTTGAAAGTGTCGGGGTCAAAAGTGGGGGTAGTTTTCCCATCCATTCCATCACATATGGCTCATGAGTCTGCGATTGATTTTTTGTTTCATGTTAAATTTAAACATAAATGTGGACAGAAAGTCTTGATTTCAAATTTCTGAGACAAAACAAGAACGATTTCATTCCAAAGTATTTCTGTGGACTTTCTGTACAGTGAGTGGACGCCAAACCTATCCTACATTTTACAGATTGAACTCTTTTCATCTCTTTTCCCAAGTGAAAAGTTTTCGAACGCTTTTTTCCAAATTTCAGAAAGAGAAATTTCAGCAAAGCCAGAGGATTGTCGGGTAACGTAAGAGCGGGGAGTTGCAATGATGTCGGCGGTGCTGGCGGCTCGGCTCCTACCGTTCCTGCTGCTGGTAGTAGGGGTAGTGTTCTCGGAAGGCGCTCCCAATGCCGTTCCCGGTAAAAAGGAAAAAAAAGTGTTGTCGTTTGTGTCTCTTCATCTGTTTCTTTTCTAGTCACTCGTGGTGGTTGTTGTCAATGTGTGTATCACGTCTTTATGCGTTTTAATAATGAATTTTGAAAAGCTATAACATTTAATCATCGTGCTAATTTGGTACAATGAAAACATTCCCAACTTATTTCCGAAAAACGTATACCAAAGTACCACACTTTCGCCATCACGATTGGTGCCGGTGTAGCATGAATTTAGGTTTTATGAAATACGGACTCATTGGTGGTATTGCGCATGCTCATGCATAGATAATATTAGGAGAGGGACCGGTCACGTGAGAGGGTTTAACCAATAAAAGGGAAAAAGAGTCCGAATTTCACACGAGTCCGATTTTCATATGACACCGGTTTTCAAAAAAAAAAGAGTTTTCTCTTCATTAAAGTTTTTGGAGCGGCGCTTCGGTTGTGAAAGTTTTTTTCACAACTGCAAATGAATCCTTCCTAATTTTCAGATACTCCACAAGAGTTTAAGCGACTCAAAATTTCTCTCAAGTTTCCACTTTTCCAACAAGCATTTCTTTTAAAACCAAAAATCATCCAATGCCTTCTATCAATTCCTTTCCAAAGAGTTTACCGATCTGACCAAGATCTTCGGTGATGTCTGCGGTTATCCTCTCCTTGGCGATATAGAGGATGACCAGTTTACCGCGTCCAGTTATCAACCAGGGCACCAGCCCCATTTGGCCAAGTTTAACCAAGGCCTGGCGGGCTGGATGCCCGGGGAGAACGACGTAGGCCAGTGGATACAGGTACAAACCAGGCCTAACCGGTTTACCTTACCTGGATCTGGTACAAACCTGATCAAACCAGTTTACCCAACCTCAACCATGTTCAAATCAGATAAGACTAGTTCATTCAAACCTGTTAGAGATCAGGTATGACCAGTTTACCTGACCACAATTTTGTACGAGTTATAAACCATTTTACCAAGAACTGATCACACCGGTTATTAATACCTGATCGATATCAATAAAGCGGTTATAGGCCTAAACGTGCGGCTTTACAAAGTTCACCCAAGCCAGATCTTGCATAAACCAGATCAAACCAGCTTACCCGATTCAGATTGAAACCAAGTCTAACCGGTTTACCTAACCTAGCTTCTGTACAAACCAGATTGCTTACCAGATCGATATCAATACCAATACAACAACGTCCAACCAGTTAATCCAAGTTACATCTCGGTACAAACCAAATCAAGCCGGTTTACCAAACCAAGATCTGGCAAATCAAACTAGTTGACAAGCTACAACCGATTTATTTGATCCAGTTTATGTAAAATACAAAGAAAATATGTAGTTTCAGTTTCACCACGATGCAGTTTAAATGTTTACTCGTTTTTTTTCTCCCAAACTATTTTTGTCCTCGTTCTCAAGGTTCGTCTACCATCGACAATCTACGTGACTGCGATACTCACGCAGGGCAGTCCCATCCACACATTCTACGTGACTGAGTTCAAGGTTGAGTACGGTGCGGACACCGAGCACATGTCGTGCGTACTGGACATGCACAGTCAACCAAAGGTCGGTATTTGATGTAGCAAAGATCGTTGCTGATTGGTTAATTTATGCTAGCCAAAAGTTTCTGATTGACCAGCTTTACTAATTAGACAAAGCTATTCGACCAATCAGCAGGCTCAAAAGTTGTACTCCATCTTGGCTGCTCATTGGTCAAAATTTTTAACCAATCAAAATGTGCCTTGTTGGGGTTCTGGAAGATGGAATAATGGAGGTCTTCACAAAATTTAAATAATTTCATATGAGTGCTTTTTAAAAATTATTTAGATCTATTCAGGTCATGTAAACGTGGGCAAGAGCACAAACTCAACTTTTATAAATGCAACTTTATTATGGCGATTCTTGGACAAATTTCACTTTTTCCCCCAAAGATTTATGAAGGCAACGTGGACAATTCTACCCGAAGATTAACGACTTTCGCCCGGCGGTTTCTACAAACTACCTTCGCATCCTGCCCCTCAAATGGGAAAATGCTATCGCTATCAGGCTGGAGATATTCGGAGGCGGTGAGCATCAGATCAGTTTGTCTTGGGTTCGATTCCACGCCAAATCAAAAATTCTCATCTATTTTGTGCAAATCATTACAGACTTCAATTGGATTGAAATTGAGTTGTGATTTATAATGCACATATTTCCTAACATCTTGACTTCCATTTCGTCACATAAATGACATTCAAATTAGTTCTCACGAAATTCTAATTGTTTGGTGTCCGGTTCAAGTCCACATAATGTTAACATTCAGAAAAGTGACAGAATTTTTCTTTTTTTCGCAGGTTGTAAAGAATGCTGGGAGAAGTAAAATGACGAGAGGATCTCACAGTTGGTTCCTGGACGATTCACATAAATATTCACACTCATCCCAAAACCCAACACGACAGAATACAAAAATATTCAACGTTTTCTTTCAGTTGCAATTTTACAGACTCCTTTTCGCAGTTTCTGCTAATGTTTGAAAAAAACACTAGGTATCAATAACAATATACTATTATTTTGTGCACACATTCTAGTTGTTGTATTATACAGGGCGTCTAAAAAAAACACCCAAGCCTCAAAGCGTTCCCTTTTTATGGCTTAAAAAAATACATCGCAAATAGATATACATATTTAGAGAGTATAGCTTTTCAACGAAAAAAATATTTCCAATCGGGTTAATATTTATTGAGTTATGGCCAATTCAAAATAAGTGCCGATTTTTCAATCTGTCCACGGTCTCAATTGTCAATTGTTAGAAATGTAATGGATTTTGGGTGAGGGTAATTTTGCTTTCTTTTATGTTTTCATCTTTCTTTATTTGTTTTGTTGATTACTTATTTTTTTGCAACAATGGTCATTTCTCCTTTTGGAAGTAATGGTAGTCCTGAAGAGAACTGTTTGGTTAACTTCTTAGATGTTTACTTCGCTGCTCTGTCCTCTACCTGGTAGCCTTTATCTCAAATGCAAGTTTCGGTCCGTGTTCTTAATATTGCGGCAGTCAAAATCTCAGTCGCCGTGGAAAAAAACCCGGAAAAAGCAATACATGTACTTGTTTTCAACTGGCCATAACTCAATCAATATTTACCCGATTGGAAAGATTTTTTCGTTGTTGAAAAGCTGATGGACTATACTCTCAAAATATGTATCGATATTTGCGATGTATTTTTTTTTAAGCTGTGAAAAAGAGGACGCTTTGAGCGTTCGTTCTTTTTTTTAAACACCCTGTACCTATTGTAAATTTGCTTTCAATAAAAAGAGTTTAAGATGGTCGGTGAGTGGGAAAACTCAACTTGATTTTTGGGAAGGAGGAGGGGGGGGGGGCTAATAGAAATGGGTGTTTGTGTTGCCACAGTTCCTCTTTCGATCATAAGACCTTTTATTATTAATTCAACAATTAAATGAACATTGGGAACACTATATGTCTATTGGTAAGCTGCAAAATTACAAGACTCTGAATTTTGATAAACATCTCGAGTCAAAAGCGATTTTGTTAATAAGTTCAAGCAGCATCTGATTTTACTTCTTGGCAAGGAAGAAAAGAAACATCTTCAGGCTTTGAATGAATCAGTTTTTTTTTAAATCTCAATTTAACAAGTAACATTGGTTAATGCTCATTATTCCAGCTTTTTCCCTTCAGAAAAATGATTGAGTAGGTAAAGTGGGAAATTCATAACGATTTCCTTCAGGACATAAAAAATCCTGAAATCTTCGTAAAAAATAAAGCAAAACTTCTCAGGAAAACAATGTAACAAAACTTGGCAAGAGAACATTAGATAAAGACTTTTTTTTTCTGTAACGAGGGGCATATGAAATGAAGTGAAATAAAATATTCTTACATTAGTCCTACAAGCGACTCTGCAAAACATGATCTTTTGTTGCCATTGGAAAATAAATCTGCTGCAGTAACTTCAAAGTACAGTTCATGCTCAAGTAGGCCTTAAACTTACTCTTTGTCCAGTGTCGACACGCATAAGACCATTTATGGATTGAAGCTATCAATAGTTCAGTTTGAACAGTAGTTTTAACAGCATTTCTCTGAACCAGAAACAACATGTTTAAGGGCCCATGTAATGTAATTTCTTGTGTCCCAATAACATTATTTCCAATTTTCATTTTGCCAATTTTTTTTAAGGGCGTTTTGGTGCCTTTTTTGGTTTTTATGTTAATGCCAATTTCAATATTCATGAGCAAAAGTGTGATGTCACTTCAGGCCGAAATCTCAATGTTACTGCTTTTTCAGCACCAACATTTGCCAGAATTTTGGAGATTTGGTTTCGTAAATTTTCTTCTCTTTGGTGATTCATTGTTTCAGTACATGACAGTAGGCCAATAAGCAAACTTTTCTCACAAATGTTTTCAATGAACAGATTTTGGGTTGACAATTTGAACAGAAAACCTCTAAACTGAACAGTCTCTTCCTGAAATGACATCACAGCAACAGCGCCCTCATAGGTCAGGAAAAGCATGGAAAACTATAAATGTTCTAAAAAAATGCACTTTTCAATAAAATTAACCAAAAAGGGATGTCAAATAGTTTTCATACATTTACGAGGAGTAGAAAGTTGCACAAAATATGTTCCCAAGTAAGATTCACGTCATGGGCCCTTTAATTTTAATAAACAATTTATAAGATTTTAGGCTTTGCATGGTGGAGTATCGATATCGTTTCTGTTTGCGGTAACACCATGTGGTAATAACTGCTTAGAAGATATTTAGTTCTGAAAAATACTTGTCCTGCTTATTATCAACTTTCGCTCAGTAGTTTTAGTTCTGATAAGAACAGTACTGCTTTAAAGGGAAGATACAACGTTTGCAAACATCTCAAAACGAAATGATCAAATTATCACAAAATACCTTACTGGATTGTTAGGGAATGACAGTCTAAAGCATCCTGTAAAATCGTGGCTCCTGGTGTGCTAATATTTCCAAGAAAAATTGTATTTTTCCAACGCTGGTCGGAGAAAACTGGCTTTTTTCAAAAACTGCTTGCAAACTCTTTGCTGCAAAAACTGCAAAAACTATTTGCAATTGATTACACACCTGTGAAGGGAAACAAGCCTGCTAGACTGATTCTCTGAACTTACAATTCCCCCAAAGTCTATAAATTCTCTGTTTCATCTTAAGTGGGGTCAGGGAGCCAGACTACAAGAAAATGTATGATTTTCTTGGTTTTTCCAGCATCTACAAGCCCAAAACGTGAAACAAGTCAGTTTAACAATATTTGCTATAACATACTAATCCTCCCAATCCATTTATTTCTGAAAATTGAAGCAAAAGCAAATGTTGTACATTCCCTTTAAGTTCTAAAATAACTTGTCTTTACGACACTGTTCTTATCGGAACTAAAACTACTTAGCGAAAGTTGATAATAAGCAGGACAAGTTCTTTTCAGAACTAAATATCTCCTAAGCAGTAGTTATTACCACATGGTGTTACCACTAACCGAAATGATAAGGAACAAGTTGTTTCTGACTGTTCCTGCTACAGCAGAGCTTTTCATATGTATCACAATGTATTGAGTATCTGGAAGATGTTAGTATTACTTTGCTTACTTTATTATTTTTGCTAAGCCAAAGTAGAAGTAACATAGCTCAAGTGAAAATATTAACAAACATATTGTCTACTAACTGATTCACAGTCAAAGCATTTCACTCCTACCCCCGCCCAGCAAACAGGACGCTGGGATAGGCTGATGAATTTACGCTCTGATTGGATAGATTTTGCGTGACCTGCAAGTCATCACGGCCACGACCCTGCAAGGTTTTAAACGGCCGTTAAGACTGAGTCATCACTCTTTTATTCCAATTCATAAAAAAAAAATTTCGTTAAAAAGCGTAATAACATAGGAACATCTGTAAAACTTATCTGTTTTGTAAATTTTCAATTCCCGCCACTTGCTCAGGCTCCGCTTCGAATTCACGTGGGTAAAATTGCATATTACGCGACGCTCAAAATATGTCCACATGGTCCGCAATGAAAGAGAAATCACATCCGGTATGGAATGTGTGTATTTCTATGAGACATTTTTGGATAGGATTTGCGCACATTGGCTAACTGCGGTCTTAAAAAGCTGCAGCTTGATGTCTTTATATAGGTCATGATATCACCCAGAATGCCATCCCCACTTCCTTCACAAGATTTTGTAAAGCTCATCAGCCCATCCCAGCGCCAGGCAGGGGGAACGAGCGGACCAAAGCATAACACAATATCACCTGCATCTCACTGGTTGTCTGCAACGTCCTGCTCACCAAATGTCCTTGCTCAGCAGAATTCCCTTTCTCGTCTGTAACTCTTTGACCGTTAGATATCTAGTAACCAGCTAAATGTACAAAGCAGGAAATTGGGCAGTTTCGGGATTGAGAAGGTCGGCCAAGAAATAGATGGTGCCAGCCATTCCTGTAACGAATGCGAAAAAAATTGCAATAAGGGCATGTTGAAATACTTTTCTTGCAACGCTGATGGGATGAATTGGCTGATGGGTCAGGGCAGGCTGACGTTGTCTGATGAAAACATCTATTCATTTGCACACGTTTTCATCGATTGCTATGTGTTACCATTCAGCACTCCAGACTCAAGAGCCATTGAGTTTCAAGAACATAGGTCTGGGAGCTAGACAAGCCAATGGAAAATAATCCTGGATGTCCGCACCCACCTGTAGGTATGTATCACAGAATTCATGTTTCTTTCGTTTGAAGTTTCCTTAATGGAGAAGACCGCCCTTTTGTGGTATGAAAATGCTATCATAGGAGATGGGTTGAGTTTGTGTACAATACCGCCCTCTTGTGGCAGGAAAATGCCATTACAGGAGACCAGTTGTGCTCGTGTGATGGCCTTTCCCTGATATTTTACTCTTTATATGAGTCTAGTTTGATTCTCAATCCGACTGATTTGTGGCTTTTTTTGGGGGCATTTCTTTTTCTACCTCAAAACATGAAAAGGTTTTCATCATTTTTTTGGGCAAAGTTTGAAGGCCCCATGCAATGTATTTTTTTTTAGCGGAGTCCTTGGCAATGCATCTTTGTGTCCAATTCAACCTTATTTCAAGATTCGTTTTGCTATTTTCAAGGGTATTTTGGTGCTTTTTGTTTTTTTTGCTAAAGCGAATTCCCATATTCATGAGCAAAAGTATGATGTCATTTCAGGCAAAAACCTCAATGCTTCAGCCATTTCAGCACCAAAAGTTGCCAGAACTTGGGATATTTCGCTGTCGTAAATTTTCTTTTCTTTGGCGATACATTGTGCCAGCAGTACATGGCAGTAAGGCAACGAGCAAACTTTTCTCACAAATGTTTTCAATGAGTAAATTGTTGGGTTCACAATTTGCACAGAAAACCCGTAAAATTAACAGTGTCGTCCTGAACTGACATCACAGCAACAGCGCCCTCAGTTGTCCAGAAAAGCATGGAAAATTTTTAATGCTTAAAGGGAATATACATCATTTGCTTTTGCTGTAATTTTCAGAAATGGATGGAATTGGGGGGTTGGAAATATATAGCAAATATAGTTACACTGACTTTTTTGAGGTTTTGGGTTCGAAAATGCTATAAAAACCAACAAAAACAATTGTTTTCCTGTAGTCTGGTTCCCTGACTCCATATAAGAAGAAACAGAGCAGTTTACATACATTGGGGAATTGTAAGGTCAGGGAACCAGTCTAGCTGGCTTGTACCCGTTCATAGGTGTGTAATCGATTGCGAACAAGTGCGATGGACAATTGGGGCCAGTATTTGAAAAAAAAGCCAGTTTTTTTCCAACGCTGGTCGGTCGACCAGCGTTGGAAATTGATACAAAAATACCACTTTTCTTGAAAATGACAGTATACCAGGTGCCATGATTTTACAGGATGCTTTACACTGTCATTCACTAACAGTCCAGCAACGTATTTCAAAATGATTTGGTAGTTTTATTTTTTGATGTTTGCAAATGTTGTATTTTCCCTTTAAAGAAGTGCACTTTTTAATATATATCACCAAAAAGGGATGTCAAAGGTTTTTCATACATTTAAGAGGAGTAGAAAGTTGCACAAAATTATTATGTTCCTAAGAAAAATTCACTTCATGGCCCCTTTAAGGTCTCACAAGGTACAGTGTACTCTTCAGAAATTCTTTTCACACTCAATGTTTGATTTAAAAAAAAAAATACAAAATATCACTCTCAACTTGATGCACACCCATTGAATTATCCATGGAACTTACTTTCTCACTGTAATCTTATTATTTTTTTTCTCAACTCACCTTCAAACAGAGAAAAGGGTCGGTCGGGAGTACGGCAACCGTGCTTTCCATAGTCCAGACACCATTCAGCAAACTGTCAATAAAGAAAACCAACAGTTAAAAACGGTCTTGTTTCCTCATTAATGATTTTTTTTGTAAGTACCAAATAAACAAATTAGACAAACTTCATGAATCAAAACACTTAAGGCATATAGAACCATTTGCTTTTCGTGCATGTGTGTCTTTGGAAAAAATGTGGCAACCTAGCACCACTTTTTTTTCATATATCATCTCAATGAAGGTCTTTCATTGCAAAACATGATGATAACATGAATCTGGGACTGAGAAACATTTCCAATTTTGTTAGAAAATACTCCTGACTCTCCATAGACTTTGTACACAATCGCGGAAGTGGCGTCAGGTTGCAACATTTTTTCCCGTGTCTGTTTCAAATAACACCACCACTCAAAAATCCAAAGAAGATTGTTCAAAACCTAACCTGTTGAAGAGGCAGCTCAGAAGATATTACACTTTTCAAGAAAATAAAGAAGAAGAAAAACCATGCACAACCTTTTGATCACAAAACACAATTTCGTCAGTAGCACTCTGCATTTCCAAAAATCACTCAATGGACTGATCGTTGGAAATCACCTACATTTGTTGATTTCTTCTAAATGACAGCAAGCCAGACGGAACAATTTCACGGGGTGTTTAGTACCAGTACAATCTTAAATCCAAGTAAGCTGTTCTTCATTCATTAGGTTACATTTGGGATAAATGCAAATGATCCTAAATCCTTTTGATCCTCTCAAACATCTAAAACTGTAACCGTCTTTTGAGCCTCACCTTACAAGCTTGATACAAATATTTGCTGTCCTTTGTACTCTGATACAGTGTGAGCAAGGCGTAGGCATTGCCGGCTGTGCCGTGGCACAGCCCGTAACCCTTCCTAAGCAGACCCCTCTCCCAGATTACGACGCCGCATCTCCGCGCCGCCTCCAAGTACTTGCTGTCACCAAATACCTGTCATAAGGCAATGTTAACATACATTGTATTTGCATAGCTCATTGAGTTTGTTCATGAACTCGAGAGGGCGCTATGTAACATGAGAGGGCGCTATGTAACGACGAGAGTAAGGCCGTATCCGCATTATTTGGCTATGGTTGGAAATCACACATGCGCCTATGTAGCCACTTCCCATAGATACGTGTGTCATTTCCAGCAAGTTATTCTGATGCAGCCCAAGCACGTACTCTCCCCAAATACCTGCTGATTAACATAAAAAACAGGAATTTACTCAATGGGTCTGTGCATGAACCCCAGAGGGCGGTGTGGAGTGCTGTGGCCTTGTGGTTAAGGGTAATGGATTCGTGGTCTGCAGGTAAAGCTGCATGTTGTGGGTTCAAGTCCAGCCTGGGGTTATGGTGCGTGTGCCCTTGGGCAAGTCACTTTGTCATGCATTGCTTCTCTCCACCTAGAGGTGTGAAGAAATTCCCCAACCTACGGCAGAAACGTCTCTTCTAGCTTCATCATGTTTCACAGCATAGTCAAGACATTTTTGGCTGATGCTTATGAGTACATCCGGTAGCTAAGCATTCTGTGCCTACAGGATTAGCACATAATTTCTTTACCAGTACTGTAAGCACAGCATTGTGATCATAAGTGTGGAATTCTGTGATTAGCAGAACCACGAAACTGGGTCAAGATTCAGATTACATGTGCAGTGAAATCTTGATAACTCAAACCTCAAGGGAACAGGTTCAAAATTTGACTTAAGCAGAGTTATGAGTTAAGCAGGGTTGTATATCATTGTTATACTACTGAAGCCAATGGATTCTTTGTTTGACTTAACAGTTGTTTTGAGTTATCAGAGTTTGACTTATCGAGATTTCACTGTAACTGGGTACCTTGTGTGCCTGTAGCAGCATATGGATGGCGCCCGGCGCACCGTGGCACCAGTGAACCAGCCGGTCCGAGCTGTTGCCTAGCGACGAGGGGAAATTGCCTGATGGGAAGGCCAGCTGCGTGACGTAGTCCACGCTGGGTTTGATGTGTGAATGGAGGAACTGCTGGGCCCAGGGAGCAGTGACCTTAAAAAGAAGGTGAAATGATGGCATGGGGGGTCAGGTTGGCGTAGCGGTACTTTCCTCGCCTTCCACCGCTGTGACCCGGGTTCGATTCCCGCCTGGGCCCGGTTTTTAGTCCCTGCCAGATTATATGGTTTTTTCCCTAGAATATCATTCTGGGGTTTTCCTCCCACCTCTAAATGATGGCATGGGGAGTCAGGTTGGCGTAGCGGTACTTTCCTTGCCTTCCACCGATGTGACCCGGGTTCGATTCCTGCCTGGGCCTGGTTTTCAGTCCCTGCCTGATTCCGTGGGTTTTCCTTAGAATATCATTCTGGGGTTTTTCTCCCACCTCTAAAACTATAATTTCTTCTCATTGTCTCCACTCTACAGGTTTCTTCAGGCTTCCGAGCTACAGTGCCTGGAACGCTTTTGAGGACTCGTTGGTTTCATTACCAGAAATAATGAATAATAATAGTTGTAATAATTCTCTTTGCCATGAAACTGTAATTAATTTCTTTTTTTAGTTGTCTGTTTTTCAACACTTAATTTCATGTAATTCAGCATTTTGCTGCAATATGAATTTTATGAAATAAACCAATAAACAAATAAACTAACATGCATGTCAATATATGTCATAACCGGATATCGTAATTCCCACTCAAGGTAAATATACAAAATTCTCAAAAGTTAGGGAACCATTTTTTACATTGTCTACTTATTCTCAGCTGCATTTTGTCAAAAGGCACATGTTGCATGCTACAGTTTTCAGAAAACTTCACAGGAAATTAGTCTTGCGTGAGATTTAACTTTTGACACAATGTCAGGGTTGTATGGTAGTGGCATTGCTATGCCAGTCCTGTAATTGGCGGTTTGTTCTGCTGTTGGATGTGGATAATAAATAAATGCTATTTGCAGAAAATTATGCAAACCTTTAACCCTAGCTCTGAATCCTTCAAAGTCCTCTTTGCCAAAGTGGAGGAATTCGGAGGATTGAGGTTACATGGCAAAAGTGCGTTACTGATATCGGAGGATGCACTTTGTCAAGGTCTTGCATAAATATAGGCCTGGATTATGCTTGAAATCCTCCGTACTGCTCCAGGATGTCACTGGCCAAGCCTCAACATATTGACAGTCACTGCCGCAGGATTTTGCAGGTTTCAGGCAGTGGTCACCCCTCCACGGACCATATTCAAGAAATAATGGAGGAATTTGCAGGATTGAGGCTATATGCTATTTTTCCGTGAGGCCAATTGGAGGATTTTGCAGGACTGAGGCTACATCCTAGCAAAAAAAGGCCTAGGGAGTTAGGATTAAGCATATTTCACAGTCAAAGATGTGCTACTGCTCATTATGCATGGACAATTTAAATGCTGCATCACAAAAGCTGATTCTTCTCCTGAAGTGTATAGCATACTCTTTGCGGTTCTTAGTGCTTACACGAAATGTAAAGCGGCTCTGTAGGAATCGCAAAATTGGGCCCTAGAAATGGGCGACATTGGAATGCTTACCTGCATTAGCAAGCACAGAATCCCGCACATCCCATGCGCAGCCCCGACGTAATTCTTCTCATGCCAGGCATACATGAGCGGCGATTTAGACTTCTCTCTCTTAGACAGTGTCCCTCCGGACTCAATCATGCATCGGTACACCCTCTCCACCACGGCATCGTCGATGGTTACCCCCGGTAGGCGGGACTTGAGGTACAGGAGGGCGTAGAGGTACCCGGCGCGGCCGTAGAGGAGTTCATCTGGGAGGCCGGGGTCCAGGGCTGCTCTGTGGAGGTCGTGTAACCTGGAAAG
Organism: Patiria miniata; assembly: GCF_015706575.1. Lineage (NCBI taxonomy): Eukaryota > Metazoa > Echinodermata > Asteroidea > Valvatida > Asterinidae > Patiria > Patiria miniata. The sequence continues at coordinate 11,882,989 of NW_024037075.1, read as the reverse complement.
AAAAATTGAAAATTGAAAAAAAATATTTAAAAATTTGATATAATTTACAGAAATATGGTGGATGCTTAAAAAGCAGTGTCTCTCATATCGTCACCGTTTTGAGGAAGTGACACATCTGTGCACACAGATGCAAAACCGAGTTTTGAGAAAATTGCGTTTGAAGTTGGTGGATTTTTCAATCTGCATTTTTGTGTACATTTCTCCCCCAGAATTGAAAAAATATATAACTGAGACAATAGCAATAGCACAGGAGTTAAATGGCCAAAAACAATTCTCTCTGTTCATAAAATTGTGTTTAATTAGAAGATATTAATTACTAAAGATATCCGTCACTACGGCAAAACGGAAAATCTACTTCTTCACAAAAATGAGGCATGTGTTTGTACACAGCGCGTGCGCGTATATGAAATTGATACATTTTAGAACGCAGATGCGTCACTTCGTCAAAACGCAAATCGTGGAGGCTTCATATTTCTAAATACAGCACACGTGTAAAATCAATGAGACTAAGTGACACATAGAGATCCGTCACTTCGTCAAAACGAAAAACTTAGTGTGTAACACTTTCAACACTTTGTGCAATTAGCGTAATTAACGAACGATGGAATGTTGTGTCTCGAAATTTGGTAATCATGTAGAGGATATCATAAAATGTTAGAATATTCAAAAATCTCAGATTTCAGAAAATCTCAGTTTTGGACGGATGTGTCACTTCGTCAAAACGGTGACGATATACATGTATAACACGGGCCCCAATTTCTTGAAGATGCTAGACAGATAATATTGCTTAGTATATTTTAAAAGCTAAGTGACAAGTTGCCAAGTACCAGTCACAAGTAATGAAACATTGCACAACCTTTTGGCTGGTAACCTAGCTGAACAAAACTTTCCCTGCTATAAACCAATAATATTGTTCAGAGCTGTGCAACACACAAGATTTTTTTTTTCTAGCAATTTGTAAAGCATATGCATTTTGATGGACCCTTTGTGCTTTGAGTAATGTTCCATACTTTTCAAGAATGTTAAAAAATTTACCACGACTTTAACAGGGTTTCCCAGGGCACTTTAAAGGGCCTCTGAGGAATATTACAATAAGTCCACTCAGATCTTTTCAATCGTCTTGGAAACCTTTCAGATCTTTTCCATCATATTTTCCTGCAAACTTCCTGGCTTTTAGACATTTATCCAGAACTTTTCCAGGAGTCTTTAGATTTGTAAAGATTTTTCCTTAACTAAACATACATTTCTGGAGCTTTTCCAAACCAACTGAAATTCCAGCAACTTTTATGAATTTTCCTGTAACATTTTCAGTCCCCTCTTTAACCCTAACCGCCCTGAATCCTTCAAAATCCTCTTTGCCAAAGTGGAGGAATTAGGAGGATTGAGGTTACATGGCAAAAGTGCATAACTGATTTCGTAGGATGCACTTTGTCAAGGTCTTGGGCCAGACCTTGTGTTGTTTTTGCTCAGCCATGCATAAATATAGGCCTGGATTATGCTTGAAATCCTCCGTACTGCTCCAGGATGTCACTGGCCAAGCCTCAACATATTGACAGTCACTGCCGCAGATTTTGCAGGATTGAGGCAGTGGTGACCCCGCCACGGACCATATTCAAGAAATAATGGAAGAAATTGCAGGATTGAGGCTATGCTGTATTTCCATGAGGCCAATTTGAGGATTTTGCAGGATTGAGGCTACATCTTAGCAAAAAGGCCTAGGGAGTTAGGGCTAATAATTTGGTTGACACCCCTAAATTTCCAAAGCACTGCACGTCACAAGTCTGATTTTGACAATTTCTTATCCCACAACCCACGACTAGTTCAGAGTTTCGTACTTGTCAACGCAGGCTTGGCTCTCGGACGCTCGGCCCAGCTTGCTCAGCACCACGGCACCCACGGCTAAAGGTCCCGCATCCCCGCAGAGGAAGGTATGGCGTCGGCCTCGGAGCCTCTGTAGTGGGGCCTTGAGATGCTGGTAAGACGTGGCCAAGTCGTCGCCTTGCTGGAAGGCGGTGTGGAGCTGGAGGTACAGGAGAGCTATACCTGAAGATATCAGCAATGCTAGCCCAATAAATGTGGTTCAAATACTGGACTCTGAACTTCTCCGTATTGTGAGCCACACGGTAGGGATAGCTGCATGTGGGGAAAAGTTGATTTTGAGGACATCGAAATCGGGAGATACTTCAACTAAGGCCCAAAAAAAAGTTTTTTTTCAATGAAAGATGATGTCTCAAAACCGCCAAACTCACTGGTTTGACTGGAATCCTGCTGCTGCACAATTTTAACGTGTTTTTAGATTGGGTTATGGTCGAGAATAAGCTTTATGTGGCCTCTCTGGACTCCCATATATTTGCACTAAGTTTAGTTGGGCACCATTTGCAGTCATCAGCCGACATTTGAAGCAAAAAAATCAGGTAAAAAAAAAAAAAAAGCCGCGTCGCCGCACCACTTTTGGGGCAAGCTCCATACCAGAAACCGGAGACTTTTTTGGGGGGGCCTAATGTCCAGGAAAATTAATAGGTTGAAGCAAGACCCCTGAGGAAAAACATCAGTCATTTGTGGACAAACTCTCTGCAAATTTTCCCTGAAAATTACAGGATAACTAGGCATCTAGAGATACAGAATTCAATTTTCCTGGTTATTAACTGGTTAAGTTTCTACCATAGTGAATATCAAGTGAAAAAAAAACAGTCCTGATTTTGATTTCCTTCAACACAACTTTTCCACACACGAAGCTTCACGTATCCCTATCGTGTGGCTCATTATACATAGGAAGTCCAGTATGTGGAGCCATATTTATGGTGCTACAGAAGGCATATATGGTCTATATAAATGTATAAAGCTGGCAAAAACATCAAAACATCACACCAACTTCATATTTAGTGACGCGCGGTTCACGGAGTTGAAATGGCTCACCAGTTTTCCCAGTATACACCGAGTCGTCATGGTCATCCGCTTGCCTCAGCCCTTCCACCATACGAGGCAGGAGACTGGATATGCCCGCTTTTAGTTTACCTGCAAAACCCTCACTTATCTAGTTAGGAAAAGATACAGAATATCATTTTCCCGGTTAATGTAAACAACTTGTGGAAATGGTGCACGTTTAGGACCCCGTTCCATATAACTTATAAGGGGATGAAAAGACACTTTATGTTCTGGGACTTAAAACCTAAACATTTGGCGATGATATGATACAAGCAGGAAAAGTCACTTTATCATGTGTTTAGAATCATCTACATGTAAATAGTATCGCTGGTATTAGCTCAGCTGCTTAATTATGTGGAAAGAGGACAGGGTTTTGATTTATGAACTGAAGTTGTAAACAATAGAAGTGTCCTAAACTACACGATTACCAATCTTCATTATAATTTATATTGTAATTTCCCTACTTTTCTATAAATGTCGCTACCCACACTGTCTAAATTTCAGTGATGGTGTCAAAGTAAATTTGGATTTAAAAAAATTGAAAAGTGATTTCGGTGGAATGAGCGCCCTCTCAAAATCGATGTCTTCATGGTCCTGACTAGCCCCATAAATGTGGCCTATTTACTGGACTGCCTCCGTAAACATAGGCCACACATCCACATGTACAAAAATCGTGTCGACGGAGCCAAATTTTGATTTTCACATTTAGGCTTAGTTTGTAGGGTTTTTTTTGCTTTAGAAGCATACTCACCCTCTTTATAGGCTAATCAGAAAGTGCTGCCTTTTTCAGATGTATATTTTTCGTGAAATTTCCAGATTCATTTTTACACGTTTGCGTATCAAAATTTCAACATGAAATTTCACAAAAATTAGACATCTGAAAAAGGCAGCACTTTCTGACTAGCCTATAAAGTGGGCGAGTATGCTTCTAAAGCAAAAAAATCCTACAAACTAAGCCTAAATGTGAAAATCAAAATTTGGCAAAGTCGACACGTTTTTTGTACATGTGGACGTGTGGCCTATGTTTACGGAGGCAGTCCAGTAAATAGGCCACATTTATGGGGCTAGGTTGTAAAAAATAGAAGTGTCCTAAAACTACACGATTACCAATCTTCATTATAATTTATATTGTAATTTCCCTACTTTTCTATAAATTTCGCTACCCACGCCACACTGTCTAAATTTCAGCGATGGCGTCAAAGTAAATTTGGATTTTAAAAAATTTAAAAGTGATTTCAGTGGAATGAGCGCCCTCTCAAAATCGAAGTCTTCATGTTCCTGACCCCCACACTGTCGTGACTGTATTGAGAGTCCCAAATTTTCGGACTAGTTCCTGACCCCCGGCCCGCCCCGAAATGGCGAATACTTAACCTGTTGCTAGCTGGAGTTACCCAGCCCTGAGTTTTATCATTGGGTTGTCTATAAGGGCTGGAGCGAATTTTTCTCGTAACTTGTAGTATTTGCAAAAATTTTTGGAAAATGTTCAATTTTGTCCCCGTTACACACTAATTGCAACTGCAACTCACCCCAAACTTGCCTGGAATAACCATTACACAGGTCCTTGAAGTAAAAAACGATCCACGATGAAGATTCAGCCTACAATTGCAGTGAAAACAGGAGGAATAACCGCTAACTTGACAACCTTGCTGGATTGGCCAGGACCGCAATTGGTTTGTGCACAAAAAAAATTGTGTACAATGAATGGCGGTCAATTAACAGGCACAGAGAGCGATCGCTGTCAACTACTCGTTTTGCCGGCTGCGCTGGCTGTTGGCGCGTGACGTCACGCGGAAGCGTAACACCCGATAACTGTTTCATGCACTATTGGTTGCGGTTCCGGTACCAAAGCTGTGATGCGAGTGGTAAACCTTATACTAGTGCATGAAACAGTCGTCGGGTGTTACGCTTCCGCGTGACGTCACGCGCCAACAGCCAGCGCAGCCGGCAAAACGAGTAGTTGACAGCGATCGCTCTCTGTGCCTGTTAATCGACCGCCATTCATTGTACACAATTTTTTTTGTGCACAAACCAATAGCGGTCCTGGCCAATCCAGCAAGGTTGTCAAGTTAGCGGTTATTCCTCCTGTTTTCACTTAGCTGGAGTTACCCAGCCCTGAGTTTTTTCATTGGGTTGTCTATTAGGGCTGGAGCGAATTTTTCTCGTAACTTGTAGTATAGGCAAAAAAATTTGGAAAATGTTCAATTTTGTCCCCGTTACACACTAATTGCAACTGCAACTCACCCCAAACTTGCCTGGAATAACCATTACACAGGTCCTTGAAGTAAAAAACGATCCACGATGAAGATTCAGCCTACAATTGCAGTGAAAACAGGAGGAATAACCGCTAACTTGACAACCTTGCTGGATTGGCCAGGACCGCAATTGGTCAGGCACAGAGAGCGATCGCTGTCAACTACTCGTTTTTGCCGGCTGCGCTGGCTGTTGGCGCATGACGTCACGCGGAAGCGTAACACCCGATGACTGTTTCATGCACTAATATAAGGTTTACCACTCGCATCACAGCTTTGGTACTGGAACCGCAACCAATAGTGCATGAAACAGTCATCGGGTGTTACGCTTCTGCGTGACGTCATGCGCCAACAGCCAGCGCAGCCGGCGAAACCGAGTAGTTGACAGCGATCGCTCTCTGTGCCTGTTAATCGACCGCCATTCATTGTACACAATTTTTTTTTGTGCACAAACCAATTGCGGTCCTGGCCAATCCAGCAAGGTTGTCAAGTTAGCGGTTATTCCTCCTGTTTTCACTGCAATTGTAGGATGAATCTTCATCGTGGATCGTTTTTTACTTCAAGTTCAAGGACCTGTGTAATGGTTATTCCAGGCAAGTTTGGGGTGAGTTGCAGTTGCAATTAGTGTGTAACGGGGACAAAATTGAACATTTTCCAAAATGTTTTGCCTATACTACAAGTTACGAGAAAAATTCGCTCCAGCCCTAATACTATAGACAACCCAATGATAAAACTCAGGGCTGGGTAACTCCAGCTAGTTTTCACTGCAATTGTAGGCTGAATCTTCATCGTGGATCGTTTTTTACTTCAAGGACCTGTGTAATGGTTATTCCAGGCAAGTTTGGGGTGAGTTGCAGTTGCAAATAGTGTGTAACGGGGACAAAATTGAACTTTTTCCAAATTTTTTTTGCAAATACTACAAGTTTTGAGAAAAATGCGCTCCAGCCCTAATAGACAACGCAATGAAAAAACTCAGGGCTGGGTAACTCCAGCTAACCTGTTGCCAACTCTTCGATATTTCTTCGCTGAAAGCATCGAAATTATTTGTAAATTCTCTAGGCTCCATCTCTCCCTCCTCGCGTTTCCGTTTGCTCATCGTTTAGTACTTAGTAGAATCCAATTCAACGTTTATTATCCGAGTCAGTTTCCACAACGCAGACGACCGAAAATACAAGCGCTCATGGGCGCCGCCATCTTGGAACTGGCGATTGGTTGGGTTTTTTTTTCAGTGTCTAAAAGGGGGGCGCTATACAATCAAAACATACATCACAGAAAAGAGGTCAACGTGCAGGGCAGCCGAGGCCTACTTTCGAAACAACCTTCTTCTGGAAAATTCTCTGTTTTTTGTGTGAGATACCTTTTTCTAGGTGGTTTAAAGTAGTTTGTTATAAAATACGATACAATGTCAGAAATGTCACCTATAATTATTTTCCTCAACTGCCGAAAGAAATTTTCATGAACGATAGTGGAGACAGACTTTTAATATTCTGGTATTTGGGATTTCGGATTTCTTGCGCTTGGGGAGGGGGAGGGGGTTCAGTTTCATTCATTTTTATGTTCAATTCATTTTCTATTAATAGTTTGAAGTATCTACGCCTGTGCAGGACCTCCATAAGCAATGACTACCATACCGGGTTGTTGGATAGTGGGTCGGGATAGGTACCATATAAGGTCATCAAAAATTAATATAAAATGAAATAATTAATATTTACAATAAACTCAAAAATCAACAATATACATTTCCGTTATAAAAATTGACATTTTGGTTGTACTAAAAAAAGTTACAAAATTGCCAACCAAATGTTTGAAAAGTCCTAAAATAAGGACGTTTAAATTATTGCCTTTTTATCATCCCTGCGCTATTCGATTGCCAGCGGGCTCGATTGATGGGTTGGGAAGAAAGAATTCATGTTTTATTATGTTGAGACTAAGCAGAATATGATTGATTTCCTCCGGGTGAGCCTTCGGGCGCAAATGCAACATCAAAAGTTGGTCGAATCATGACCCCAGAAATAGGCGCCACTAATTTTCCTCTTTTTGTGTCAACCCCTCGGTGCAAAGTGGCGGACAAAAACACAGCATCAATCGTTCATTTCTGTCTAACCTCCGTCTCTTTTTAAATGTAAATGACGACATACTTGTAGCCCCCCCCCCCCCCCCCAGCACCGTCGCCAGCTTCGGGGGCATGGGGGGGGGGGGGGGGGCACAGTACCAGATGGGGGGGGGGGGCACGCCACAAGAAAAAAAAAACTTTATTACGCTTATTGTTTTGCAGATATGAGGGGGGTTCATTGGTCACCCCCCCCCCCCCGCAAATTGAATTGATGTATAGAGAATGACCGGTAAATGAACTTTTCAACAATCACACTGCGATACGTGATACATTCGTCTTGCATCATTGTTACCGTTCCAGATGCATTTTATTTTTCGTATTTTTTTTTAATTTCTAATTGAAAAGATAAAATGAGGGTTAGTGAAAAAGCAGTCACACATCATTGATCACAAGCAAAACATGTTGCCAATACGCCCCTTGTTTGCACGTGCGATATTTTTTAATTTTTAAATTGGATAATGTGGTAAACATGTGGTTTAGGTCTCACGAATGTTACGAACGGTCACGTTGCACTTCCGACATCACAAACGTAGGCACAGGGAAATTACTACTTGTATGCCTTAAATTGGGCTATTGGACCTTCAGTCAAAAAATCATGAAGGATAAATGGATATTTTACACACGTTTGCTCGCCTTTTAAAAAAAAATTGGTCGGACACAAGAATAAGTCATTGATCACATGCATTCACTGCATATTGGCACACACATTGATCACGTAGCTGTCCTCGATAAAACATTTCTTCGTGTTAAATTTAATTGATTAATCTGACGAAAACGATCGACTTAACACAAGTGAGAACGGATAGTTCAAATTTTTTACGGTTATATCAAAATAACAGCAGCAAATATAAGTATTAAAGACAGTGACAGTCATTAAAGCAACAACGATCGTTTCAAATTGACGCTACAGACGACCGATATCATCGTCACACGCGTGAGCGCCTAGCCTGCGCGCAACGCCCTCAGTGTCCTCAAACGTCCAGGAAATGTATACATGACTTTATTGGTCACTGGCAATTTCATGCAACACTAACCTATAAATAATATTAAAAAATAACAGCAAACTGCGTCATTGTTCTGTAATTCAGAGGTGGGGCGGCCGAGTGCCTGATCTCAACACATGCCTATAAATATTGTGGTGCTCGGAAATTATAAAAATTAAAAATGCATGCATGCATGCTTGACATTGTTATACAACTTTGAGTCAAAAGAGGAAATTAAAAAGATGGAATCTCTATCTATGGTTAGAGGCTTCCGTAGAATTTGATGGGCATTTGATAATCATCTTCTTGTGATGACTGCTCTTTCAACGAATTTGTCACTTTAGAAATAAGTATATTGTTTTGGAGGTACTTCTGATCGACTTGTACTCTATGCGTTCTACAGAATGAAAACAAGAAAGGACAAACGAATAATATTACGCGATAATTGAACATGTTGCATTTAAGACTATATTGATCGTATTAAAGAAAAACGAGTTCAGGTTTTTGTTTGGGTGTTTGTGTCGGATTCATGTTGTGTTTTATTATTTGTTTATTTCTTTTGGGTTGTTGGTTCTTTGTTCTTTTTTTGTGGAGGGAAGAGCAAACAAATATTAATCAGGATTTAATCCAATCGCAAACGATTTTGTTTTTCATTTAAACATTCATTTCACTCTGAACACATTGATCATGTTATCTCAAAAACATCATGGCTAAAAATGATAAAACCAAAATTTTATAGCACTATACTATTTTACGTGATACATTTGAAAAAAAAATATTCTGAATCATTACATTTTGGTGTAAATTTAATATTTTTGTCGATAACAAAAATTATATTGAAAAATACAATTCTCACCGAGTTCAAATTTTATTTTCTTAAATAGGTTACTAGCTCAATGTTGCCGGATTTTTCATTAAATTATCAATCATTAAATTATTAAGCTGAAACAATTTTAACCAAGCACAGTCATTATTATCACTTATCCACTACCAGGCGAGTTAATTAGCTGGTTTTGAACTTCAAATTAGCGAGAAAATATCAAACAAATTACCAAAGATCACTGAGATATAAATTGATAAAAAAATATTGGAACACGGATTTTCCTCGCGTCGGTGTAAAAATAGGTTTCCTTTTGTTAAGAAATCACCCCGAGAAAAAAAAAGGACCCATTACGTTTCCTGGATGTGTTAATTGTTATGTTTAGTGCGCCGACGGCTGTATGTATACGGGCGTTGGGTCCTTATGCACCCGTTCATGTTGGCCGTGAATCGAAGCACATTTCCCCGTCACATATCGCCTTTGTATACGCTTACTCATTCCACAATGTACGGCGAAGCAAAACGTTCCCGATTTTCTTTCTCTGTGGCCCCCACGAAACAATAAGTGCTCCCCTAAATAGGACAATCAGATGTCATTAATTATATTTTCTCCCAGACGTCACATGTCCCCGTTCCTTGAGCCCCTCTCACTCTATATCGGCCTTTGGACCTCTGAGTATAGGCTGGAAAAGAAAAAAAAGCCTAATCATAATTTTAAAACACATTTTCTCGTGTAACGCGAGGGTGAAGCACTGCGTTTGTTATACAATTGGGGAGGCTGAACGCGAAGGCACTGCACGGGCACAGAAAACGCGCCGGGCTGGGCAGGCCTAAACCCCCGTCTAAGAAAGAGATCATTCTCGGTGAAAATCCCTGGTTCGATTTAAGCAAAAAATTTATCTGAAACATTGAACAAGTTTCTTATAAAATAAATCGTCAGACCTGGTTTCTGCAAGAGAAACCTGCTCCACCCATCTCGAGCAAGAAACTTATTAGATTATTCAACTGAATTAAATGAAATTTGTTTGTTTTAGAAATTGATATACATTTTGTAAAAATGAAATCCAATCAAAATTTACCAACTCTCTCATGAACATTTGTCAGTATGAACTAAAAAAGGTTAAATGCAACTTAATTAAAATATGCTTTAAAATGTAACAGCCTTATAAAACATCTCCACCATTTACACGTTTTTGTCGTCTGGATTTCACCATCCTAACTCCTAGTTGGAATTTTAGGAGCAGTCTCAGTTATGTAAATTGAGGAGAGATTACTTTAAGAAAAAGATTTTCTCTCGTGAAATACAATGTGAAAGATTATACATGTTACCGTTAAAATCCGGCTTAAAAAATTCAAATAACCGACATAGTGATTTTCGGTTAAGAATTTGAATTTGAATATCCGGGAAATTAATTCATGTGCAGCATGCAACACTTTCTAGGTTATGTGTCAAATTGTCTCGAAACATCTGAGAGGTATACCCTGAAAAACGGTGCGGGAGTTGTCAATTTGATCTTCGGGATGAAACGGAGAAAATCCTAGAACAATGTTCTCCGGGAAAAGTTACATTCGTGCATTGTTTCATGTGAACATTTTCTCACGAAGATAAGAATGTTTGGTTGTCACTGCACGACACACTCGGCACTCGCAGCTGGGGTCAAATAAAAGGTCACTTTCGTTACCCAGTGCGGGTCATTGTCCAAAAATAGTCCATTTTTGGTGTCAAAATTGGGATTAAGAGATACTGAACAAAATACATTTTTAATGTTCAAAACTGTGATAAAACAAAGGATGATAAAGAGTAGATATTTCGTCAGAGCAATTTAGAGATAATGTGTGACTCAGGAGCAGCCGATTTTCAACCCTACCCCGCATGCGCGGGGGTAGATGCTACGCTTTCCCGCGCGAAAGCAACCCAGTCAGACCACCCGTTGAAGGGAAAAACCCTAATCCTCCAATTCCTGACAATTTTCCACGGAAAACTGGCCGAAAATTTCACTTTTCGGGAATTATTTTCGCCCCGAACGCGAGGCGAGATTTAGCGAGAGAGGACTGCACGAAAACCGCGTCAAAACACCGGCTATTTCCCCCCGTACACACACCCGACGTCCATATGACCGCATTATATTGTGCTGTGCAGCACTTTTGTTCTGCTTCAATGGGCCTGTACACGTCCACACAATGACGCATGCGCAGTCACTTTCCCAAACTTCTTTTCAATTTGCTGAAAGTTTGGCAAAGTTGGGAAAAGTTTTGCGCGCGTCGGCAGCGGCGCTGTTTAAGCGTTTCTCGCGGCGTCGCAAGGGGGTGGGGATTCCTGGCAAGGGTGGGGATGTATCTAGTGACTTATATACTACACAATAAGTGTATTTAAGTGCATATTTGACACAAACTATGCACTGGAAAACGGCGAGGAAAAATCTGAAGTTTGCTGCCAGTTTTCGGCACTCGCCGTTTCGCCGTTTTGTGACAAACAAATACTGTGTAAAAAACACCGCAAGTTGTTTCCATTAAAGCCCGCTATTCCTGGGTCCTCGGCCAGTGCCAGGGCCATCTCGGTGTCCCCGGGTCACTGACAATAAGGACCTGCTGGACCGACATGGGTTCCCAGACGCGTCCACCTCCAAGTTTGGCGAGAGCCGTCGGCTGATATTTGGGCGTGCCGGGCCTGTCTGTGTGGCATTGTTAGCCATTGATTAATGATGCTCAACGTGCTCGCATTCTCTCAATTATCTAATCTGGCCGTGAAGCAGCACAACTCGCTGTGAGCCCACCGGGGAAGGCTCAGTTCAGTCCGGGTAACCCTCGGCATATCGTCCGGTCGCTGCTCGTGCCGTCTCGCTCTTTTCCTTTTCTCGTCTCCCCAAAAAACTTTCCAGCTAAATTTTCCCCGGTTATTTTTTCTCATGAGCTGGCAAGATTTTCTCCGTGTGTATTTGCACTTCAATTCGAAACATCTGCTTAAGCGAAGCTCCGAGATTAGTACACAAAACTGCGATGGTTTGGTCTTTGTTTGTGGGTGTATTGTGGCTGCATGGCTCGGCTGCGCCGCGCGGGACGACGGCTGTCCCCTCAACTCGCCTGGCGGAGTTGGTCTACAAATGAAGCGGTGCAATTAGCTGGGCAAGCGAGCGGTCTGACGATGGTAATAATAATGGTGTTCATGGTGGCAGGTGATAGGGGAATATTCTGCGGTGGTTTCTTTGAATCTGAGTGTGTCAAGCGCGCCTAACAAAGCCCGAGCCAAGGCGTCGAACGGGTGGCGGTGCCGGCAGCCCTCGCCCGGCCAGGATCGCTCCGAGTTCCCCAACCTCCTCCCGCCAACAATACCAGCCGAGTGCTCGTTTGTTTGCCGCACAGCTTTACATTATGGCAAGATAATTGAAAAGTGTGTTTTTATCCGACACGTCATTTCTAACTGTGCATACATTGTGCAGGAACAATGACAAATGGGACATTAAAGACAAGCTCTGAACGAGACACGATTCCCCGATATTGTATGAGCAGTCACAGTACCGTCTTTCTCTGGCCTAGGCTTTGCCTCCTTCTTGACTCACCCCAGCTGCCGATTTGTGGGGGTAGGGCCTGCACCCTAGAAAAACTTGGCCTCCTATCTCCAGCTGCAGTCAAGTCTTGTAATATTCATCTTTCACCATCCCAACGGGGGGGGGGGGGGGGGGGGGGGGCACTTGCCCCTTTGGTTCTAAGCCCGCCCCTACTGAGGCATAAAATAGTCTCACTCAATATCAAGTTTTTCTTGTTTGAAAAATTAAAAACGGGGGGCGTTAACGCTTGGTCTTACAACGTAGACACCTGTTGTTCGGGAGTTGCAAGACCAAAAGTCATTTCAGTGTTCGATTGTCTTATTCTGGCTTTTCAATTCTTGAACTTCAATCCTTGTTTTGCCAGTCCCGACTTTTTCTTCCTCACCATATTGCAGCCGGAGAGACTGTGTTTGTGTTTTTCCCCCAGACGAGACGCTGAACACATCGCGCAGACGAAACAGCCGCCATGTTTGAGCTGAAGAAAAAAAAATGCGCCAGACGATGGCAACATAAAAAAAAGAGGGAAAAGTTTGGGTCGATGCAACAGCATGTTTCGACTGCAACGCGTGTAGTGATTGTGATGGAAATGAACCAACCGTCCACAGTCTGCCACGCTTAAGCAGTCAAGACAACCCCCCCCCCCCCTTCTGAAAAAAAAATGACACGGGCAACTTCTGTTCCTCAAAATGTTCCACTTCAGGGGATTCCCAATTCAAAAAAAGCTAACAACTTGAACACTGCACATTGGGGTTGTAAACTGCGGCCAACACTCTCGCAAATTTACCGGTGCCCTTTTGTGCCGCCACTTTTCCCAATTCACCCCATTCTTTTTTGTTGAGTAAGTATCTTCACAGTTTTCAAGTCTTGATTTCGCTCGTTTCGTAAATGACAGATGAAGAAACTGCCGGACTTTCGTTTGGAGCCATTCGGATCACGTGCGACTCAATTGCCTGCTGCATGCCCGCCACCATACGGACCTTCAGTGCAATCTGTTAGCCCAGAGACGCGGCAAAATCCAGTTTCCCGGTTTGTTTTTGTGAAGAAAAACAGGAGCCTTTTAAGGTTTTGCGAGAACGCTCAATTTTTTGTCACTTTTGTATTTCAAGATTGGTTCTCGGCTACTCTTCTGTCATTTCGGGGCACATTCAAAACCCATTTCTGGCAGCATGTGGCGCACGCACAGCCTCATCATTTTATAGGGGAACGTGGAAACATTAATGATGGATTACTGCAATTTTGAGCTTTAGGCATATTTTCCACTGATAGGATTGAGTACCTTTAATATTTTGCAGACGTGCACGTCTAGACCTATTTTTTTTTTTTTTTGGGGGGGGGGGGAGGGGGTGTTGGACTAATGGTGTGATTATAAATAGATTTGGAGAAAGTATAAAGGTTTTAAAGACCTAGATTATCATTCGGTATTATCCAAAATTTCGGATGATTCGAGGAAAACTGGTCGAACTCTTGACACATCTGGAAAAAGTCCATCGCATAGAATTTGTAAATTTGTGAATTTTTGCCCTCCCCCTTTAGCCCCGCCCCAAGAACCACGCCTGCCTCTCCCAGATCTTACTGAAACTCATGCTAATAATTCACAGGTTTTTAGTGGTCATTGTTGAAGTTCAAGACACGATGTTCTTTGGAAATTTCAAGGGTTCTTCATTCGAGAACTGAACTTCCAACACACTGGACTAAAGATAAGAAGAATGGGTCTCATATCACCGAATGTGCACGATTGTAATCTATCGTTTATGCATTCAAATCAAGTGGTGCAACGCCAAGTTGTCAGATTTATCACCATTGTGTCCTACACTGGACACCCCATCGGAAGTTCGTCAATTCCGTCTTTTGAGTGACGATAAATTTAATTTCGAAAAAAAAAATCAACATTGTAATAACCACTGACCTTCGTAAATTTAAAACCTTCATCTCAACGAAGCCAGATGACTATGATGCGGTTTGGTGGTTCAGGGTTCGACTCCAATCAAAGCAGGCAGTGAAATGATCCTCCGACTGGCATTTACTACTCTGAAGCCCGGTTCATTCTCGGCGCGAAAGCGAAAGCGAACGCGAATTTGTAACGTCATGGCAAAAATTCACGCTGCGAATTCGTAAAAGTTGAACATATTTCAACTCGGCGAATTTCGCAGCGAATGTTTCATGACGTCAAATTCGCATTCGCTTTCGCATGGAGTATGAACCGGGCTTAAGTATTAAGTGGTTAAGCCCATAGAATTACAAGACACTTTCTTTAAATATTTTGCAACAGCACAGTCAAACACTGCACAGCACAAACCAACTAAGCAATGACAGCGAAGCCTAACACAACACAGCAAAGGCACAGCACAGCATAGCACCGCACAGCTCAGCAAAGCAAAGGCACAGCACCGCACAGCTCAGCAAAGCAAAGTCACAACACTACAAAGCACAGCACAGCACAGCACAGCACAGCACAGCACAGCACAACGCAGCACAACACATATACAGCACAGCACAGCACAGCACAGCAAAAGCACAACAAAGACACAACAAAGGCACGGCACGGCCCAACACAACACAACACAACACAACCCAACACAACCCAACACAACACAACCCAACACAACCCAACACAACCCAACACAACCCAACACAACCCAACACAACCCAACCCAACCCAACCCAACCCAACCCAACCCAACCCAACCCACACAACCCAACACAACACAACACAACACAACACAACACAACACAACACTGCACAGCAGAACGACGAAATTCAGCACAGCACAACACAGCACAGCACAACACAGCACAATACAGCACAGCACAACACAGCACAACTTACAGCACAGCAAAAGCACAGCAAAGACACAACAAAGGCACAGCACTGCACAACACAACACAACACAACACAGTAAAGAAAAGTACAGCACAGCACAGCACGACACATGAAGTACAACAGCAAAATGCACCACATCACAGCGCAGAACAGCAAGGCACAGCAGAACGACGAATTTCAGCACAGCACAGCACAACACAACACAACACAACACAACACAACACAACACAACACAGCAAGGTACATTCGAACGACGAATTTCAGTACAGCACAGCACGCCATACTGTCTAGCCAAATACTTGATACCACTCAAAACATTATTTGTACTTATCACCTAAGTGGTACACCAAGTGTTTTGTGCTTAACCCTTTATTTTTTAAGTTAATTATGCGCTTACCAACTTAGCATCTCACTAAATTTGGCCCCTATAAACTTGGCTGAATAAAACGAAACTAATGTAAAGTAAAAGCAAACATAAGTCGGAGGTTTTGGCCGGGGTATTTTCGTTTTCTTGCCTCGTTTTGCCTCAAACCGAAACGAAATGTCAATCTTCGTCAAGACAAGTCCTGAGACAAGTCCTGCCATATTTTGTTATTTAATGCCATAGTTATACATAATACTACATCACAATGTTGCATTATTAGGATAAAGCACCCCCTCCCCCCAAAAAAAACCGATGAAAAAAAAATAATGACAGCCAAAACCGAAGTAAATTTGAAAGAAACAGAATGATAAATTGGCAATACTTTCTGTTTGTTATTTGCATACTGATAAGCCCAATTAAAGAACTCTGCATTTCAAATGGCTCTCGGTTTTTTAAGGGGCCAAAAAAAAAAAACAGAACCTTAGGAGCGACGTCTATCCCCATGTCTGGCATAGATCGATCCATGCAGGAGCAGAAGAAAAAAATGGCAGCAAAATATGGAGAGTAAAACAAAACGAGACCCTTGGCACACAGCTCCTAATCGCTTTTGCATTGGTATGCGACTTTGAAAAATGGCGGTCTGCCCATTGAATTTCGAACATAAACACGCGCGTTTTGTTTGATGTTTGACGGCCAAACGCATGCAATGATGCAAACTCCCATAATCTCCGCTCGATTTCTACAAATGATTAGCCATTTTTATCTTCTTTTCTTCTATATCTCTTTTTTTAGGACCTTACTGGAGCTATCTAAACTCCCCAGTTAGCCCACGAGTTTATGCATATTTCGATCGCTAAAAACAAACAGCTCGCGTGGCTGAAGGGCCCTCGCTGTATTGTGCCAACCGCGGGAATTTTCTCTGGCCGGTACACCTGTTGGCGGGGAAAAAAATTATCAAGCAGGAGCAGGGCCACGTTGCTAGGGAGAAATGGCGATTGCTAGGCAGTGTTTATAGGCACCTAGGCCTTTTAATTACCTATCATGTCGAGGGAAGTGGGATGAAAGTGCTGCCATGTTTTACATGGACCCCACATTTCACGAGGTTATTGTTTCTAGACCAAGCCCATTAGCACTTCATAGACCTCAGTGCTTCAACGCCGAAAAAATTCTGGTGAAAGTATACGAGCCCTGCAATCATAAATTAACAGACCTGAGTTTTATTTTCCTTTGAACAAAAAAATTCGTATCAATGTTCTTTTTGAAGCAGACTGCACAAAGTGTAAAATATTGGGATACAATGCGGAGGTCTATAGTTTCAAATAGGGAATGGGCTGAACTGATGGTTAGGGAATGAAAAACATAAAGATCTTGGTGGTCGTCAAAAGATTCCGAAACTCCCCTTTTAATTTTTTTGGGGGAAAGTTTTCATTGTGTGTGTGTGTGTGTGGGAAGGAGGTATTTACAAAAGCTTACAGAAGAATTTGTCAAACATTGGTCCTTTACTTTGGCCCCTTTCCCTTTTCCTTTCTCACCTCAGACCCACGTTCTAGACCATCTTTACCCAAAGTGGAAGAGTCTTGAGGACAGAAAATCGAAGATTTTTTTCAAAGAGTGAATCAGTGGTATGGTATCATTTCCCCCCCTTCTGCCACCAATGGAAGGCTCCACCCCTTTCTTCTCCTCCTACCCGCTTAGACCAAACAATACATACGTACAGTCGTCACAGAATCAATAACGACATGAAATACAAGCCTGCTATTTTTGGTAAGAAATTTTTTTATTGCAATATTCAAACTTTTCCATGGATGGCGAACCTCAAATAACTGACCAGAATCAATATTTTAACGATTCAATAAAAAATTTAATCCACAAGCTTTTCATTATTAAAATCAACTCCCTTGTCACCATTTTCCCCTCAAGGTACAAAAGCAAAATTGAGATCGAGCCCCAACCAATAATTATTTCAATTACTTCATAAAAACATAATTGTGAAATAGATTCCATATTAACCAAATAAATAATTTTTGTACAAGAAATAAAATAATCTGTCTGGTAACTTATCCAATATATTACATTATATTTTTGTATCATTATTTTACATTGTATTTACAAAAAAAAAATGAATGTCTGAAATTGAAAAAGTCTAGTACGAGGCAGCAAGTCCGCCGTGTCTAAAAGTAAAGAAATGCATAAGTGGAAGCAATATATATAGTCATATATCAAAGAAATAAATTTGGTTCTAAGTGGTACCGTAGTTTTGCTTTTTGTTGGAAATATGTTGTGCACTACTTATTCTCCACATGAGATTTTTTTTGTCGCTGGCGTTGAAAAATGTCCTTGCTAAATTTTGCGTTCAGTGATTATCTTCTTTCTTATCGAATTACAAAGCAGTAAGATAAGGTTTTATATTGATATGCCCGTTCAAAGTACACAATGGAAATTTCAAAATATTATTCCAAAAACAATTACCACAGTAATAATACAAAAAAGGCGTAGTTTGAAGCACTATTACTTCTCATATAAAATTATCGAGACAAAAAATTGCAGAAACGGAACTTACAGAATGGTGTTACCTCACACAAAAAAATAGAACCATATCACGTAATGCGATTAAGAGAGAAAATTTGGTTTAGCAAAAGTTGTTACCAGAAAGGTCTGTGAAATATGTAAATTTGCGTGACGTATAAGTACATAATATTAGGCCCCTTATACCGAGCTGCAAACTACAGGAAAGATAAGCACTAAATTATCCACCGCATGCGACAATCATAATCGCTGATCACAGCTTTATGAATTGAAAAACATGCAGAGGGCTATTGCACATGTTGTGCCATTTAAAACCTTAAAAAAAAAAAAATTAAAAGCAAGCAACGAAATTCTAATGACACACTGCAAAACCTTTTGTGTTTAACATTAGCACTTGTGCATTCTGTTAGATTCTCAGATTGAATGCCAAGGTGTAATTTAAACGTTTAGCACTATGGTTTGGCAGTGTCACTTCTAAAAACAATTTATGGCACGTCGGTGAATACCTTTTTTAAAGTTAAAAAACAAAGCAGTTTGTCTATAATAATTCTTTCCGAGGATGACTCTACATCTGTGACATTATCATTGAACTCAAAGTTGCTATTCTATGGAACGTTGGCTCTGCACTACTTAAAGTTCTGAACATTTGGAAGCTTTTGATTCGGTTATCGAAAGTAATACTGTGGAATACTGTGTTGGGCTCCAATAAAAGCTGTTCGCGCGTACCTCTTTATTTTTTGTTACCTAACTGAAAAAGGGCTTTTAAAAGGTTTCATGTATCTCTTTTCATTTCAGGTAAATGCCATTTCCAAGCAGACGAAATTGGCAGTTTGGGGAACAATGGCGAACATTTTTGACATTCGTGTTCATTGTCAAACAGGTGCAAACTAGGACGAACCAATCGCTGGCAGTACTCTGAGCATGCGCGGTGACTCGCACCGGTAGTTAAGTTCAAAGACAACGTGAATCCCAACTTCGACGGAACGGCATCAACATTGGAGACAGAAGTCAACTTTTTAGCCTTTTCAGTGCCTGGAATTTACCACCTGGGTGTTTTGGAGCTTTCACATGCGCTTCAGGACTACTCACTTTACCTCCTTGTGAAGAATAACCGGTGAGTTCTTAAGGGATTAAAAAGACTAAATGTTGCAGTTCTCGGAAAGTTCATTCAAAATGGCGGCCGCGTTGGACGCACAGTAAGCAGACGTAACTCCTCGCGAGTTCTACAGATGCGTACACCACTGCCCCGTTATTGCAAGAGTTCCCACAACCGGCAAAAGACATTTTCCCTGTTCGGGAGGAAGTTAACCATCTGCTATAGCACGAGAGGCGGTGAACCTAGGTGACTGTCCAGCGAACCGTCCATGTCCATGGAAGTAAACTTGAGTTGTCGGGGGTCTTCGGGCGTCCAGACTTTGGCGGTCATGGTGTGGTTGGGCCCCGGGGAGGTTTTCTTCTCGCTGCACCACGAGAGGGAGTGTCCGGCCAAGGGTTGGAGACCCATCTCGGACGGTGATGGAGAACCTGATGCACGGAGATACAAGGTAGAAATATTTGTTTAAACTAATATTTTTGTAGATTATAATGTTAAACTATCAAAAATCGAGGGTATAATGCAACATCATGACAACTTTACCACAATGCATTATTGATGGTCAGTTTTGTTAAATCATGGATATTCCTTCCTCCATGATTAAGATAATGTAGGCCCCTTTTTGAAAAAAAATGAGAGACATTTCTATTTTGGTAAAAATGAACTAATTTTTCTTGTTAACCATCTGCTTTGTACACAACCATGCACCAAAGTAGGTCTGAATTCAATATTCTTCCCTTTATTTATTGGTGTCTGTGATACAATTTTGTAGAAAATTGTTTAATTTATTTCCAACTCTCGTTTTAAAAAATGAAAAAGCAAGTTCACTGGAAAGTGCTTACGATTATTTTACAAGCGGAATTATTTTTTTTTTTTTTAGGCTTTTGACACAACCTTCAGATGGGAATGATATTGGTTTGGAGGGTTTCTATAGAATTTTTTTGAAATTTTGTCATAAATGTAACTTGCCCGTCACAAGCACCATTTACGCGCATGTGTGCACTGAGTCTGCGCGTACGAAGACCGCCCTCAACGATTGACGAGTGGACTGGGATGAAATGAACTTTATGCTGTGGAGTTGAAGGGTAGGCCTATGTGGATTTTTAAAATTGACGTCTCCAAGGCAAAATAAGCCGTTATAATAGGATCGTATAATTATGCACAATGGCAGTCATAATTATTAGTTGATTAATTAAAGCGCCATCAACCATGAAATATTGTTTTCCCTAGCGCAAAATTTCAGAGTAATTACATGCGTGTGTTGCATACACCGGGGTAAATGGGTAATAATGATTGCCCAAAGGCATGGGCGTTCGGCATTACGAGTTCTGCTCACAAAGATATGACCTAACCAGTTGGCTCCATTAAATTCAATATTATTTTAAGAATTTTGTTGACAACAATACGTGTTCTCACCACCAGAAACCCCTTGAGTTATACCAAGGCTTTGTTTGTATATGCCGAAGTGGATATATTCTATTTTTTTTTACTTTGAGGTATTAGAATACGAAGCGACTGTCTTGGGTGGTAGGGGGAGGTGTGAATTTAATCCAAAGAGAATTACATGCCTTGGGTGTGTTGTATAAACTTGATGATGTTTTGTTACGGGTATATGAGTATTATTGCCGTGTACACGCTGAAAGGAGTTGGGACACTAATACCCGAATGTCCAGCTGCAATCTAATAGTTATGGCTAATCAGAAATGACTCCGACGACCAGTGGAAAAATAGCCCAAGGAGTTTATATTGCCGGGGCGTGGTGGGGGTCCCATCAGCCCGGGCCCGGCTGGAGCGGGCGGGCTCCGGTCGGCTGGCCGGGGGCTCTTGAACCACGAGTACCCACCACGCTGGCCGTGCGCGGCCCGCTGACCACGCGGGACGATTGGCTCTTGACTCCCGCGGCAATACCTCTGTATAGTTGACGAGGTGTGTTACACACACCACTGTGGGGCCACGTGTACGCGGGAGGGCCGGGCTTTGCTTAAGTTAAACTCTTAAGGACTTGAATAAATAGAGAGGTCAATTTGGCAGAGCACTTGAGAAACTCTTGGACAGCCCGCACGCTTTAATAGCCTACATTGTACCAGGGATGGATGATAACACAGTGCAGCCATACTGACAAAAATCTCAAAATATCACATCTGTGGATTTACTCATTAAGCGAAAGATTTGTAAACTTCTGTTTACTTTTACAATTTGGATTTAAGTAAGAACTCAGTTACGCAAAAAAGGGGAAAAGCATTTCAAATTGAAACTTATGAAAAATTCTCATCCTGTAAATAATAATTCGTTGCACGGCTGTAATTTAGTTTGTTAACGAAACTAAAGCAGGCGTTTTGGAGTGATTAGAGAGAGATTCTCGATTTTATTTTATTTTATTTTACAGTGTTTATTTCAGAATCAGTTTCCCCTCAGACTTTCGACCTTTTAGTTGGTTGTTTGTTTGTCTACTTGTCTGATTGTGCCGAAAAAAAAAATTACGGACCGTAAGAGCAACGACCTCCGCACATCTGGTCCCGCCGATGTTCTTGGGATAAAGAGAGCAACAACTCTCTTCTTTTAAACCCCGTAACCAAGACTTCATTTTCAACTTGTTACACAATTCGAGTTAAATCCATCGCGACCGCGAGAAACCCATTCACCACAATGACTGAACTACGAGTATACATGCGACTTAACGAATTACAACATTTCTTAAATGTGCGTCAGACTGCTTAAGAGAGAACCTATAGTACCCCCCCCCCCCCCCCCGCCACTAATCCTGATGTATAGGCCCAAATCCTACAACCTGTTCTAAACACCACGTTACACGAGTCAAGGAAAGAAGGGGGAATATTAAGCCTCTTTGCCCGCTGAACGTCATAAGAGCACCAGGCCCCGATAGGCTCCTACTTAACACCGACTATTGCCAAAACATGAAGCACCTCGTGAACAGTGAGTAGGGGATTAGTAAGCCGAATGCTGGCATCAAAAGGGGGTTGGACAAAACGGGAGAAGGGTACGGTGCTGTCAGGGAAGGGTAGCCGTTGTTGTTTGATGTTTGGCCCGTGTTTAGGTATTAGGGACTTTACTAGTCCGCTTTACGAGAACATAATGGGGTTCGACAGGTAGGCTTTGGGTTCTGTTCAAGCCAAAGAAGTTGTTACTCTTATTAAATAAGTCATGATTAAGGAACATCTTCTTGAGATGGTTGTTCGTCTTGTTGTTGTATTCATGATGGTAGATTAGGGCCTTATAATTTAAAGTAATGATAGCTTACTCGTTATGGTATTAGAAGCCTTTTGACTTTTGTAATCGGAAAGTAACTATTTGTAATTGCCTTTTTTCTGGTGTTCAGGGGGACATGCTCGGTCGGTTGTTGAATGAAGAGCAGTGTACAACGCTTGAAATGCACTTTGGAAGAAGGGTGCTACAAAAAATTGAAGATTTTGAGAAGGGAACACTCTTCGATTTAATGTTGAAGAAGTTGCGCAGGATGTTATGGTGAACAAGTAATTTTAAACAAACCCTATCAGGGGTCTTTTAAAGTCTCACTTTGACCTTCCGGGGCAATCTTGGTTGCCATTTCAAGATTTGGACGCAAAATTATATCACCAAGATTACTGCAACCAATTTGTAAGAGCCAACTCGTTCAAATTTGTATTTTGGTATATGTACACGTACCAACAGAGAGCAGTCATGGGCATTTGTTTTTTTTTCTTATTGTTAATTTCTTGAACTAGTTCTGCTCATGATTTTCGATACCTGTCCATCATCCGGTAGGTAATGCAATCTTGTAGTTGCCACATGTTTTAACAAGCTGACAACTTTACTCTCGATTGCCGCTGACGAGATCAACAGACTCTCGAAAATGTCACAACTGAACTTCTCACTTCGACAAGATTGTTCGTATTCCGGATAAGATGGAAAATGTTCTGCTGTCGGTCTGCCAAACTATCTCGTCAGTACAGTGACTTCAGTGTCATCATATTAGATACTCGGTTGAATCTGTTCAGTAGGCCTTTGATTATACTGTGTCCCAAGAGGCAAAGATCAAATTGAAACTCACCTCTGTGACAAATGATGACTTTCTTCTGATGTTCCTGCCCACCGTTCTGCGACCCATCCGGACTGTTGACATCCGACGTAACCATCTCGGCAAGGAAGTTGATGTATCCGATGGCCAGCTTGAGAGTATCCACCTTAGACAGTCTCTTCTCGTAGGGCAGGGTCGGGATGTGCTCCCGCAACCCCTCAAAGGCATCATTGATGGACTGCATCCGCTTCCTCTCGCGGAGGTTAGCCGCCTGTCTCTGGTGCACCTGTTGGACGGGACACTTGGCCTTCCTCCGCCGCCTCTTCACCCCCTCGTGGTGATGGTGGTGTTCGTGGGTTGCTCTCCCACGACCGTACTGCTGATGCACCGGTATGACATCACCGAACGGCGCTCGCTCGTAGCCGCCGAACAACGACGAAGGCGGCCGGTTCTCAAGCGGAATATGCTCCATATTTGTGTCCCAAAACATTGTTTTCTTACAATTCTGTCACTTCCCTTTCAAAATTAGGCCTGCGTTTTCCCGATTGTTCCAACTCCAATTAGCTCAGTATTCGATAGTCGGACTACTTCAGTTTTCTCAGAAACATGAGTGGTGGTAGTTTTGGAGAGATGTATTGAAAAAAAGGGGGAGAAGTTGAGTGTTGCAGCGGACCGTCGCTTCCTTTCTCCAAAGAGTTTGGAGTGATTAGTGGACTTGTGTTGGACACGCGCGGAAAGTTATACACAAAGTGCATATACTCGCATCGATTGGACCAACGTTCGTGCCGTACACATTTGGACGAGTCGCCGGACGGACACGCCCCTTCGTTTGTTATTCGCATAATTAACGCGCCCGGCGACCAATGAACGGGGGCGAGTCAATTGGTGATGGCGAGTCGAGTGACCATCCCCCTCTCGCCATTACTCTGATGACGTACGTCTGAAGTTTAATCAACGGTCCAAGGGGTATTATAGATTTTCAGATGCACTGTTTACCATCAATTACACTCGCGTGTTCCATAGTTTTTGTTCTGAACGATATAGATCTTGAAAATATTAATTCATAAAAAGAGAAACTCACAGAATAGATTACCAAATTTTAGTGCAAATTGTGAAGTTAATTTTCGTAGTTATCTTAAAAGATGGGCTTCAATTCAGTGGTGAAGTCTCCTGTTCTAATAAATGGGTGTGCAGAATAATTTTGCTGGTTTGTGTCTGTAAACGCGAACACTGAACTAAAACTTGAAGTCATAGTATTTGTTTTTCTAAAGATTTAGTAACCGTTACTAAAAGGGCGTTTTAAAATTAAGGGAGATCCACTGATCAAATTCAGGTTTGATTCAGAGCGATTGACTAACGAGAAAAAAAACCAATTGGTGTAACAACCAAAGGTTAATTGCAATTCATCTCGTAATCAACAAGTTTTTAGTATTTTACATGTTCTACAATTCCTTCCAAATCGCGAAAACAAAGACTGGGCCATGATGCATGCTCAATCATTAAGTGAGCGTTAGGGTTTGTCTAAAACAATACAATGTGTTTATTCAATTAATACATGTGTGAGAGACTCATTTTTACCAAAAAAAGTAACGACAAATGTTGCTCGAGAGTTGTGTGCAATCTGTACTTTTTTTAGCATATTATTATTTGTGACAAAAGATTCAATCTACAGTAAAAGAGCCGGTTAAAAAACAAACAAAAAAATCTAGGAATAAAATTGGGAAAACACTGAGCTATAAGATCATTTTCGAACCATTACAACCAACTCATTCACGTACCTCGACGCGAGCATACAAATTGAAAGTGGAAATAAATCCATTAGCAGTATTCCCTTGTCCAATTATTAGCTTTAGAATTAAAATAAACCAGCAGTAAAGAGTTCATTGTACTGAGAAAAAAAGGTTGTTTTCGCATGTGCATTTCCCATCTTTTAACAAAGAAAGCATACTTCATATCCGGTTACGCGTGCATTCGGTTTCTAAGAATCATACTCTATTGAACTTCAGGTGCAATCATTAAAAATTCATCCCTGTCCCGTATACAGTTATTCTCTCGATCAACTTTACACAAATATTATCATTTTTCCAGTGTCCAGTTGCATGGCCTGCTCTGAACTGAAGAGGTCGCTTTTGTCTTCCTTGAGCAGTGATGCGGTGCATTTTGTGTTACCAACGCTCACTGTCCAGGCATGTTCATTGGGCGTTCATTATCAGCACTGATCTTTTGCAGAAGTCCCATTGATTAGTAATTTGTGTGCGTGTGTTGTGAGACGTTAGATTGATTAGATCCGGACGACAGAGGGCGTCGTCTGCTTTGCCGGTAGTCTCGACCCGGACGGACACGCACGGTTCGTTGCGTTGTGTAGTATTGCGCTCATTTTATACCTAATGCGGCGTGAAATTAAAAAACCCCCATTAATCTCATATCATTTTCCGAACCTGGATGATTTTGGAATGAAAAATGACATAATTGTCCTTCGTGGTACTTGGTTATAATATTAACTAACATTTCTGGGGGAAACAGACTAGGCTAAGTAATAAGAGTTGATTTCCTTGCTACATATTCGATGCACTTTAATTGAAATTGTTGTAATAGCCTATGCTAATAACTGAAAACAAATATGGAATAAAAGGCTATTCAAGGGAGAATAATTTAAACACTTTTTTTCTAACATGGACACATCTTAGGTATTTTTTAATTCCATAACTGTTTTGATTCAAAACAGGATATCACAAAAGAATCATTTTCTTCCCATTTAGTCACTGATACGTATAAAACATCCACCACAACCATACCTTAATTCTCTTTTTTTCCCTATTTTTTTTGGGGGGTGAAAACAAATATTGTTGAAATTGCTGATGCAAGCGCACGTACACATATAGCGGCGATTAAATCGATACTCCCCCGCATCCGGCATAACGGGAACTGCGCGAATTGCGCCGGCATTGAGCCTCGCTAACAAACTGGAAAGGAATCAATTTTTAATTTTGCATAATTATATTAATTTCTCTCGCGTGAACTATTTAACACCTCAAGAACACACATTTGTCCGGTAGTATTCTGGCAATTCGCTTTCTTCGACACGACCTGGATTTATCTTTCTTTTTTTGAAGGATTGTTTTTGTTAGGTTTTCATGCTGTGTAAATATTGTGTAAAGTAGTTCGAGTTTCGATATTAATTCCGCCATTTTGTTTTACACGTCATTGGCAATTGGCATGCTCCGTTCATAGCAAATGCTTCATTTTGGTTGCTTCAGCACGATCTGGATTATTGTTTTTGGAAAGATTGTTTTTGTTGGGTTTTCCTGCTGTGTACGTTTTGTGTAAGATATAGTTCGGGTTTCGATATTAATTCCGCCATTTTGTTTTACACGTCATGGGCAATTGGCATGCTCCGGTCAAGATGTGTTTTTAATTTCTCGTCATTTCTGGCAGTTTCATTTTGGTTACTTCAGCACGACCTGGATTATTGTTTTTGGAAAGATTGTTTTTGTTGGGTTTTCCTGCTGTGTACGTTTTGTGTAAGATATAGTTCGGGTGTCGATATAAATTCCGCCATTTTGTTTTACACGTCATTGGCAATTGGCATGCTCCGTTCAAGATGTGTTATTAATTTCTCGTCATTTCTGGCAGTTTCATTTTGGTTACTTCAGCGCGATCTGGATTATTGTTTTTGGAAAGATTGTTTTTGTTGGGTTTTCCTGCTGTGTACGTATTGTGTAAGATATAGTTCGGGTTTCGATATTAATTCCGCCATTTTGTTTTACACGTCATTGGCAATGGGCATGCTCCGTTCAAGATGTGTTTTTAATTTCTCGCCATTTCTGGCAGTTTCATTTTGGTTATTGCAGCACGATCTGGATTATTGTTTTTGGAAAGATTGTTTTTCTTGGGTTTTCCTGCTGTGTATATTGTGTAAGATTCAGTTCGGGTTTCGATATTAATTCCGCCATTTTGTTTTACACGTCATTGGCAATGGGCATGCTCCGTTCAAGATGTGTTTTTAATATTTCGCCTTTTCTGGCAGTTTCATTTTGGTTACTTCAGCACGACCTGGATTATTGTTTTTGGAAAGATTGTTTTTGTTGGGTTTTCCTGCTGTGTACGTATTGTGTAAGATATAGTTCGGGTGTCGATATCAATTCCGCCATTTTGTTTTACACGTCATTGGCAATTGGCATGCTCCGTTCAAGATGTGTTTTTAATTTCTCGTCATTTCTGGCAGTTTCATTTTGGTTACTTCAGCGCGATCTGGATTATTGTTTTTGGAAAGATTGTTTTTGTTGGGTTTTCCTGCTGTGTACATATTGTGTAAGATATAGTTCGGGTGTCGATATTAATTCCGCCATTTTGTTTTACACGTCAGTGGCAATTGGCATGCTCCGTTCAAGATGTGTTATTAATTTCTCGTCATTTCTAGCAAATGCTTCATTTTGGTTGCTTCAGCACGACCTGGATTATTGTTTTGGGAAAGATTGTTTTTGTTGGGTTTTCCTGCTGTGTACGTATTGTGTAAGATATAGTTCGGGTTTCGATATTAATTCCGCCATTTTGTTTTACACGTCAGTGGCAATTGGCATGCTCCGTTCAAGATGTGTTATTAATTTCTCGTCATTTTTAGCAAATGCTTAAAACATGCACACGTGCCCTGTGACGTCATACTGCCAACCGACAGGCAACCAAACATCTATAAGCATCTTTGCATGCTATTTGGCCCACATTAAACATTGTGTGGAAACACTCTTAAACCACTCATATTTCAAGAGATATACATGCAGTGCGGAAGAGACCATTGGCTGAAAGATGGCATCACGTGACCACAACATCGCATTTGTAAACAAAATGGCGCATGGTCTATAGATAGTATAGAATGTAGCATTACATCAGGTTCTTGTCAAAACCTATTTCAGTTAAACTGCCAACGTGTTAAGTCCGCGAAACTGAGGAACAAAATCATATAGTGGCATTTTAAAAGACTGTCCGTGTACAAACAAAAATCACCTTCAAATTTGTTTATGAGAAATGGATTTTGTGGAGAATGTACTTGGACGGAGGTTCACTTTTTATAACAATATTATTGACCAATAAAATTCCTCCTCAATAAAATTTATTTCATGACACAGATGACGTAAAAGACCACGTGAATCTCAAAATATAGGACAAGTATCTTTCATAAAAAAACTGTTCACCATTTTATAAAGTTCTTTTAAACTAACCGATATTTTTTTTTTAAAGTGCATTTGTATGAAATTGCTGAAAGGCACCGCCATAGCAATTTGCCATACAATAAGCCGCGATCACCATATCAAAACAACTTTAATTACATGTGTTCGGGTTCATTTTGATGGCATTAAGTGAGAAATTGATTTTAGTCGACAATGACCAGTCCAGATGTTAAGCAATTAACATATTACGATTTCAATTCGTTCGGTCTGATTCTATACCGACGCAGCCGCCCAGAACAAGGCGAGATATTGTGACCTTACATGCCTGATCCTTTGAACCCCCAAAAAACAATGCAACAAAAGCAATATACACGCGCTGGGAATCCATCATCATTACAAATCATTCGATAATACAACTGCGTATAAATTAAGAGTTAACGTTGGTCGTGATACTTCTACCGTACATATTAAAACTTCCTCTGTTTTTCTCCCTTGATTCTTGTTACATGAACCGCATTTCTTGTTCGGTGTTTCAGTCGGGGTCTAGGCCACCCGATGTTCCGCAACTAAGTACCTATGTTCCCCAATACTGATGTTCCCTGAAATCCTTAGGATTAGGGTTAGGGTTAGGGTTGGGGGAACATCGGTATTGGGCAACATAGGTATATGCACCCGTTTCAGTCGGTGATTTGGTCGATTCTGTTCTCGAATTCGACAAGTTTGCAGAAAGCATGGAAACCTGGATAGTTATGGTCTGAGCAGTCGATTATTGAGATCCAAGTAATTGGACAAAATTAGTCGCTGCTGAAAATGTCCCAGTCAAGTGCGGATCCAAGGGGTGGCTGAGTGGCCAACCGCCCCCCCCCCCTCTCCGCCCCTCCTCGTAGGACTCATTTTAATAATGTTGAAAACACTGGAAAACACTCCCAAAGTTCATTAAATCCCTGAACAACGTAATCAATCAACAGGGCAAATCTTGAGTCACTGCTCATAGTGCTCAAGGGCGGGTCCAGAACACAATTTTTTGGGGCCAACATTTTTTAAGGGGCCTGAAATTTGTTTGGATTCTAGATGCTCTGTGGTGCGATCTGAGGCAGTTTCTGACCACTTTAAACAAATTTTTGTGAGGAAAAGATGGTGGTGTACGCAGTGCCTGCCTTTTATGCGACGTCATTTAAAAACAATGAGTGTTTTTTTTTTGGGGGGGGGCATGGCCCTCGTTGCCCCCCCCCCGATCCGCCCCTTTATGCCTTTGGCCTTTGGATTCATCGACTGAAAAGCCTCTACGTCCCCTTTCACCCTGGAAGAACCCTGTACCTCAACACCCTATAGCTATACCCCCTTTTGGAAAACCCGGAATCCATCACCGCAAGTGTTATTCAAAAGGACTCCAATTCGAGTCAATTTCTTTGAATCTAACGGTCAAGTGTTGTCTATAACGGTCCTCTTGCTTCACCCTTGCCTCCTCTTTCCACCCCCTCCCCCCCCCCTCCTCCCGCCCAGACCACATTTCCTTCCCAACTGTCACACTCACTCGCTTAATTATTTATAAATGTGAGATCCGGGCTCAGAAAATCCATATGTTCGTCCCCTTGTGTGTGAGAGGCCAACAGTTTGCGATGTCCTTCTCACAATACAAACTACTACACGAACAGATTTGGATCAATAATATTTGTGATGCCCCGAGTTTTTTTGGGGGGGAGATTTTTGTTTCACCCTCGTTGTCTCTCTATAGGATTGAGGGGAAAGACTGTGACGTTGTTTTAGTGGGAATGAAACATGTGGGAAGCAGCAGGCGTGTTCCCAGTCAGGACATGACGGGGACAAATGGCCCATCCCTCGTGGCACATTGATTTCTAGTTTTGAGGTACACCAAATCTTTCGATAAAGGAAGTGATGTGATTGCTCTGTTCCCGAGATCACACACATTTGTTGTCTTCAGGCAAGAACTTGACTGCAACGACTTTTTTTTAAGTATCCGTGCCGAAAAAAAGGCCGAATCCGCCGTTTGGCGATTCCGGAGCTTGAAACAGATGTTTCAAAGTCCAGCTGCGAATGGTCCAAGCTTTGGCTGTCTTCAGATCAAATGCCACAGGATATACACGGAGTTGAAAGGTTTTCTGTAAGTCGTTTGTTGAAAGCACTTGGAATTTTGCGTACATCCTGTTGGTGTTTCCTTGGGCGTTGTTTCTTGTTGTCGATCTTTTAAAACTGGGTTAGTAGTCTGAACGTTCGTTTTGCTTTAGTGAAGTCGTTGGAGAAATGCACCATGCAATATTCATCCGGCATTTCATTGTGGAAACAATTCCTCAATTTTAATATGTTTGGTTTGTTCTGGTTCTGGTTTTTTTTTCAATTTTGGCTCGGTTCGGTCTGAATTAGTTCGGTTGTGTTGAGTTGAGTTTGGCTCCAGATCGGTTAAGGTTCGGCTCTGCCTTGGTTTTGTTCACGGTTGGCTAGCTTTGCTTCGGCTTAGTTCGGATATAGGCTCAGTTCTGTTCGGTAACCAACCAGAACTCGAAGTGACATACTCATTCACGACTACACACATTAAACATTTGCTCCTTAACCATTACTAATCAGAAGCCATGAAGATTTATCAATTTCACCAAGACACACTGACAACAAAACTTGACAAACTTCTTGCCCCTCGAAATTGATTAACGTCTTACCCACTAATGATAAAATACCGATGTTGGCCTCCCGCCAAAATGACGAATAAAAGCCCAAATCCCATCAAATCCTCAAACTCTTTTTTTCCCACGAAACTTTGTCCTTTCATCACCCAAGGTAATCCTGTCAGAGTATATAATTCCTAACGGTTCTGTGGGCTCAGAAATTCTCTCTTCCCCAAAAGAAGTCTTAATTTTCTCCTTCTTTTTCCTTTCCCGTTCTATCTCCGAGAGCTGGGCTGTGGAGAGAGATACGATCGAACATTACTAGCCAGAGATCGATGGCATCGATCCAAGCGCACAACGGGGCCTTCTGTTGACGGGGGCCCGACGCGGATTTTGCGGTGCCTCGTCGATCGATCGCCGCGCTCGTGCTTAACAAGTGTCGGAATTGCGGTTGCAAACTTTTTTTGAAAGAAACATCGGTATAACGGTTTCCTTGCTACATCTCTTTCGCAGTTCCTTCCTCGGGGTCACGACCCTGGAAATTTGGAAATTCCCAGGGTCTCAATATGTTTTGTTGAGAATTGCTGTTTTTATTGTTGCCATAAATAAAAACTAGGTTACCCATAGGTCTACGACATCTTAAATTCTGATCGAAGTTCTGTTCTTTTGTCAGAGCTATTTTTGTTTTCATGGTTGCAAAATTCCAAATTTAAATTTTCATCTCCGCAACGCGAAATCCCATAACTGTATGGTTTAAATTTGTATCCTCTTCTAATCCACACTGGGAACGCAATTTTCACGGTACATTTAACAAGACAATAACATCTGAAATTTTGATGTTTGAAAGTTTGGGACGTGACCACGGAGATGCCCCAGCTGGGACCAGACAAACCTCAGACCAGGCAACCGTTACAAACGTCCTTCCCCCGGCACCTTTACCGGGCCCAACGCGCGCTCCACCGCCGGGGGACCGACGGCGCAGCCTGCCCG
Organism: Patiria miniata; assembly: GCF_015706575.1. NCBI lineage: Eukaryota > Metazoa > Echinodermata > Asteroidea > Valvatida > Asterinidae > Patiria > Patiria miniata. The sequence continues at coordinate 11,850,763 of NW_024037075.1, read as the reverse complement.
GCAACACGCCGGTCTGCCCGCCCGTGTAAACGCTCCATTTACACGCAGCGTTCCCGTTTATGTACCGTACTGTGGGAAAATGTGTAGCTCTTTAGCGCATAATGGAGGTAGTGTTACCCCAAGGTCGGATATTTTCACGCCAGATTTTGATGATTCTGTATATTATATAGTATTGTTAATCTGGGCTGCGGTCTCGTCCAAGGACTGTTTACTTAACAGGTTTTTGTCTGCGTGATTTCTATTCATAGGGATTTCTGCATGTATAGATCTCTTGGGCATCCTTCGTAATTTTAGTAATTGGGTCAAGTCCAAACCTAGTTTCACAGGCTTTGGTTTTTATGCTTTGTTTTCGTGAGAACATCGGTATTTCTGGGCATTTTTCCCTATGAGAGGACATTGCAAAGCCCAAGACCAAGTTTTACCAGGGTTTTGCTAGTAGTCATATTACTGTGTATGACTTGGACAACCCAATTTATCAGAATGAATCCCGCAATTAAGAGTTAGCGTTTTCGTCTGACTACCGGGGGGGGGGGGGGCACCGGCTTCGAATGGGGAAGGGCCTTGCACCCCCCCCCCTCCACCCCCCCCCCTCCACCCCCCCCCTCCACCCCCCCCCCCCGTGTGTCCTGTTTATGCTACGCATGGGCGACAGTCTTTGTCCCTTGATTGTATACTGGCAATGGGACTCTATAGTCGGGCCATTTAAACACGCATTAATATGGCCGATCTGACATTTGCATTTTCACAATAAACTCGATTACACTCGGAGATGACCCCACAACAAAAGATGGCATTTTTACAACCATTTTGACAACTCATTAAAATTACACCTTCTCTCCGTTCATATGTATTTCAATATTCAATTTTTTGGACAAAGACTGACCAAGCAGTTGTGTCAGGGAGTCCGGTTTTATGAGCTTTGTCCAGCAGGCGACACCGTGTTTCGCTCGGGTGATGTACGGGGAGAGTCTTGCTCAATGTACGGTATGTGTGGACGGTCCTGTTGGATGTTTACTGTCATAATACGGTCCCAATTTCTCGACTCGTGGCTAACAGGTTTTACCACCAACACACTGATTGTACATAATGTGGTCTATGTAGCATCAGGTCATTCCACAGTGCGTTTAGCACTCGGGCGAAATGGTCCTTATTTTTGAAAATGACAGAAATCCCGTAGATCTTAGCGCATTGGATAGAAGGCGATGTTGATCACAGCACGCAACTGCGACATAAGTGGCCGCGACACGATCTCAAGTGCTCCAGATCGTCACACTCGAGCTTAATTACTGTCAATTTGTCGATGGAGTACCGTCCAGAAAATGCCCCCCCCCCCCTTTCCCCTTCCCTCTTTGCTTGATGAAAAGGATGCCACCATCCCAGCCGAAGTGCTCCAAAACGCGACCATGCATATTACGGACAATGCGTCAGATTTTGGCTGTCCGGAGTGAGGGATGGGCGTTAGCGGGCGGCGCGGCTGGTTTTAATGGGGGAAGAGACGGCCACTTGACGGCACTAAGTGCCTCCTCCGGCCTGGTATGGTTGTAAACGCGTGTCCGACATTATTAAAAATAGAGCTCGTGTGGTTTTTTTTAATCAAAGTCTCTCTTTGTCCCTGTCAAATGTTACATTTTATTGGTCTGTTTCCGGGGACCTTTGGACGAGTCAAGGTGGATATTGGTTTTTTGCTTTTAATTTTGGTTTTTTAATTTTTTTCTTTGGCCGTCTGAAGCGTTCATCTCAATGTGGATCATGTCTTTGGATGGCAACATTGTGATGCAAGAACAATTAAGATTGAGCGCATTTTTTGAAATTCTCGGATTAACAGTTAAGAGATTGGTGGTCTCCAAACCGGCTTAGCAATTTGCATGGATCCCGCATCTTTTTTTTTACACCAAATTCCCATTGTTTTTGGTTCTCGTCTTCCTGTCCTTTGAATCTGATGAAAAAAATCCCTTCTTAAAGGAACCAAGTTTCTTTTTCCCTATTCATAGGTTATCCCGTCGCATCCGGCTTTACTCAACACCAAATCCTCCAATGAAATTGAACCCGTATCCCATCACAAAAACTCTTAAAAAGTAATTCCCCCAAGCTCGCACTGCCCTCAGGCCAAATTCTCCTCTTTTTTTCGTCTGTTCACTTTTCTACCAGCCAGAGACCCAATCCCCCGGGCAAAAATTATCTTCCCAACGGCTCAGGATCATGCCCCCCTTCCTTTAAACCCCTGTTTGATCCAGACAACCATAGTTTTGACAAGATCGATTGAGCTCCCATTTTTTTGTGAGTGGCGAGAAAGGTAGCTAACTTCTTAAGTCCAAAAAAAGACTTAGCGGGGTTCTGTGGCTAAACGTTGTCTTATATAAAACTCCCCGGGGATGGTCTACCGGTGATTGTGGTGAACATCAGCTTACGCGGATTATCCTTTACACAACACCTCAATGTCGGCTAAGCTGAGTAAATGGCTTTTTTTTTTTTACCTAAAGCTGTCAAGTAATTATTGTACAGAAATGTTCGTTATTTTGACCTTTGTGGGACTGGCAGTGGCTAGTCTACAAAGTTGCGTTTGCATGAAAAAAACTTTCTGTTTTCTATCATTACGAAATAAAATTCAAAAAGTGACATCAAACTTCATGTTTTGAGATCGTGCCCTCATCTTTATCACCGTGGATGTTCATCTAATATGAATTAATTAAACACTCAAAGAACAATGTTGTCTCATGAATAGATCGTGTCGTGCCATTGTCATGGAGCTTCTAAAAGCAGGAAACGCTGCTTATAGTTTTTGGGTAAGCAAAAAACATTAGGTCAGGAATCATCCTCCAATTGCATCTGACAAAAGGAGCAGGAACTATGGGCACAGGCCATAGTGGAGAAAAATGCCCCCCCCCCAAAAAAAAAAAATACAAGGGAGATTTAGTTTTTTTCGATTTTCAGATTTATTCATATTTATAACCTTTAATATGTCTACAATACATATTTTAAAGACATTGTATAAAAATCGCGGAATATAAGTGTTTTTAAGGAAAACCAGTTGGCATCTTTCATTAATTTGCACGACTGCAAAATTTGAAACCATTAAAGTCCTTTTTCTCAGTATTTTACTTTGTGACATGTCGGCAAGTGCAAACTTTAAACAGCCATAACTTGTCGATGGAATGTCCGATGGATACAAACAGTATTGTGAGGAGAGTTATATTCTCTTTTCTCATGCAAACCCTGCACTTCGACCTCTGCCCAGTTCTGTCGCATTTTGTGAGAACGCCTCACAAATATCATTTGACGTTTGTCGTTAAACGTCATTTCATATTCAGGTTGTAGACCAGTAAATCGGTCCGAAATTGCCTACGCCGGCCAAATCACGATTTGCATGCCCTCAAAGTCTTCAGTATTTGAGCATGCTGTGGGCCATGAACTTGAGGGTTTGTAAAAAATATGGGTGGAAGCCGTGCACAGGACTGTGAGCTTGTAGTTCCGTTCAATTTGGATGAAATTGGGGCCCTTAAAGCGCTCTATTTTGCAATGGAGTGTAGGCATCGTTTTTCAAAATGGCGATGGGCTTCATGACTAATTTCAGGGGTGATCATCTTCGGATGGAAATTTCTCCTAAAAAACATCAGTTGACCCCCAAAAAATTGAAAAGAAAATGAAAGATGATGAAATAAGCTTTAATTTGATGTGTGTCTCGAACACCTTGGAGAGTTGTGAGTATTTTTCCCGAATTTCTGAAGTGTGAGCATTTACCATTGGGGTCTATGGAAGTTTATTTACTGGTCTGCAACCTTCAGGCCCTGCAGCGAAACCCACTGGCTAATTCCCTGCTATGGCACGCAAGTGTAACCATTGCAAGAGTTTCATATCGCTTAATTCGGCTGTCAATTAAAGTTGGTTATCGTATCAGTGTTTTTGGAATAGGATTACGTGGTCAAAATTACCGCTCCCACTCGTATCGCACACTTCCCCCGATAGCAGAATCCCCCGACACTGTTTTGCCAGTCACAACTTTGTTTCTAAAATAAAAAAGAACACGACAATATTTGTCCAAATCATTATACTGTATTTAGAACGGCAAGTGTTTGATTTGCGATATGAAATGTGCGTCAATGCGTGAGATAGTGTACCGTAATCGGACACGTTTGGCAGGGGGAAACGCATCCTTTTTTTGTCTCGCGAGTGTGAGAAATTTGACGGTAAAACTTTCCCACCCGTCCGCTCTCGGCATACCCATGGATTGGGTTTAAATATAGCAGAAAGACAATGAGAATTCGAGCTGAAATCTTTTCAGGATTATAGATTTTTGTATTTTAATCCCGCCCAATCTTGATTATCGTATATCATATTTCATTCAGGAGATACAGAATACTTTCGAGCTACGAAATTCGAGTGATCCAAATTAGGAATTTTGATAAGATAACTGAAGAACTTCCCGCGTGGTTTGAACTACATGTCTTTTTCCCATGCATTTTATAACACGCTAAACTCTTGATTTCGTAAGCGATATTTTACTAGAATAAAGAGAAACTACAAAAAGTTACAGTATTTATTAAATAAGATTTGAATGTTTGCATTGTGGAGATAGCAATATTTTTTAAAGGTTTATGGTAGCACCATGTGACAAATCTCTTTTGTGAGTTTGTGGGGTTCTTAAAAGAACCGGGGGAACTCAACGTTTCGGACAGTATACTCTGCCCGTCATCAGGAGACTGAGGCATTCCAACGCTTCCAGTCACATTACATAACAACCCTTGACCGTTGGAATCCCTCAGTCTCCTGACGACGGGCAGAGTCTACTGTCCGAAACATTGAGTTTCCCTCGGTCCTTTTGCAGAAACTCACAAACTCACAAAAAAGATTTGATACACGGTGCTACCGTATAAAATCTTTATTGATTAATTCATTTATTACCTCTTGTAACCTTAGGCATAATTGTATACTATGGTCTGCAGTTACAACTTCTTGCCCACCTTTTGGTAAATACGTTCACTTGCCTTTGCATTGGGGAATATTTATACCAAAAAGTTGTTAACATTTCACTGGCGAAGCAAGTTGCTCAAAATGTGACCCATTTTGTATTTAACAGTGTATTCTCCTATACGTCTTATTGACGGAATTTGGGTATTAAAATTGGAGACACCCCACGCAAAGAGATTAGCACAATATTTACATGTATTACACGCCGCTACACGGCAACCAACAATAGGTATAATCGTGGACCGTTGTCCGGATATCTGTACGAGCACAAAAACCCAACGCAGCGTACGGCGCGGTGAGAGCCCGCCGTCCTCCCGACGGAATCCTCGGCGCGCCCTTTGGTGTCATCGCCCGCTGTAATCCGTGACCATCTACTCCGCGCGGTGGAGTATGATTACCACTGACGCTCTTCCGTTGAATGGAACAAAAACGGGGGCCTCAATCGGATTAGCTTTGGCTTAGGATAAGCAAAGTTGCTGGGGGTAAAAAAAATGAAATGCCGCTCATTAAAAGAAAGTTCACGGGTGCACCGTGCAAGATGACTTCACCAAAGTAGTCACTCAGTATAGGCCTAAACTCAGAGAAACGTAAGTGGTTTGATGAGGAAAAGTGTTTGCGACAATTGCACACACAAATTCGTTTAAGGAACGGTCACTCAAAATAATGGACTATTTTGGTTTGCTGGGTTATGTGTCCGACCATGGTCCGATTCATGTCCGTCCTTGTCCTTGTGCAATCTGGTATAGCGCCACCATCTGTCGCCTTGTAGTTAGTCAAGCGCATTATCTCATTATCTACGCACACAATGTAAGATCTTTATTCCCGCATAACTCCGGTTTAACACTATCCGTTAAGTTAAAGGCTTATAAAAAGATTTGGCACATTGTCTGCCAATTTTACTTGGACTGTGTCTTAAAATTTCGTTAAATTATTCATGAAATTCCAAATTTCTTTGCCAGTATTTTTTTTCCAATTTGTTGAGTAGGCCTACACGTATAATGATTGGATGGAGCGACACTCGCAACCTATTGTAAACACAGAAATGTATATCTTTTTTTTCTGTTTTACTAATAATATCTTTTTCATGAAATATTCCCCTATACATAGAGTTTGTTTTTGTCATATGTGACATCGGGTGTAGGACCAATATTGAGCATCGCATTGTATATAGGTGCTGCGCTAAATGTCGGTCGACCCAGAAAACGCCACTAAACAAATAAAGTTCGTCAACAGACGTAATGAGGGATTAAATAAAAAATTAAAAGAATTTAAAATAAAACCTCCCAAAAAAAATCCCAAAACTCAACCATCTGTTGTTCTTCTCGTTCTCTCAACCGTTTACTGCGCTGGAATTGAATCAATAATCATTTTTGTTCCAACGCCATTTTCATCCTCTCCCAAGCGTGGCAATATTGATTCTTTCCATTTCGACTCCTATTTTGTATTTTTAGTATTTCGGTGTTAGCGAATTGGAAAAAATCCCATGTATTCCAACAGATGCGCTAGTGGGCTTGGCGCGCGTGCACGCATGCTTCGTGTCTGTCTACGTCTGGACCACACAATTTAAATATCATTAATATCAATTAAACACAACAGGTGACGAGTGCCAGAACTTCAATTAACCTTCCGGATAAAAAAGGCCACAACAATTTTAACAGCTCTTTCTTTGAATCCAGTCAAAATGTCTCGCTTGTTGGTTGTGTCCCGTTATACAGCAGTCATATTCTTTAAAGGTCATATAATGTCGCTTTCCTATGGGAGCTTGGCGGATCTTGTCTCCACCTGGCTCCCATATAGGAAAGCGCACATGTAAACAAAGCGTGACGTCATTATGTCTTAGGACTATTGGTTTGAGGTTGGCGCTAAAAGGAGTTATATTATTATTACCCCTGCTCATCGGGCCATTGACGCTTTCTATAAAATACACTCTCTGTTTTCTGTAGAGTAGGCCTATGTAGCTTGGTGCTGCCATTTCTGCGCAAAAAAAAGAAGAAAAAAGGCTACTTCAAACACTGTGATGCACCTGATTATTTTACAGTGCCTTCACCTGATTATTTACTTACGTAATTGCGGAACGAGTACATGTGCTCCTTAATCCGGTTTCACTGTATCCCTTGGAATTTGATTATATAACCCAGCCGTATTAATTCTGTATAAAACCCACGGTCTGGCCCCACGCTGGTTGTCTGTGTTCCAGAGGAGTGTGGTCACCATAGCTCCCTGTAGACTGCAGTTTGTGTATTTATGGATTCGGTCTTGTTCTGTTTAATTAATAAATTATTTGAGTACGGAAAAAGTCTGTGTTCACCGTCTTTAATTTACCGAGTCCTTCATAGTTAAAATTGTCAACTTGAATCCCGGATGGCCGATTGAAGTTCGTCCATCACAACACAACAAACTTGGTGTCCCCCGCGGGTATCAGTGTTATACTGTCGAGGGAAACGCAATTCATGACAAAGTGTCGTGCCCATGGACACACGCACCCCAAACTCTCAGGACGGACTCAACCCGAGTATATGAATAAGTATGCCCACATAACTTGCGCTTCAGGTACCATGCAGTTATGATGCACTTGATTTCGTTTTCGCTGCAATTTATTTTCACTGCAGCCTATCATTCACAATAAATATTCGAACATTGAGTTTTCTCCAAGAGCTATATGTCTTGTTAGTTGGAATAAATTATGTATGTCAAGTTGCGAAATAGGCTTACGGCCTCCTTCGCACCTGCCTGAATAAATATACCAATTGCTGATATACAAAGCAACTGAAAACATGTCTCATTCGGAATATGAAATTTGCGAATAATATAACAGGCCCATAAAACCGCAAGTTATTATGTACGATTCTCGTCTTTAGTAGAAATTGGCCTGTCTATATTCAAGCAGCTTCGGTCTCTTTTCATGTTCGCGTGGGGCTGCCTCAAAGCTCAACAATTAAAACATGATTCGAACATCGTTTCGAACATGGAACATCGTCTCGTTTGTGTAAACTTCAATGGGCCATGTCAGTGGGCTGGTTAAGATAGATGAGTATGTATTAGCAGTTAAGAAACGGCGTTTTGGTTTTTTTTATTTGGTATTGTCTCGCGTGAACTGCACGCGTTCGAGATACTAAACGCTCGACTAAACACGAATCGTGAGGGGGGATGGGGGGGGGAGGCTCTGCACAAAAACATTTTCCATGTGCTCGATTCAATTAGAAGAATACGACACAGATGTCCTTCGTCCTTCGGTACAATGCGGCCTACTTTTTAAAATAGGGTATAACTCTGGTCGAGGGAAAGTCATTTTTCAGTGTTGTAGCACTCGTACTCGGTACACATACTCGAGTACTACTCAAGTACTTTGTTTCAGAGTATTCGAACTCGAACTCGAATGTCAAAGTACTCGTACTCGACGTGTCGAAATTGTACACGATCATCAAAGTACTCGTACTCGAATGGCAGTACTCGAAAAAAAATATGGCATTTATAGCTTGACTTACCACGGCCTTATTTTATTGTCGATATTTTCAGTTGGAAATGGTTGATCGGCTTGTAGAGAAGTCCAAGTTTCCTGATTTTTCTCTGTGCATGTCCGGACAAACGCATTTACTAGCTAGCCGTGAGTGGGTCTGTATATTGGTTTGACTGGGCCTGGGCCAATTACGCACAATGAACCATTTGCTGTTTGGCCGTATTCGGAAATAGAAGTACTCGTACTCGTACCCAGAATACAACTCGTACTCGGAAGAACCAGTACTCGCACTCGGAGACCTGCTGAACATGTACTCGGAAATACAAGTACTCGTACTCGGTAACCTAAGTACTCGGCAGTACTCGGTACTCGGAAAAAGAGTACTCGACTACAACACTGTCATTTTTACGTCATGCAAACACCTGTAGGCCCTATACTGAAACCTTATTGAGAAATACAACGAGACTATTGCAGAATGGACAAGTGATAAGCATTAAAGGCTCCATGAGATACAATTTTCTTAGGAACACATTTTGTGCAACTTTCTACCCCTCTTAGACATAACTTTTTGGTTCATTTTATTGAAAAGTGCACTTGAATCTATTAAAAATTCTCCATGCTTTTCCGGACAACTGAGGGCGCTATTGCTGTGATGTCATTTGAGGAAGACACTGTTCAGTTTTAGGGGTTTTCTGTGCAAGTTGTGAACCCCAAAAATGTGCTCATTGAAAACATTTATGAGAAAAGTTTGCTCATTGGCTTACTGCCTTGTACATGCACTGACACAACCACGAATCACCAAAGAACAGAAAATTCACGACAGCAAAATATCCCAAATTCTGGCAACTTTTGGTGCTGAAATAACTGTAACATTGAGGTTTCTGCCTGAAATGACATCGCACTTTTGCTCATGAAAATGTAAATATATATTCTAACATAAAAACCAAAAAAGGCACCAAAATACCCTTGGAAATGGCAAAACAAAAATTGAAAATCAGGTGCTATGGAACACAAAGGTGCATTTTCAAGGATTGCATTAAAAAAAAATGACATTGCATGGCCCTTTAAGTTATGTCTTGATAAACAATGCCTTTGAGCAAAGAAACGGAATAACATAAAGATGAACAAAGTGATAAAAATAAATTCAGAAATGACCAAGGAAATATTTGTTTTCAAAGAAATCTGACCGAATTGTCGTTTCTTTATCACAGACGGTCAAAGCCGACCGTGCGAGACCTTGGGCAGCCGAACTGCACGCACCTAGAGTAGAGGGCCACACAAAAAAAGCAAATTAATTCATGTCAATATTATCTTATTCTGAATATTTCAGCAGTTCCCTCCGCTGTGCTCGTCCCGTAACCGATATCTCCCAAAGACCGAGGAATAAGGAACACTCGCCTCGACTTTACACTCAAAAATATTGATTACTGTACCGGGAGCTATTGACTCGATAGTCGGCGAGGAGCGCGCGCGCGTACACGGGGCGAGGCGACTGACTTTTGGCAGGCAATAGTTTTTTTTTATTTGCGCGCGCGAATTTATTGCCGCTCAATGATTGAAAACAAAATAGCCCGCACGTGGGTCGAATTGCCTCCGATGGACTTATAGGTGATGCTTTGTGGTCGGGCCTGCGGTTTTTTATTATTTCATTATATTGTCTCCGAACCATCGTTGATTATTAATAATTTCTGAAGGTTTTAATTGCCGGCCCGTTGTAGAGGAATAAACAACGGGGGCTTGGCACGAGCTAGAGCCGGGGCGGTTTTGAAAAGAAAGCGGGGTGGGGAATAAACAAACCTCGAAGTGGCCGCGCACGTCGAATTTTCCGTCTTGGTGCTCCAAAACAAAGGGAAAACTGAAGGGGGAAATTCTTCTGGTGATAGGCTACTGGCAGGGGGGGGGGGTGTCATGTCATGGAACTAAAAACAATATGACAAGCGGGTTGTGTGTTATTGTACAATCGGTTGAGTTAACAAAAAGAAAAAAAATACGGGAATTATTAATTGCAGTTTGTTAATCATGAGGGTTTATGATATGGGATGTTGGACTTGGACAATGGGGAGCTGGAGGGTTTCTGTAGCCACTCGCGCGCCGGCCGGGGGAGGACATTCCCGGGCTAAGACAATGCCCTGCCAAAAAAAGATGCCAAGAAAAGAGCAGTGTCAACGCCGTCGGTCGCCGCTTAGAACGGCCGTGGTATAGACGGCGTGTTTGAAGGGCGAGGTCTTCCAAAGCGAGCCCCGGCGAGACGATATATTTGCCTGGTAATTACTATATCAATCGATAGATGAGGTTGGAACTGACATCGCACGTGCACCAACCCATCAAGGGATGTGTATATCTTTCCTCTTATCTGCATGTAATGTATATGAGCACCAATAGTTTTCACCCCCGTAATTAATATTTCCTCGTAGGATAATGTATTAATTTTTTTTCTCCGCACCGCACCGCACCGGGCCGGACGGCGAGACTAAAGCTGGTTCGATACCGGCGCGCCGCAGCGCGACAGAGGCGGTGAAAGTCACGGGAGAAACGCGTCGCGCGTGCGGCCGTACTCCAAAAAGAAAAAAAAAAGGGGGATGGGCCCAATCACATAACACGGGATTAGCGGTAATAAAAGTCCCGATGATTACGATCCTATTCCGCCGGTCGCGTGCAGGCGGGAGGTTTCTGGAGTACCCTGAGGGGAGAGACGGAACATCAACAAGATACGGGGAGGGGGAAAAAGTACCAACTTTCAAGACAATTATTGCCGCTGAATCAACAAGGAAAACACGCCCTGCTCCGATCTTTGAAGTTTTTGCTGAGCCGTCCCGGGCCCATATCGGGAGCTTGACTTGTGATCTCTCTGAACTGGCAGGTGCCAATTTTTAATTTGTTGCTAGTTAACACAATGAAACCCCCGAGGGCATTCATATTATGAATATAGATATCCTTTTAATTCGCGGATATTTTTTTCTCTCGAACCTGGTGTACTTTTTTTTTCAAGAAGCTGAATTCATGCCAGTTTAATAACTAACATTCCCCATTTATTTAATTTATTCAATAAAAGGAAAAGCATTAAATCTGATAGTGCTTGTCTCTCGAACGATTGTCCTGATTATAAAATTTGAGACCGTAGCTTAGATGGCTCATCAAGCCGATCTTTATCTGTAGATTTCTTTGTAACTGAGAACATGTTTTCCCCCAGATGGGATGCCTGCAGTCCATCGCAGGTTTCTCCCAGTATCCACGGTCAACTCTGTCCCAAACCAACTCAGTCCGAGTCAACCCGGTCCAAGGTCAACTCGGTCCCATGTCAACTCGGTCCCAGCTCAACTCGGTCCCAAATCAACTCGGACCGAGTTGGTTTGGGACCGAGTTGACCTGCTCCCCGGTTATGCCAGTGCTCGTTTGACCCTTCTCCACCCTATACGGGCGGGGCCTGAGAGGCAAATGAGGGTAAAGTGGCTTGCTCATGGACACCAGCTTGATTGACTCGAGCACCTGACCATCAAATAACGAGTAACAAAACTCGTAACCATTTTACCACAGTCCTTTTTGTTATAGGAGTGTGCTCCAATGTTAGGGACCGACTCTCACAGCCACCAGTTGCAGCTCGGTATCGAAACATTATCCTATAATCAACGGATAAAACATTGCGTTTGAAGAAACTACCCCTTTCTCAATAATCACTATTACATTAGTTACAAAAAGACGGCTTGTACACAAGGGCGGATCCGGGGGGGGGGGGGCAACGGGGGCCAAGCCCCTCCCCCCCCAAAAAAAAAAACGAACCCAATTTTTTTTTTTTAATGACGCCGCGCCGCAATAAAGAGAGGCACTGCGTACACCACCATCTTTCCCTAAAAAAAAATGATCAAAGTGGTCAGAAATTGCCCCAGATCGCACCACAGAGCATCTAAAATCCAAAAAAAATTCGGGGCCCTTAAGCGGGCCCCGAACCCCTCGCCGTAATATTTTGGACCCACTTTTTGGGGGACCAAAGTTTGTTTCCCCCCCCCCCCAAAAATTGTGTTCTGGATCCGCCCTTGCTGGTTCACGGTCACGCGGAGGCAGCTGGAAGTTGCTTTGACCATTTTTACCCAATTTCTACGCAAAGGTTGCGATTTTTACCCCGTACACCTCAATGTCGATTCCTTTGTCCAAGCGCGTTAGGTAACGACCGAACTTATAACACCCCCCGAAAAAACTTCTTCATTGTTTAGTGATATCTGCCCATTAATGTTATCTCAAGTTAAGCTCGATGCCATGACCACATCCAATCTACTAACAATCTCGTAATCATAAAATCCCAGAGTTAAAAAAACCACAGGGGTACAATTCATTCGTGTGCCGGGCACGCGACTATCGAAACCATACCCACGCGACTGGAACAAGCGATCCCTTACCGGTAATTAAAAACCACCTTCGTCCTTCATTAAATTATCTTAAGACTATCTCTTAAGTACCTGCAGTCATGTGTGCTTACATTTTTGGCGGTAGGCCCCTAAAATGTTGTGGTCGGCTGAACCGACAATAATGCCTCAATTACGAAAACAGATTTTCTCACCCCGTATGGAGCGTGTCGGAAAACAAACAGAATGTGTGAGATATTGATATAAGAAAAGCGATAACGCGCGCGGCGCGCCATATCATTGATTAAACGTATTTAAAATATATACGAAGAGATAAGGTAATTTTCTAGTAACACGTTTCATCTGCATGTAAGATGATAAAGAATGATTTAAGATGGTGGCTTGGAACTAGGATGGAAAGGTCAAGGTTTTTTGGCACAACTCAATGTTTTTCCAGCAAGCTACGAGCCCTAAACTTAGTCCATGCAGAACTTTCGAACAATGTTGTGAGGGTCTTTGGATGTTGAAAGTTTGGGGAATCGGGTTGGCACAATGATAATGCTTTACGAAATTAATGTCTAAACTATCAGTTTGCAACAGCATGGTCTCGCACCAAAGTCAGATTTTCGTAGCCACAGTAACTGGAAACTCCAGTGAGATATAACATGACCGAGTGCTAGCCTGGATAATAAAGTGCGCCCTCTTGCGGGTGGTAATAGCCTCACCATGAACCATGCAACAAAACACTCACGAGCTGGACGACGAACGCCATGTGTGGATTTTTGTAAAAAAAAATCACAAACCCTTAAAAATAATCTTCTGTGACTATAAATAATGAGCTATGTGTGCATTGTTTTAAAGCATTAAACCTGGCCAACCTTATGCGAAAACATTGGGGGAAAATCATCGAAAGATCAGAAATAAGTTGGTATAAGAGAATCGGAAAGCGACGATCAGTTTTGCCATATGAGGCGTCGTTATGAAAACTGAAAAACAAAGTTTCATTTTACAGTTTGCTGGGTCGAAAAATAAGGTACGTGAGAAAATTATCACTTGTGTCTAACGCCCCCCACAACCACGCCCACGGATAGTCTACCATATTCGGTACACTGTAGACTCATCTACAAGGTGGAAATAACTAGTTTGAGAAGTAGGTTCGAGGATGGGGTTTTATGGGAAATCGACCTCATTTACAATCCAAAAGGGTGGATCGGACCATGATCGGACCATCGGATGGCCCCCGCCACACGCGGGCCTGTGACACATCACCGGGCCCGCACGCGAGCGCGACCCCACTGCAATGGCCAGTGCTGCGCTGCTGGTCTGCGGAGTATGAGTAAAGCAGAAAAAAAAGACCGAGAACGGGCTGCCCACGCGCTCTTGTGATAGAAGGACCGGCTACAGACCTTGCGTCAACTTTGCGTGGCCGGGGCTTTGTTAGGTCGCGTGCCGCGGTGGGTGTTTGTTTTCCGGGCGACGGGGCGGCCGTTCAAGAAAGAAAAGGTTTCGGGAGAGAGGATGGCATCATTTTTGTCTCGGAATTGAACTAGAGGGGGTAGGGTACATTTAGCTGTGTTTAAGCCACAGGTCCATAGATTATTTGTGCAGTAATCCCTTTTTATTGGACCAATAATGTGTGACGTAAAAATTAAGTGTTTTTTTTTTAAACTTGAAAGGTCATGGATTTCAAGAAACCATCTCTGTATTTCGTGTTGACCTTGTCATGGTTCTTTGGGTGTCCGTGTGCGCGCGTGTTTTTTTTTTTAGCCCACAATGAAACTCGAATCGGGTTATGCACGGTCCAATGTTTGCATTCACATGAACTATCATCCTGCGTGTGTGTGTGTTCCTATACATAATGCATTCTGTCAAGCCGACACAATTTCATTTACATGAAGTATGCACGGGCCGGACAAACGATTGCCTGCGTCTAAAATGCACAATTTGTTTAGACAGATTTACGATAAATTAATTATAATGTTGGAAAAAGGTCCCTATTGTTGTAGAAATGTGAGCTGTTTTTATTTATTTTGTCCCTGCAAGACACGAGTGTTTGCTGGCACCAAGAAAAATGAAGGAAACATGGGAATAATATAATTTCAAAAACACCCGCATGATTGGTGGCGCCCTTCACAAAATATGGAAGGCTTTGGTGCATGCTCGAGCAGTATGCAAATTATGCCCATCTAACTTCCCTCAAATCCCCGAAAATTTCATGTTTTGAATTGTTTTCTTATCCTATTTCAAACGGGTCTGGTTGAGAGGAAACTAACCTAATGTCTTACAGTTCCCGAGAAAAGACGAAACTGAACAACCCCGGTTGTTTACATCGGACGCGGCGGACATTTTGTGGCATAAGCATACGTATTTCAAGCCGTCAACATTATGAACTGTACACGTTGTGTGTGTGTCACATGATACACACAGCACCAATACACACATATTGTTTCTTACACGTCCGCAGAATGCGAAAAACTGTGCGGCAGGATTCACTACTAGCACTCAACAGCTCGATTTTTCGATGTCAAAATAATTGTGACCCCCGAATTTCGTCCTCGCATGGTTCTCGCAAGAATAACCCAAAAAGCGGCCCATTTTTGAAAGAATGGATGTGTGGACGTTTATATCCTACTTTTAAATGCTCTTTCCAATAAAAATAATTTCGTTTAAAGCGCGGTTTGCAGCCCAATTGGGCGCCTTCCAGGCCGTACTATCCCTTCAAACTTGCCCGATGACCCCCCTACCAAGCCCAAACCCTCTTATATGGTCCCCTCACACGCGCACTCAAGTTTTGTTTGCACACGGAAGGCGAGAAATAAAAGATGCCATGCCAACCTAACAAGATAAGAGATAAAAAAAAAATGAAGCGAGAATAAAATCCTCAAGTGGTGAGTGTCAAGCGGCACACTCCCGGTTGGGTCAGAACAAAAGGCGGTAGCTTTTTTCCCTCGCCTGCTGACAACTTTCCGGAGATAAGCATAGACATATTGGTTTGTTTTTGTGTGTTGAAATTGTGTGCATTCCTCCGGTGCTTAGAATGAACAATTGAACAAGCGAACCAGACTATTCATTTGAATCTTTTTTTAGGAGTGATTATAATTATTGAAAGTCAAAAACAAAACAATTTTAACAGTGAAAGTTAGGTATCAGACAGAAATTGAAGATAAATAGGCGAAGTAAGAAAGAGTTATAAAGCAGTTTTCAGCCGTATATAGGACCAGTGCGTTCTTGGAGCCCATCATTTTATGAGATGACTTTTGTTAATGCGAGCCTTTTCGGGTCTCCATACTTTCTCGATCTCCTTGCGGGGGCAGCAATGAGCGCATGGAAGCAAGCCCATCTGCATTAACGCCTCATTGTTTCCATCCGGAACCCTCCCCCACCCGATATTTGATCAGTAATCGGACACGGTCCTTACGAGCCTATAACCGCTTTTCAAAAACCCTCTCCGTGGAAGGCGAGTTTACCGAGCCATTCAACGAAGGGTCTCCTTCAGTTCAGAAACGATCATCACTGGTCGCCGCGACGAGGGATGTACGAATGCAGGAGCGAAGCGTCGAGCAAGAACGGCGAGGCAACTAGTACCCTTGGTCTTGTCTACACACCCGCTTTTCGCCACCCCCCCCTCCCCGCCTCCCGTGGCCCCCGCTGCGCCCTTTAGAGCATACAAGCGGCAGCTGCCAGCAATCGCTAATGAGACTTTGACTGGTAGTGTTTAAAAAATGACCGGCTTCAGCGCTTACGCGGGGGCAACTCGGGGCCGGTGCTTCCCGGACCCTTACGCCCTGCGCGCACCGCTTGGTTCAGAGCCCCTACTCGCTGCTCTCAGTGAAAGTGCCGGTGAATAAAACAAATCTACGCCCCTCTTGTTTGATGGGCAAACAAGCTCAGGCCGGCCCGAGTTGCCACGGACCCGGGCGAAAGACGGCAGCTCATTAGGGTAAGCATCCCATTTATTTTCGGCCTCTCGAGGTACCCCCTTTTGAAGGGGCCTCTCCGAAAATGCGTATGAAAACTCAATTTATATGCAATTTTTTTCTCTGTAAGGACCAGGCTGCATTTTTTCCTGATTAAATATTAAATATATTTTGTGGACGGCCGGCCGGTGTGATGTGGTTTGTTTTGTTAAGCTTGAAACCACTCATAATTATGACGCCCGAAAGATCTGCACATTTTTTCTCTCTCGTTGAATTGTGTAAAAACACCAAAACTTCACAGTTGTTAAATTTAAAAAAAACCCAGAAATTGAACAAGATATTGATGCCACAAAACAATCTTGACTTCTTTCTTTCACATGTGGAACGCTGCATCAGTGGTCCGTTAACGTATAGGGAAATAATGTAAAACAGTGGCGGGGGGGGGGGGGGGGCTTGCTAGAAACCTGTCCGGCTGTGTTCCCGCTTGAAACCCAGGTTCAGAATTTGGAGAAGGTAAGGATGAGCTTTTAATGAGCTCCTCCATCCTGCAATTTTGACCCCTTTACGCCACTGATGTAAAAAAAAAGAAGATATGACGACATTAACCACTAAACATGAATGTTTTACCCACCTTGTTTACACGTTACGGTTGTCCCTGTTTGTGGGCTTTAGACGGGCCACGTGTCCGTAAACCATCAACATGGACACGCTAACACCTTGTTTTGTCCGTTTGCAAAATGTCAAATGTATTCTCAGCACTGACCCTGTCGCATTTCCCCTTTTGGTTTTCCCTGCCTCTCCCAGTCTACTCGGGGCTGTCATCCCGAGTAGCCCATCGCCACCCCTTCTATCCCCCTCCCCTCCCCCGCAGTGAATTCTTCTCAAGAGGAACCCCTTTCCTGACGGAGACGGATCTGAAATCAAAGACACTGTTTTCAAGATGTTTAAAACCTTGTACATGTATTAAGGTTGAATTCATAGCTGGATTTGAAATAATACTCTGCCGGACTACCGTACACTGTTGCCAGTTCTGGGCATTGGGGGGGGGGGGGGGGGGGGGGGGGCTCAGTACAAACTAGAGGGGGGGGGGGCACACCACAAGAAAAAAGCACGGCATGTGTATAATTTATACACATGATTTTTGCCGATTGGGGGGGGGGGGGACAGTTGCTCGTCACGGGGGCAAGGGGGGGGGGGGGGGCTGGGTCCCCCTTGACGACGGCGGTACCGTAAATTGCTGTACCAACTTGCTTACCTACATTCATTTCATGGGTTGGTGCTGGCGAGATCCCAACTCGTCAGTGTCTTCGTTATAGATGAAGGCCCCCTTTCCTTCAAAGGCGACAACATTGTACCTCTGCTATTATAATTATATTGTGCAAACCTATACTGCCCCATGAACGGGGACCTCCGTGATAGAAGTGATGGCGCGACCGGATTGATCAAAACGTTCCTATTTTTTTTGTAGACATCAGCTTTTCGACAGGGCGTATTTTGATATTTCAAAGTCAAGCCCCACTCGATAAAACATGCAGTCAACCGAAAGAGGGCGTTGTAGTAAGCTGCTGATGCGACCACGGATGCGACTGTTGGTTGTCCATTAAATTGATGTAGCGCCCTCGCACGGTTTGTGAACTATGTATTTTTGTTGTTGCAAGTTTAATTCGTAATTTCAAATCAAACAATGCCTCATCAAATCGCCTTGATGTTTAATTTTGCCTCGTTTATCAGTGCATGCACGTCGTATCGCGAAGGAAACGGTTCAGAACAAGGCTTTCCCATAGCTGATGCCGTGTGGCCCGTGTAGATGCGCGGCACGTTAATCCTATAGGGCGCCCCCATTCGGGGAATGCAAATGCCCTTACATTTTTGTGCATGTTGTACAGTATAGTGGAGAGTATCGAAAAATGAGAATGATAAAATCGCACGACGATGTTCCATGTCTGTTTACCTTGTTTACTTGAGAAATACAATGCCTGAAGCACTTAGATATAATCCAATGATGATGTATCACGAAAGCTACAGCTGTTTTGGGGGAAGGGAAAAACTTTTTTCCTCGAAACTACTCGTAGGCTTACGGTCGGAAAAAGTCCACCGACACCAAACATTAACTGAAAATCAAATATTTTGTAACCATTATCTCAAATGTGTCCAGCTGCACTTAGCACCACGTTAAATCAATTAAATACCTCGCGATACATCATCTGCGATTTAAACGACATTTTATTTTTGCCTGATCACGATTCAGAGGTCAAAGATCAGATTTTGATGACGGTGTAACGACACTGTGCTTAAAAGCTTGAAATGGCCTCGTTTTTGTTTTTTCCCTTCCCACTTCCGCTCTCCTTGGCTTACGTAGGGAAGCATCTTGCAATTTGCATATCTTTTTTTTTTTAGCCAGCAGAGGGACCTCAGTTGAAAAAAAAATATTACTATGATGACCATGGTTGAAGGAGATAATGATGAGGTGCCATGGCAACCAAGAACTGCTTGTTAAAAACAATCACTTCAGAAATGAGAAAAACACAACCAAAATGCATGCCCCAGCTTCATTTACCAATTCACATGTCGTGAAAAGCAAAAAACGGGTAAGGACACAACATTATAACACCGAGCTGGCCTGGGCAACGGAATCACCTGTCAATATCATTAGTGGATTTCCATAGCAACAGCCCGGATTTTTATTTCCCTCCATAGTGGCCCGGTGGTGACGCAATTCGGACATTGACGTCACACTGCCATAGCAACCGCCCGGGCCCGGCAAACAACAGGTCCAGTAAACATGGCTTATTGAATGTACAGGAAAAAACATATATATGGACTGTTGATGAGAGCTTGGAGCATGATTAGCACAATATTATTATTTGAACATGCCAAAGCTGAAGTTGTTTTCAAAAAAATCTGAACGAGGTGACGTAAAAGATATTAACTATTTAGATTGAATGTCACGGGGGCTTGGTCTTGACTGAACCCTAAACAGTATTCCTACAATATTTGCAAAAAGCCATGGTTACATCGTTATGACAAAGGTAAATGTTGAGGTTAAACCAGATAAAAGTTAGGTCATAATGACCGTGTCGCAAGCCAAGTGATTTAAAGGTTTTTTGGCGAGACATTAAGTAAAAAAAATAAAGTGTTAGAGCTGAAGCATGGAAGTAATTATTTTGTAGTTATTTTTCGTTCTGCCTCATCTCGGCTAAATTGTTACAAATTGAGTTCTGTTTCAGCGCAATTCGAAGACATCTGTGAAAAAAGTAACAAAGTAAGTGTAAAACTTGGACTTTAAATGTATTAGCTGTTGCAGGTTCACAATACTATAAATATACTTTAGTCAGGCGATCCCTGAATAAATGTTGAAGTTCCAACGATCTTTTAACAGAAATACACTTTCATAGGTACCGTGATGCATACAGGTAAGGTGTTGACCTGTCTCAGTTCGCAGTGGCAAGTTTCGTTGTCAAATCACGGACGAAGTAAAAACAAAAACAACTTATTTTACTGTGACCTCAAACCAAGCTAAAAAATAATAAACTAAAATTTAGGATTGACAAAAAAAGATACTGTTCACAACTTGTAAAAACTCTTGCAAATTATAGTGCAGTATAAGGCGCAAAAGACGATGCAAATCTCACATTTAAAAAAGAAAGAACAAGTATTAAAGAATAAGATAATTCTAGTTCCTGAAACCGGTAAGCTTAGTTAAACTTAATCAGGCATAATAAACAAAATATGCTGGATAAAAGTTGGGGCTATTTTTGTAGACTACTTCCGGATAATATGAGTTTCCGTTCATTTTTATTTAGTATTTAATGAGGCATGATAAACCGATACACATGCGTGCTGTTTTTACTTTCGCAAAATAACACCTGAAACTGACATGTTTTGCTGTTTATAGCAAAGCTTAAAGGCGGCAAAACATTCTTGTAACAAAATACTGCGCCAAAATAAAATCACAAACGAAAGTATTATTCGGGCCGTACGCCAACACATAACAACACGAACATGTTGACCGTGCCCGCCCCAAGGGGAAGTGCATGTGGCTAAAAATAGACCGCGAAACTTTACTTGATTGGATCGAGTTGATCACGTGATATCATCACTTGGAAATGTTTGAAGGATATATCAACGTGCAGATGGTGACAGTTGCATTCGATTTAAAATGTGAGGAGCAAAAAGTCTTTGGCTGTAGTTATGTTGACTAAAATAGATTATTGAAATAGATTGGACTCTGATTTGTTCCAAATAACATCAACATTTTGATGATGAATTCGAAGCATGTAAATACGAACTACACGTTAAAAAAATAAACGAGAAATATCAGGGTTCAAGATGGCGTGTAGAGTTCATCCGTGAATGTCCTGTCCGATCGAAAGGGGGAAAGTTTTCATCACAATAATTCTCACGTCTACCGTACAGGTTTCCAGGGCCCGTTGTCTCTCTCAGGGTGAGTTCATACGCTAGGTGTGCTGTGTCATCTCTCTTGCCGGTTAAATTGTGGCAGAAAATTGTCCGTAATGTGCTGAGAAGTGACACAGTGTCTGGCGTATTTTTGCAGACTTCACCGCGTTTGAGTAGTGCGGTAAGATTATTGTTGAGTGTAACGTTGTGTGTTATGTTGTGTGCTTTGCTTTGCATTGACGCGTCTCGTGTTCCATAAATATCCGAACGTAAGCCTGCACGTACTTTTGATGTAGGCCTGTGATGTACATATACATTGAGCCGAGTAGACCTGTAATATAATAGGGCCTATATTTTTTTTTCCGTATTTGTCATGTTTGTAATTGTAGGCGAACGTTGTAGAATTGTCTGAATTTATGTTATTATATTTATGAGATGGAATTTATGACGTTACTTTTTAATGTTACTCATTGTTAGGCAGGCTAGGGAAGACATCCCGAATATCGGCATCATAAGAGTTGATTATTATTTTTCGACATTATGCAATATCGATGGCGATCGTGTAGTGTAGGGCCCCTGTTTTGTTTTGATGAAATTAGAGACAAACATTTTTTTTATTGCTCAAAAATCAACTTTACAATCAAAAGCAGACTTTTCTCAATTCTAATGACACCTGTTTTGCAATTTTGAACAGTTTCTTGGGGTAGAAATCATGATTTTCCTGTGCGGTTTGTGCCTTGCGATTCAGCGCGCCGTGCGTGCTCACGTACATCGCGCGGTGATTGCCATCTTTATTTTCGGGTTGCGTGTTGTCGCCGCGCTGTCACCGTCATTTAACCCTAAATTTCCCTTAAAAAATCAAAACCCTGCCCTTTATCTATGACATACTTGTTAATTGAGAATGTAGCCAACTAGTTTGGTCGGTCTAATAAATTTAAAGTGGATTTTGTTCCCTTATATTATAGGAACCGGGCCCTACACACAGCACTTAGGCATAGCACATGTTGCGATACTATAACTAAATCGATCCCGTACCTGCTTTGGTAATGTCACGTGACTTTGTAAGATGTTCGTGTTGTCCGGAAATTCGACACAGAATTCAGCATCCTGTGCGTATTAAAGTTCGGCATTGCGTCATGTGCATGCAGATCACGTGCTTCTGCCATTGGTGGCACCATTTTTTTCAGCGCGCAGGGGTAAGGCTACGTTACGCGCACGTTTAGTTGCGTAGGTTTGTATATTTATGCCCGTAAAAGTTATATTTTTGACCTGTATTAGTTATGTCTCCAACAAATTTCAAAATATATTATTATTATATATTTTATTATAATATTGATAAATATTGATTTTGTGAGTTGTTTACCACGTGTCGAAATTCGGGTCACTGTCCGAACCCTGTTGTGCGTAATTTCGTCATCCCCCTAGGACTACACACCACCACGTAGAAACGATCTTCCACTGACAGCGGCAAAAACCGCAACCAACGTCAGAAAAAACTTTCCCATGCCTAACGGCGGGCCGTCTGACATTGTATGGTCGCATCGCACACCTTTGAAGCTGACTTAAACGCCATTGATTTTGTTGTGTGATTCTCTTTTCAGTAATACAAAAATTGCATAAGATTTCTTAATAAAAATGAAATTCACTGGACTCCTAATGCATCGTCACTCAGTCATTCATGCCATGCATGTACATGTAGGTAACATCAATGTTAAAACTGCACAATTGTACTCTCTTAAAAATGCGTCGTGTTGCGAGTATGTGGAAATCTTTGACATGTTTGACATTTGAAATGTGTTTAAAGGGAAAATACAACATTTGCAAACATCAAAAAATAAAACTACCAAATCATTTTGAAATACCTTGCTGGACTGTTAGTGAATGACAGTGTAAAGCATCCTGTAAATCATGGCACCTGGTATACTGTCATTTTCAAGAAAAGTGGTATTTTTGTATCAATTTCCAACGCTGATCGGCCGATCAGCGTTGGAAACAACTGGCTTTTTTTCAAATACTGGCCCCAATTGACCATCGCACTTGTTTGCAATCGATTACAAACCTATGAACGGGTACGAGCCAGCTAGACTGGTTCCTTGACCTTACAATTCCCCAATGTATGTAAACTGCTCTGTTTCTTCTTATATGGAGTCAGGGAACCAGACTACAGGAAAGTGATCGTTTTTCTTGGTTTTTATAGCATTTTCGAACCCAAAACCTCAAAAAAGTCAGTGTAACTATATTTGCTATATATTTCCAACCCCCCAATTCCATCCATTTCTGAAAATTACAGCAAAAGCAAATGATGTGTATTCCCTTTAACCTTAACTTGTTACGCCATTGTCATTATCAAACAGGGCCAAAAGTCTACCGTAAATGTAGTCACCTGTACTGTGTTACAGTTGCATAGCCTGTATGAAACCC
The DNA here is from genome assembly GCF_015706575.1 of Patiria miniata. Lineage (NCBI taxonomy): Eukaryota > Metazoa > Echinodermata > Asteroidea > Valvatida > Asterinidae > Patiria > Patiria miniata. Next base: position 11,827,268 of record NW_024037075.1, on the reverse strand, counting down.
CTGTCTTGAGCTCCCCACCCCCTCTCCGACCCCACCCCACCCCCTCCCCCTCCCCAAGTGACTATGGGACATCAAAGTGTTAAATTTCTTCTGTTTGATATTATTGCGACAGATCTATTATTGTGCTTAAATCTTGTACAAAAAAAAGGTAACTCAAGCAAAAGGAAATTTAACCCCAACTTCCTGGGCATTTTTTGCTAGAATGTAACCTCAATCCTGTAAAATCCTCCGACTGCCTCCATGTTAAAATTGCATGCAGCATCAATCCTGCAAAATCCTCCGTTATTTCTTGAATCTGGTCCTTGGAAGGGTGACCACTGCCTCAATCCTGCGAAATCCTCCGGCAATCAATGTCAATATGTTGAGGCAGAGTTAGTGACTTTCGGAGCAGAGCGGAGGATTCAGTATAAAAGGCCTATAGGCCTAGATTTATGTACGGCTGAGCATAAACAACACAGGGTCCTGCCTAAGACACAAAGTGCATCCTCCAAAATCAGCCGCACACTTTTGCCAATTGCCATATAGCCTCATTCCAGCAAAATCATCCATTTTGCACAGAGAATTTTGGAGAATTCGGGGAAAGTTAGGGTTAATTGCCATTTTTGGCATGTGTTTTGAAAATATATTGGATTTTTGCCTTTTTGCGTTTTGATGTCAAGTATAAAAAAAGCTTCCAAGCAGAACATTTTATGAACAAAGCAAAAATTATTTGAGAATGAGTCTTTACAATGTGAGTATTTGTACAGTGTATAACATTTTGGCTGGAGGCCTTTCTTTGCTAACTAAATATTGTCTTTGCTTGTAACAATCTTTTTGTGCTTAGTATCCCCCGTGAAATTGGCCCGTGATATTGGGAGTTAAAAATCTCTGCGTGAATCAGGTCATCCGTTCCGATTTTAATTTTGGCCCCGCTGGTCCTACCAGTCTCCCCCTGGGATCTGTTACTCTAGTGAACTTTGCTTCAAACCAGCAGCCAACTGTTTCACACACTTGAAAAAAAAATCTTGAATTGATATGAACGGAAGGCCACTTGTTGTTATGATGGAATTTCTGGAGACTGTGGTCAAACTGTTTCTCACACAAGTTAGTACGAGATTCTTCATGTTGAATTATTGATTTGGAAGATAATCTTATAGAGGGATTGTTTAAAGAAGCACCTGGATTTAAAAAAATAATCCTTAAACCTAAGGCCAAAAAAAAAAAAGTCTCCGGTTTCTGGTATGCGCGCGCGTCGCCGTAGCCATGCGCATCGGCAAAATGAAAAAGTTTTTTTTTCAATGAAAGATGACGTCTCAAAACCGCCAAACTCACTGGTTTGACTGGAATCCTGCTGCTGCACAATTTTAACGTGTTTTTAGATGGGGTTATGATCGAGAAGAAGCTTTATGTGGCCTCTCTGGTCTCCCATAATATTTGCACAACATGTAAGTTTAGTCGGGCACCATTTGCAGTCATCAGCTGACATTTGAAGCAAAAAAAACGGGTAAAAAAAAAAAAAAAACGTGTCGCCGCACCACTTTTTGGGCAAGCTCCATACCAGAAACCGGAGACTTTTTTTTTTGGCCTAACAGTCCTGATTTTTCTCCCAATTTTAGAAGGTTTTTCACACACCCTTTGGGATTAAACTTTAAAGCGTTTAAGGTGATTACCCTAGTTTGGAAAAAAAAAATTAAGACCTTTCCAGGGTGAAAAAAGAAGAAGTTCAACTCAAAATCTTTCACTTTCTCTTCTGTTTTTGTGGTATTCCCGTCCAAATTAAAGAAGCCCTCGGATTTAGAGTTGAAACCAAATTTGAAAAGTGTCTATCTTAAAAAAATTACGGAAGAATGTTGCAACTACCTGGTACGTATGCAACAGAATCTGTGAAAACGGCAAATTTCATGACGTCCAGTTGTCGACCAGTTGTTGACAAATGTAGAACTTTTTGTTATGACGTTTGTTAAATTACACTTTAAATTTGATTCGCTCTATAATTTGCATGACGTATGAGTTGGACCTCAGGGCACACTCTTCTGAGTGTACAAGAGTATCTCAAACTCTTCATGTACTTTGAAATTCTGAATTAATTCGGTTGTAAACATCTCATCTCTGTCTCTAAACACTTAACAATCAAGACCTGTCTATTTGCTCAGAAAGAGAGACACTTGTCGCAGTTTATGTACGTGTAGTTGATGTCGTTGATCTGCATGCAGTTCGCAGATACACGCAATGACAAGGAAATGCTCAACCTGGCAGACAGTACCTGCAAGATGTTTTTTATTGTGTTTAATGTTTTCATAATCTACAACGCAAAAAAAACAAAAGAAAAAGAAAAAACGAAAACGTAGTTTCTAAATGTGTATCATTGTACATGTGTATACATGTATGCACATACCTGTACTTTGTTAAACATTTATGAGTTACGGTGGTCAAGATATTTTGTTCACTTATTACAACTACAACATGTACAACATGTACTATGTATCTCCAATCAACAGAGAAATCCCTAACAGTCCTGAATCTTCCAATTTCAATTTGATTTTGCACACCCCTAGGGAGTTAGGGTCAGGGTTTATCCTCTTCCACCCCCCCTGTCTCCCAGCCCCCCCCCCCCCCCAATTTTTAGTTTGTTTTACCATGTCATGCATTATATTTGTTTGTTCGTGAACTCCGTCTTTCTTACTGAAACACCCTCTTGTTTGTGAAAAAAAAAATCATTTGACCATTTTGATTATTTATAAATAGCAGTTGAGTTACCAAACAATTGCTGGTATGCAAGTTCAATTTAGCCATTCACCGACCCATTTTTAGAAGAAAAAAGAAAAAAAAAAAGCTGCGTTTTTATATAAACCCATTCAATTTACCTCGGACCATGGCATCCAAATTCACTTTCACGGACAAAGGCAGAGGCCACGTCCATTGAAAAGTTAACAAAGACGTGAAGAATTTGAACTTGTCACTGGCCTTGCTCAGGCTCCATATTTCTCTCAATTTTGTGGTTATTCAACACAAGATTATTGTTGTGGCCGTACCATGACCCACATAACCGTCGTCCTTGTCCTTAAAATAAAGGAGGTGTTTAAACCTAGAAGGGACGGTAAATGCATTATGTTTGGACCTGTACCGAGGCTATTTTCGTGGACTCACTTCGTGGCTAGTGAAACTGAAAAGATTGGGCCGACCTTAGTGCATGTCAGAGCCTAAACGACATGTACATGTACTCGCGTATTTATTGCTTACTGTTCATTCTTGCCATTACTTCTGTTACTCCCATCCATCTAAACAGATAAAGATTATGCCAACAAAACAAATCAAAAAACCTCAAGAACAATGCTACATAGAGTTAGTAATGTGCATGGTACAAATGTATGTGTACTGTCCTTGACAAAGAAGAAAGAAAACTTCTACAGAAGTCAATATCTGTCATTGGAATGGCTTATCAGGAGTTGAGGTTTTTATTAATTTTTTTTATGACCGTTTCCACCAACTCCCACGCGAAAATACCATCAAACGAGACATTTCCACCACGATCCATAAACTTTTATTCTTTGAAACAAAGGTAATTAAATTATTCATTTCAATAAAGTCATGTAAATGGTAAACAGCCTTTTGTCTGTCTGGACGCTTTTTATGTATTTTTTCACCAGGATCCATAAATTTTCAGTTCCTTAAAAAAAAAAAAAATAAATAAATATTGTCAGAAATTATGGCTCGTCAGTTCTCGGCCATAGATTTTAATGGCACAAACATAGTCATAAATTTTAAATAATGCATGACATTGCATGAAAGCAGAGATATTGTGAGCATCTGTTTTCCATAGAAAATAAAAAAAAATACAAATTTTGTACACGTGTGCGAGACAGTTTATGGTGATGCAACCTCGTCCCCAGTGCTTACTTTATTTCCAACCTCGTTTCCAATAGTAAGCCCATTTGAATGAGTGTCAGTAGACAACTGGAGCTAATTTGTTATAGATTGAGGCATAGCGTTCTGCCGCCTTACAAAAAATACCATATTGATAAAAAGAAAAGAAAAGGGCAAACAGATCATATCAATCATACGCTTACGAAATTACGGACCGGAAAAACGAACAATTTCTCATGTGCTTTGCTGCGAATTTGTTGACCATCTCCCACAATGCACTGGGAAAAATGAACTCTCCGTGGCAAACCCTTGGTGGCGCACTGCATTGTGAATCGCCCAAATTGCTTAAAGGTATTTGCTTTTTGTGCAATTTTTTTTCGTTTGAAGCAACAAAATTGCTCCAAATCTGAAGAAGGGTGCATTGAACCACTAACTTGTTGAAGGTTCAGTAGATACAAAACATTTTTAGAAAACAGTGAAAACGTCTATATGCACAGCTTTGGGTTCTCATGGATTCCATTGCTAACGTGCAGTGTTCTAACCAGGCATCAAATAGCGCTAGCACCCGCTACGCTTTCGGAAATGAGCGCTACGCTTAAATCGCTACGCTACCGCTACGCTACCGCTACGCTATAAATTTTGGTTGCGAAAAAAAATATCTGCCGTTTGTTCATATACAAGCGCAGCGACTTTGAGCATTGCGCACTGGCCGTACGACACAGCGAAAAATAAACAACGATAAGTAACGTGTGTAAAAAACTTTGCCTGCCGGCACACTTTTTTAAACCTCCACAGGGTACATTTGTATATGGTACCTGTCCTGTCTTCACCAGTTTTGAACAGGGATTTCTCTTTAAATCGGTAGGTACAATGTACGTTTCCGGGTCATTACGACAATTCCTACAAGGTTGGCTTGTTCCGAGCAATGACTACTGGTAGATTATTAGAACCCTGGACAGCGATTGCACATTTTGAAGAAATAAATCCCCACCGTGCTCTCTGATCCATGTACACTGTAGACCTGCAACCAAAGTTGAACTCTTTGAAGTGCTTAGTCACTCGCCTTTGTTCGCTGACATTGATAGAAAATCTCTGAGCCAAAGTGAAAGCCGAACTTGCCACAAAAAAAAAAAAAAGCGGTGGTTATTTTTATCCCTCCCATTGTTGCAGTCGGTGCTCGGTGGTACTGAGTTCCAGTCTTGACTGAAACCGAAACTTGATTTGAGGGAAGGAGACTTTAAAAAAAAATGTGGGGATCGGAGGAGAAGTTCGAAGCACGTTTGGGTGAAAAAAGGACGGATTGAATTTAGTTGCCATGGCTAATAATAGCGCTAATTGCTGGGTTTGTTTTTGTGCTACGTTGATAAGATCGGGAGAGGTCAAAAGTGATACTGAAACAAGACCACGTAATTGCGAGAGTATAGTATGCAGTGATATTATGAGTCTTCCACATTTATGCGGGAGTACATGTGTCTTGCATAAGCCATGACAACGACTTGTTTTGAGCTATTGTGTAGGTCTTTATCAGTCACAGCTAAAATGGGCAAAAAACTGACAACACGTAGATTCAAACACCTGTTTCTGACACTGCCTTAATCCCAGTTTATAGTCGGTCACGCGACGATAAACGTCCGATGCTGATGGTCGCTGAATGCTAAACCCTTTGTAAGAATACGCGCAACGGTTGGAAGCATACCGGTATGTGCATCATACGCACTACGCGCACAATTCAACTGTGAAGTGTGTGACGATCAAGCATCCCCATTACTGAACAAAATATTACTATTTCTCACTCTGGCATTTGTTGTTTCATGTTACATTTGTTAAAAACGCAGGTTATAAACGAATAACATTTATTTATCATTGATTTCTGATGTTTCGTTCTTCAGCATCAGGTACAAATTTAGTTTTCGAGAAGTATTTGCTGGAAATTTTGTAAAGAATATTTGGTGTGAATTTTTGATTCAGTCACCAGCCCGCTAAATAACAAAATACCGGGAAATTGCTTTACAAAATGTTGCTCGTCCCCACAGCCTTAACTTAAGGACGGACGTCCATAAAATACCAGTGTCATATTTGCATATATATTCATTATGTCGTATGGATCAAGCAAGCCCATTGGTCAACTGATTACAATCGAGGTCAGCGACCATGTCAAAGTTCAGTTATTTGAAATCTGTAGCTACATGTACGTCGCCAGCGTCCTTCAGTGACTAGTCGCTGCGGCTTCAGCGACGACTGTAAACTGCGTTTACATTGTAAAATGATCGCGCATCAGTTTTTCAGTCGTGCAACCATCGCACGACCGACTATAAATTCACCATGCTTTTTATACTGGTCAGCACTTCCAGCACTGATGGTTCATACTTGCATGTATACATGTACATTGTACATTGTACATAGACTTTGGAATATGAAATCATGCACTGTACATGTTACAAGTATGTATTTCATAAAACTTCAATCATTTTTATTAATTTTTTTTGGGTCAATTACTTACTAACAATGATTTGATATTGTGTTATTTGTCTGGTAACTACATGTACCAAGTCTATTTATGGACCGATGACCTTCACAACAGTTGATTAGTTTAAATTAAATAAAAAAAAAATTAAAAAAAATTAAGCAACTAAGAAAAAAACAGCGTGGTTCCACCAGCCCACTCCCGTACATACCGTAAATCCATTTCCAGCTTGGGTGTTTGCGCGGGGTGTCGTATTACACAAGAGTTAGAGAAAGAGCAGCATTGATTTGGCCCCAGATCTAGTTTGCCGTTTTCCAAACGAAGAAGAAGAGGGAATAAAATAGACTAGAAAAATAGATTACCTAGATACATGTATGTGCACACGCCAAGCCTTTGACATATCGGAGACCATGTTTTCGTATGCGAAACGATGTTTTTGTTAAATTTTGTGTTTGGACCTTCTGATCATTGATCTCTCATCCATAAAAATATGATATTTAGCTGTGCAGTGTGAAATCTGTGGTTAGTCATGTCACGTGTTCTAATGGTAAATGGAATACAAATGAACTACATACATTGTGTGCTAGTTTTATCCGTGTTACATTGCACGTACATGTACTCCATATCAATTGAGGCTTTTTCTGAGAATTAGGTACTGAATTTTTAAATTTTTTTTACGGATATATGTAAATTAAAAAAATAGCTTTATTCTACATTTAAACTGAAAGGAATGCGTGTTATTAAAATACTGGCCGGGATTGAAGGTGATTTTTAGTTTTATTAATAATATGAAAAAAACGCACCACTTTTTTGTTCCAGGAGCCTTTTTAACCAGTTCGCGCCGGGATTATTTTGGCATCGACCGGACTCAGGCACGGGATTGTTTTAACGAACCTCGATGCCAGATGGGTTCAAGCCGTCATCTGCGGGTAGCACACCCTGATATTTCCGGCCTCACTCGCTGTGAGCGGGTCGCTGACAGATATTTCCAGCCTCGCTCGTTGCGTGTTTATCCGTCATCCGTTCCGAATACCGCAAAACTTTTGCGTGTGAACTGGGCCCAATTTCACGGCGCTGCTAAGCACAAAAATTTGCTTAGCACAAAAATTTCTGGCTTATAAAAGCAGGTTACCAGCCAAAACCCCATTTGTTTTTTATGCTAAGCAAACAACAGCTGAATTACTAATCACAAGCAACATACATGTACATTCCGTGGAGTTTTGGCTGGTAACCTGCTTTTATAAGCCAGCCTTTTTTGTGCTAAGCACAATTTTGTGCTTAGCAGCGCCGTGAAATTGGCCCCTGGTTAAATTGACAAAATCCTACCCAATTGTAAAATTGTTGCCTTTGAGAAAGGTCTTGCTTAAGACTGAAACATAAGGCCAGCTAATTTTGTCAATCCAGTCAGTTGGTAGTTTGCAAAAGTTTTAATTCATTTTCATAAAATAATTCAAATGAACATAATTAGGACATAAATCCTCATGTGAAGTTGTGTCGCCGGTTGTTACTACATTTTGTAGTATTTTAATTGAAGGACACACTTGAGATAATTCCATGTACACTGTACCAAAAACGTGTGTTCATCAAATATTAAACAGAGCTCACCTCCAGTTTCCAATTCCTAGAAAAACCTTAGCGTGACTTCGCTTGAGAACACCTATTGTCCGCTAAAACAATGCCTGCACACTTTCCGTGTCTGCACCATCTATTTTTAGTCCTTGAAAAACACATCTGTATCGATTTGTTCATTGCGAAAAAAAGAATCCCTTGTCTGTAATGTTGCGCCAGACAATCCTCATTGATTTGCTTTTTTTCCCTTCTCTGTTAAGTTGTTGTTCGTGATGTTCTGACATAAAGGCATTCTTATCACCGGATGAACGCAAGAAAAGAAAACGGGTTCAGGGCATCTCGGGCCAGCCTTGCTGTGATCCATTGATTTCATAATCTCTCTGTGAAAGCGATCCTTGTAAAAGCTGTTGGACAAATGAAACCTCTGGGATCTCAAAAAGCGGTCGAATTTTTGTTGTCATCATTTGTGGTTTTTGTTTCGTATATGTGTTTTGTTTTAGTAATTGACTCATAAACTGGTACGTACATAGAACTGCTTTAACTGGCCACTTCGACATAATATAGGCCTACTTTTGCAAATAAGGTTTTCTCCAGGGGCCATTCTATAAATTTGAGGTCCACTTTTTTTCTTTCCCTTGTACAATACGCCTGACATCTATGATTTTATTATTCTGGATGCAATCCTTAAATTAATATGTTTAATGCAGTCATCCTCCAAGAGTGATTATGAAAAGTAAACTACCCACCCAACAAATATAAAATTGTTTGAAGTCATTCGTAATTGAGGCCCCCCCAAAAAAAATAGTTCTGCTTCCTGTTTCCCTACCTACATGTACCCTATTCTGACAGCCCCTACTCTATTTTTTTATGGGAAAAATGAGAAAAACACACCCAAAACAATCAATCACTACCTTTTACCCTTGACTACACGCAGACACCTCCATATGATCGTACACAAAAAAATTGCCCCCCCCCCCCACAAAAAAAATCCCTACCTTCCTAACCCTGTTTTTGAATGCCATGTAATCGGAAGCAGAAGTTTTTTGGGGGGCATTATGATACTTGGATGGCAAATTACAAAGCTCCAAGGTAACAAGGACAGGAAGAATGTCACACTTTTGAAGCCTAAATTTATGGAATGACCCAAATGTAATATTGTACCGGTACAACAGCTTTTAACCACTCTTGAATGTTGTTGCATTTTGGCAGTTTTAGTATGAAATTTCAAACATCCATGGATGTATAAGTACATGCACATGTCCTCAAAATATAACACACTAAATTAATTACCCATCTCAAATGATAATTCATTTTTTTTCTAAGGCCAAAAAAATAATAGTTCTGCTTCCAGTTACCCTACCTACACATGTACCCTATTTTGACAGCTCCTACCCTAATATTTTTTGGGGGGAAAATGAGGGAAAAACCCCGAAAATCATCAATTACTACCTTTTACCCTTGACTACACGCAGACACCTCCATATGAAACAAATTGCCAAAAAAATAATAATAAAATTGCCAACAAATAAAATGCCAACAAAAAAGCCGAAAACGATACTTAAAATAATTTCCCTACCTTCAATGTACCTACCCTATTTTCAAATGCCATGTAATCGGAAGCAGAACTATTTTTTTTTTTGCCTAAGCGAGGAGGGGGTCTCTGTGTCTTAGCAACTACAAGCGACTCGGATCACTGATTTTCATAAATCCATTCCAAGCAAACATGAACCTTTCAACCATCAGTTGCCCACTGAAAGATCCCGGGCCCCCGTCTCTGAAAATCATTACACTTGTTTGGTTTTAACAGTTAAAATCTAGGTCGGGTGAGGATCTACAATTTTTTTTTTTTTTGGTTTTTGCTCTTGCCTACATGTATAGGGCGCCGTGTTGTCCATTTTGCACGGGGTAATGGAAGCCTACTCTACTTGCCTTATTTTTTTTTTTATGTATTTTGTATTTATTTATTTATTTATTCATTTTTTTGGGGGGGGGGGTGGTTGAAGTATTGCGATGGATAACAAAAATGTATGTCGAGTGAAGTTTGAGTCGGGTGTACATGCACATTAAACATTCCTCAATCCCGCAATTGTAACTTTTCCACGGTTACTCACGTTACATTTTCATAACGTGAGTAACCGATTTTGTGTGTCTTGTTTATCATGCATAACACATTTTTCTGGATGTCATCTTTGGTGCTTAGTTAGGTCTAGGTCTACTCTATATACCATGGGGATAACAGTTATTAAACCTTTCAGTAAAGGTAATTACAGCCCAAGGAAACTCAAAAATTTTACTTTTTTACTTTTTTATTGCATTGTTGCTTTCATTTTATATATATGTATTACCATCCGTTTTTTGCAACTCCATTTTTAACACACTTGAATGAATTGTCATCGATTACTTCAAATATATGTATTACCATCCGTTTTTTGCAACTCTTTTTAATATTTTTATACCGTCATCACTTCTCTCCAAATTTATTTTCTTTCATGTGAGTTTTTATTATTTTTATTTCTGTAACAAAACTCTTGCTATCTTGTTTTTTCTTAGATAGTGTATTTTTTTCTTACTTTTTTGTTCTGTTTTCCCTTGGTCAGTTTGTTCTGTTGTGCTTGGTTTGGATTTTTGTTTTGTTTTGTTCTGTCTTGCTCTGTTTGTTTTTTTTTTACTTTGTTTTCCTTGTCTTGTCTTGTTTTGTTTTGTTTAGTTACGTTTGTTGTTTTGTTTCACTCTCCTTTTTTTCTCTTCTTTTTGTTATTTTGTTTTGTTTGTTTTGTTGTTGTCTTTGTGTTTGTCTCAAGTATATGTGCGTTGTGTCTTCTTTTTTTTTTTTTTTTTTTTTTTTTTTTTTTTTTATCCATTACTTTTTTGCATTTTTATATATCTGTATAAGCATATCCAATGAAATCATCTCCTATCACATAATTCACAGTGCTCGTTTCATCCCTATATACATATAATTTGTTTTTAATTTGTTTTTATATCATCAATATATATTTTTTATAATGATTCTTTTTGATCATATTTGTGTACATATATATATATATATTTTTTTTAATAATTGTATAATATTTTTTAACCAGTCCTGTAATTGGCGGTTTATTCTGCTGTTGGATGTGGATAATAAATAAAAATACATCCAATTGTAACTTATGGGCAATTCCACGGTTACTCACGTTACATTTTCGTAACGTGAGTAACTGATTTTGTGTGTCTTGTTTATCATGCATAACACATTTTTCTGGATGTCATCTTTGGTGCTTAGTTAGGTCTAGGTCTACTCTATCTACCAACAGGTATTAAACCTTTTTAGTAAGGTAATTACAGCCCAAGGAAACTCAAAAATACATCAAAAATGTAACGTGAGTAACCGCGGAATTGCCCTTATGCGTTATTCCTCCCCAAACATTCCTTTCCCTCACTCAAGCCCTAACCATCCCATATGGAAGCAAATTTAAAAGCTTGAAAGTGTATTTCTTGTATTGCAATTGATCTATATAGCCACATAATCCTTTTCACTCAAGCGTAAAAAACCCAACATATTTATTATCCATATCCTGCACTTCATTCTTTGCGCAGGGCAATAAAATCACTGAAAAATAAATTGTCTTCAATTAACTCGCATTCTCATTTTTGTTAACAAATGAAAAATTAGGTTTGCCGTCCTAAATATTAACAAATGTGTGTACACACGCGTTACATTAGTAAGGTTAAACTAACAAGGATTGCGTGCCATTTCTAAATGACCGGGGGAAAAAAAAAACGAGGAAATATTAAATCTATACTAAAACAAACAGCCACTGACGATACAGTATTTTCGTTATTAGTGGTTTGTGTTTGTTGTTTTATTTGGATAGTAATTAAAAACATTTGTGGTCTTTGGATACAGTGTAAAAACAGCTGCTAAGGCCAAAAAAAAAAGTCTCCGGTTTCTGGTATGCGCGCGCGTCGCCGTAGCCATGCGCGTCGGCAAAATGAAAAAGTTTTTTTTCAATAAAAGATGATGTCTCAAAACCGCCAAACTCACTGGTTTGACTGGAATCCTGCTGCTGCACAATTTTAACGTGTTGTTAGATTGGGTTATGGTCAAGAATAAGCTTTATGTGGCCCACTCTGGACTCCCATATATTTGCACTAAGTTTAGTCAGGCACCATTTGCAGTCATCAGCCAACATTTGAAGCAAAAACATCAGGTAAAAAAAAGAAGAAGAAGCTGCGTCGCCGCACCACTTTTTGGGCAAGCTCCATACCAGAAACCGGAGACTTTTTTTTTGGCCTAATGGTTGGATAAAGCCTGAACCTATGGTATATACATAGATTATTAAAACATTGAATATCTCATCATGTAAATTTCCCAAATATTGGGTTCCTTTGTTTTTATTGATGGTAACATGCCCAAAAAGTTGACATTATACAAAAGCAAATCTTGATGTAGAATAATGGAGGTTCGTGTATTTCAGCCTCTTCGTTGCTTGAACACGCACCGGCACATACATGTATGTATTGCACCTCTACATTGTAGGTTAAAAAGTGAGATATTTCCTTTTTTTTTGCATTGCAAATGCAATGCAATTAAAAAAAAAACCAATTTCACAAATACCTGAAACACAAAATATGTTGTATGTCACAGAGCCCCTCCCCAGAAAGTGATATATGAATTTTTTGACACAATTTATTTTTCATTTTTTAATTTGGTAATACCGATTAATTGAACCCAAAAATATGATCAAAAAAGCGAACTTTTAAATTCATAACCGATAAATTCCTTGCAAGTCTATAATGCATGGGAATGTACACGGTATATGCATGATGTACGTGTGTACCAGAACGTAACCACTTGCATGTTTTGTACGTGTTTACGGATTAAGATAGCAAGTGTCAATGTCCCCTGTACATGTATTCATTCCAACAGCGCGGGGGGAAAAAAAGAAAGAAAGAAAGAAAAGATATCGGAAAAGCTGTGAATTGCATGAAAATTATCGAGTCTGCATGTAAGTGATTAATATTAACTCTCGTGGCTCCCTGTGAGACCTCGCGCCTGAATTCAGCGCAGGCTGCCAGCATCAATAAAAAAAGAGAAAGATTCAACCGGCCCGTCCAAAAATAGTAACACTCATTTATTTTTAGAATAAATAAGCTAGTATTTTCTGCCCAGGCACGCACGCACATGCACACGCAGGCCTGAGCATGTTTTTTTTTTTTATCAGGCACTGGTGCGTAGGCCTATCGACAGTGAAAGGGGAAAAAAAACATTGAACGAGAGGATATAAAAAGGGATAGGTAGGGGATAGAAAAGGGTTCCGTGTTTTTTTTCTTCCTCGTGTTATTTTTTACGCAATGAGTTGTTGCAATGGTGTTTTTGATTAGAGCTGCCGCTGTGGTTTATTTTTGGCGCAATCACGACACATGTACAAAAACATGTTGATTTTGGGTGCCTTGTTTTTCCCCTTCCTTTTATGAGTTCAAACAAAAGATTAGTTCCGGCTGGCTCGTGACGGCGTGGTACGGGTATGTTATGCTATAGGCGGGAAAAAAAACATTAAATGGTTTGGTGTTTCATGATACCGAAGTGCATGAAACATGACAGCAGGTTTTTTTGTTGCTCAGGTTATGTAATTTTTTTACGTGTGTACGTGAAAAGGAGTAATTGCCGAGATCAGAAAGAAGTGAATTAGTTAACAAGCAGGTCTTATACACGTACATTTGTACCGTGTCAGTAATGTACAATTGTCATTTATGCACATGGGAGGTTTTTCAAACTTGAAAAATGCCCATCGTGTTTCATGTGGACATGAAATTCTTCAGTTTGTTGGTTCTAAGATGTTCGAACGAAGGAGAAGCTTGATTCAGTTTCTACAATTTGAAAATGTTAAACACAATTTCAAAGCATCCTCTGATCCTTGTCACTTTTGTACACACCTTCAGATTTTGTCTCTCCCCCTCCCCAGCCCCGCCCCCTTTTTTCATGGGATGTTTATTTTGAACTCAAAATATATGGGATTGAGGGCCTGACCTTTTGTGAAGTACAGCATTGTAACTGAAAAGTCTGTGAGGAAACAACAAAAGCAAATAAACAGAGTTTAGCAGTGGCCAGGAAATTCTCCGATATTCTATTTTTATTTAAGTACATTGTGCCATGATGTTTACGGGGGCCTAAATTGCCTTTGACCCCTAGTCGCACACAGGTGAACGGAACTACCGTTAGGTGTGAAAGGCTGTGCAGCGTACAATGTACAAACTCCAGACCTGAAAAAATTGTATATCAGTTTCATATCTTGCATAGGATACTGCCATATTATTGTCAGTGCAGAGAATTCATGACTCGCTCTTCGAACATAAAAAAAAACAAGTTGTCTCGTTGCATTTGATTGCCCCCAATAAGGGTTGCCAAATTTCGCCTACAGGAAGCGCTTTTTCAAACAACAAGTTATTTAAAGCTCCCACAAAGATTCTCTTAATGCCCGCAATTTATTCAAAGCCAAGCAAAACATGTTTTTGTCCCTCCGCGCCTAATTACTGGAATATGAAAGCAGCTCAAAATAACTCCACTAAAAAAAAGAGAAATAAAAAATACAACCCCGTGCCTTGAAATCCAGCGAGACGAAAGCATGTCATCATCTCCCTGACAAAGGACCGGAGAACTCGCAAAGGCCAAATAGACAGAGCCGGAGATAAATATAGCTCGGCCGTGCTATATTTAGACTGATTAAGAGGCTTGTGTTTCCCCCTTGTCCATCCAGGGCACTCGCTAGTCGCACTGGCTCAGTCCAGGGCAGTCAAGGGAAGCGATAGCGCGGCGAGAGTGAGAGAGATAGGTGAACCTTCTCCGACTCGTGTCTCTCAGCCCTGGTATGCAGGGCGACTGGCTTGGAAAGCGGATACGAATCTAGTATGTAAACATCACGGCACTTTTTTTTTTTTTTTTGTGCATCCATTTTTTTTCCCAGGCTGCATCACTCTGTTGAAGAAGATTGCTTCATTTTGCCATTTTTTAGAATAAAGTCCATTCTTTTTGCTTCCCTTATTTTTGCATTGTACTGTAACAATACTTGTTGTGGGATAGCCTATGGTCTGTATACTGTACACTTTTTTTAATTTTGTTCAAGGAAAATACTGTGGCAATTTTAGTATGTACAGGGTGATTAAAAAAACCCCGAAACCCAAATGTTGGGACCATTGTTTTAGGGAAGTTCTGCATGTAGCATTTTCAAAATCTAGGATATATGAAAGCCCAATTCATAAGCTTTCTTTTAGTACAAGAATCATTTAAATCACTTACATGTAGGCCTACAACTTTCAAGTTACGGAATTTTAAACACAACCACTGTTTTCAGGTTCTGTCCACGGACCACACAAAAGGTGTGCGTTCTTTCAGCAAAACGAAAACAATTCACACACATCCCTATGTGATTTTTTTTCCGTTTTGCTGAAAGAACACTGAACTTTTTTTGTGATCCGTGGACAGAACCTTAAAACGGTGGTTGTGTTTAAAATTCTGTAACTTGAAAAGTACATGAGTGATTTGAATGATTCTTGTACTAAAAAAAAGCTGATGAATTGGGCTTTCATATCCTAGATTTTGACAATGCTACATGCAGAACTTCCTTAAAACAATGGTCCCAACATTTGGGTTCCGTTTTTTCTGACTCACCCTGTATTTTAGGACAACTCCGTCTCCCAGAATGGAGCACCAACAATCCACTTGACTAAGCATACTTTTGTACATCATTACTAAAGTCTACCACAAAGTGTTAAGTTTGCTCTACCCATGCTCTTCAACATGTAATTTCATTCTCCTAACAAATTTTCAATTTGTATGTTACATTTAAACTGGAAATTTAATTTTTTCTATTCCTGTTTTGGACATTTTCAACCCTCTGGAAATACACTTTTATTTTTGGTTACATTTACACCCATAACGCACAAAAAGATATGCCCGAATTATTGTCCGGCCGCAAATTTTTTGCAGTTTGCAAAGTAAATATCCTGTGAACAAACCTTTTGTATTAATGCTAGAAAAATAGCTATGTAAAAATGTGCACATACATGTACATGTACCGGTACACCGTTAAAGGGACACTAGGTCCTGGAACAGCCCAATTGGGCTACAAAACGCGCTTCGAACGAGATGATGATAATCAGAAATAACTTTTAAAAGTAGGATATAAACATCCGCACAACTATCCTTTCAAATCTGGGCGTTTTTGTGTTATTCCTGTATTATGTGTGCGAGAACAAATTTCGGGGTCCACTTTTGCGACCCCATAAATTCGAGCTGTTTGGATGCTAGTTGTGATTTCATTCATATGCGCGAAGTGTTCGCCTTTTGCGGACGTTGAAGAAACCACAATTTTTTGCATTGGTGATTGGTCACCCTGCGCTGTTCCCGAGACACACAACGTGTATAGCGTACATGAGAACGACACGAAAAACGTATTCGTACTCCGTCATGTCCGATGTAAACAAGCAGGTTTTTTTTGTCTTTTCTCGGGGAACGGTAAGACATTAGGTTGATTTCCTTTCAACCAGATGCTTGAAATAAACAATCCAAAACATAACATTTTCGGGGATTTCAGGACCTAGTGCCCCTTTAATGTACACATAAAAATGAACACATGTACATGTATAATTGCACATTGTACACTGTTCATGTATGTACTACTATCATGCAATAAATTCAGAATATGAGCTAATCAAACTTTGGCATACATTTCTCTTCTGGACAGACTGTTTCGTACCATGTGTACTACTATGTAAATATCATAACAGGTCCACATACATACATGTACATGTATATGTACATGTGAAGTGTACATGTACATACTGTACATTGTACAAAACATGGTATTTTGACAAAATACATACATACATGTACATACATACATGTACCGGTACATTATATGTGCTACACCTTCACATGTACATGTACATGTCAACAGCAAGAAGTCAATCTGGTGTTTTAATTAAGCATAATGACTTCCTTTCCTTGCGCCGTTATCAAATGCAAATGAGATGCACAACAACCCGAGAGAGAGCTAGCTGACGGACTAGAGGGCCACTAGATCTAAAATTAGAATCCTTGATAAATAATTGAATAATCTGTGTGTGTTGTTGTTTGTGCGTAATTCCCCATGGCCCCCTGCTGCCTTGTCTGTGCAGGATGGAGGTGTGTTGTGTGTTGATTCAGATCATGGGTAATGGATTGGGACTTAGGCTGGTGCCTGGACCTCGAATGGCGTCATTTTGGGAAAAATTAGTTTATAAAAAAAGAAGGCTTGTGCCGGTATACTGTACATACATGTACATGTACCGGTATATGAATTATTGTATAAGACCATATGTTGTGCAGGAGTATGACTGCCGACAGAAAGTACTGGTACCTGTATCATGTACATGTACACGTTATGTACGGTACCGGGTACATGATTTACCATAGAAGCCCCATATATATATATTAGATACCGGTACATACATGCGTGTGTAAGATGTACATCACTAAATGTTCAAGTATTGCATAAACGTGTACATGCACATGTGCACATGAACAATTCCTATTCTTGTAAATGAACATGTACATGTATGTGTACAGTATTGTCTTGTACATGTACCGGTATGTTGTCAATGATGATACTGGTAGATGTACATCATTACATGTTCAAGTATAGAGTATTGCATAAACGTGTACATGTACTGTATGTATGTGTGCACTGTACATGAACAATTCCTGTTCTTATGAACATGATCTGATACACCGTGCCCTCTGGAGACGTGCACGCAATATGGAACAAAAAATTGTATACGTCTCCACAGGGCAATTTCTATAGATGAATACATGTACGTCTCCACAAGGTTTTCACGAAATAGATATATGGATTGAACTCAAAAACTAGGAATTTCCAAGGTGGGTTGATCTATCATAAACGGAAGAGTTTTAGAAAAGGGATAGGCCTATATTAAGTCCGAATTTCAGCCAAGGAAATTAATTCTAGTTAAAATAAGAGCATTTTGAAACTTCACTTTCAAACTCGAAAACTTTACTACACGAGAACAAAGAAATGTCTCCACAAGGATACAAATTTCAGCATGTGTGTACATGTACGTGTACATGTATGTTGTCAATGACATCAAAAACAATCTGCATGAAAATGTACACGTGTCTTGCCGCTTTTGCCTATAGTGCATTAACTAACTACAGCACAACATACATTGTATAAATCAGGTAGAACGATAATATTACACGAACATGTACCGGTACTGTACACTTGTAGTAGACAGGTACATGTAGGCTTGGGAAACAATGCACCAAATTTGAACTACATGTAGATCAGTTTGGAATCAGAATCACGACTCCTTTTTGTCAGACCTCGACTCTCTTGTAATAGAGAATAAATTTAAGTCGGTACTCAACTTTTCTAAACATGGGCCGACATTTGTACATGCTCATTATTCATGTAAAACGACAATGTATAAAGTACATGTATTGTTTATTATAGTCTTTTTTCTGAATAACTGAGCACACGTACCACCTGTTTTGTGCCTTGTGTATAAATTTTATTTTATTCCATATGCATGATTGAGTATTTGATTACACCCTAATGAATAAACATTTATTGACGGACGTTATGTCTTGTCATTAAGTTAATGGAGCCTGCAGCCACAAGTTTGGCCATCTAAATTTATTGTGTAGTTTGCCTTGAAAAGTTGGCATTTTTCCCTGTGGCATGCAAAAATCTATAAAAGTGCAATTGGGCAGAACGATCACCTGTTGGTGCATGTGTTCTGTGACATCCTGTATCAAAAGATATAATCCATGCATTTAAAGCAGGAGATGGTGTGGTTTTGCATCTCAGGGTTTGCCTCTAGGGTTTGCCCTCTCTTTTCTACCCAATTTGCTCACTGAAGTGGCTTGGGTCCAAGCTCTGCTTAAGTTGACTGCTTTGCATTGGTTTGCAACTGGGCCTACTTTCAAATCTCTGCTCTCCATTTTAAGCTAAGAAATTCCCAAGAAAACAAGCTTTTACCCTAACTCCTTAGGCGTTTTTGCTAGGATGCAACCTCAATCCTGCGAAATCCTCCAACTGCCTCCATGTAATTGCATACAGCCTCAATCCTGCAAAATTCTCCGTTATTTCTTGAATGTGGTCCTTGTCAGGGGTGACCACTGCCTCAATCCTGCGAAATCCTCCAGCAAGCACTGCCAATATGTTGAGGCAGAACCAGTGACGGCCTGGAGCAGTGTGAAGGAATATCAGTATAATTTTAGGCCTAAATTTATGCACGGCTGAGCATAAACAACACAAGGTCCGGCATAAGACCTTGACACAGTACATCCTCCAAAACCAGCCACACGCTTTTGGCCTCATAGCCTCAATCCTGCAAAATCCTCAATTTTTTCAAAGAGGATTTTGCAGGATTTGGGAAGGTTATGGTTCATAGCAAAGAATTTTACATAGCAAAGAATTTTGATATTAGTGTGCATGGATGAATAATAATGGGGTGCTTGTGTAAAGAGTGCACCAAAGTCTTAAAGCGCTTCACAATTATTACCCCTACAGTGCGTGAAATTACAGTCGGACATCGGACATTTTCCGACCACTTTCGTGGTTTGTCCGACCAAATGCAGATGTGCTCGGACAAAATGTCCGAGCGATTTATGTATTCTTTGTGGAGTTGTCTTTTTCAGAAGTATGAAATAAACGCTTGCACTCAAAAGTATTTTGTTCTTTATTTCCGATGATCCGGTCTGTAATAATACTTACCGTACGCTGAGCGGCTGCCCCCTAACTACATGTACGTGTTGTCTTATATTCACGCAATAGATGCAACGCGTTTACACCCCAATCATTACACAGTCTAGTACAGCGCGGCGTGCACAACCGCTGCGATAGATTGGCATTCGTACGTACGTGCCGTTTGCCAAAAAATAGACGTGAAATCAAGTCAATAAATTGTGTTTCGATCAGCAGTCTTCGTGTTTCTTCTACAAATCAGTTAAAACAACTTTTTGTACTTTTCAAGTCATTTTATGGAAATGAGCAGTGGCCGTTTGTGGAATTCCCAGTTAATTTCTATTGGGCAAAAGTGTTAAATTTGACCTGATTCAACCTCTATTCCTTGCTATAATGATTCGATCGAGCCTCTTTGGACATATTCAGTACTGCAATTTCACCCAGTTTAAGTTATGTGTTCTGCAGACTTGAATCGAGTCTGTATAGTGACGAGTCTAAGGACATTGACGCGCATACATGTAACGAGAATTTAGCAAGATCAAAGTACGTTGTGTTGCGCGGTATGCTTCAAGTGCGTGATTGTTACTAAATTCTCACAACGTGGCTTACTACAGAAACGAGCGCGTGAATGCCCGGCGCTTGTCATTGCAACTACATAGTGTGTATTATGGATACGTACGTACGTAAACATACATACTGTACATGTACACACGTGTATGTACCGTCTACGTGTTTGAAGTATAGTAAACGCGGCCTTTTGAAAGTTCGTCTCGCAAGGTTTCACAGAGTAATTTACTTGGGAAAAAGGACGCATTTCAAGTTTTCAATCATGAAGAGAGCACTATCTACAGCCGATACTGAGAAAGCCAAGAGACGGAAAGTCAAGCATGATACTTTTAAGAAATGGGTGTCACAGTACGATCGTGATTCCCAGACCATGACGTGGCTTGACTGCGAGACAGAGGTCGAGGGAAATTTGGAACGCTAAATGGCAGATCAAAACTTGACAATGGCAGAACACTTTTGATTGTGCTCGGACATTTTGTCCGACCACTTCCCTATTCAACAGGCCATGAGAACATTTTTCTACAGCAGGTCAAGATCATTGTAATCTGGTCTCAACCTTCACAGGTACCCATTGTACTCCGGGGTGGAGGGAAGCATTTGTAGTAAAGTGTCTTGCCCAAGAACACTAGCACCATGTTCCCCACCAGGGTTTGGACCCACGTACATGTATGTACCACATACATAAGTACATGTACATGTACATGTACCGTGGCAAACACGAGTCCAACAAGTAACAATTGGACCAAACCGTTCCACACAGTGTTGCAAATAAGAAATTTTCGCTTACAGGGTAAGTGCAGACTTTCTAAGCAGACATGTAAGCAAGAATTCCATGATTAGCACAGCCGTAAATGACTTAATTAGTCAGAACAGAAGTGAATATTATCTTCATTTGTGCTGGTTCCTTAAAGGGAATGTGCATCATTGGCTTTTGCTGTAATTTTTTAGAAATGAAGTATTTGGGGAGTTAGTATAATAGATCAAATATTGTTACACTGACATGTTTGAAGTTTTGTGTTCGAAAATGCTGGAAAAACCAAGAAAAACAAAAATATTCAAGTAGTCTGGCTCCCTGACTCCACTAAAGATGAAATGGATCAAAAATACCAGAAAATTGTAAGGTAAGGGAACCAGTCTAGCTGGCCTGCAACCCGTTCATGAACATGGAACCAATAGCTAGCAAAACAAAATTTAGACTAAAAAAAATTGGTAAATTTGGAGCAGTAATTGAAAAATAGTTAGGTTTTTCCAACGGTGGTCGGCCGACCATGAGCGTTGGAAATGTATACAAATATACCATTTTCTTGAAAAAGGCTTCACACCAGGTGCCATAATTTTACAGGATGCTTAAGCATGTCATTTACCAACATCCTAGTAAGGTATTTCGTAACAACTTGGTAGTTTTATTTTTCGATGTTTGCAAATGTTGTATTTTCCCTTTAATTTTTTTCAAATTCTAGTGCAAACTTTTCCAGCCTTTGAAGAGAATACATGAAGGCGTACATATGTACAACCCAAATGCCAAAGGGTTCACACAAACATAACCTCAACATGGTCAGGGATGTCTATTTCATTCATCTCAGAGATGCCACAGCACGACCTTCCCTTGCCCTCCCCCCCTCCCCCCCCCAACTAATCTGGGTCTCGTTGAAATGTCAGCGTCTAAATTTAGCCTCCCGTCACGGCTTGATTCTCGTTAGGCACTGCAGGTGAGATCGGATGAATAGCCAATCGGCACTAGAACAATTAAAACCATGCATGTCTACTAGTCTGGTGCTGGCCTCGTCGGCTAGTCACCAGGGTACATTGTACATGTGTTTCAGTACACATGAAGTTTTACGAGACCTAGGGAAGTTGTGAATATCCATCTTTTTTTGTCATGACTTAAAACCCTAACCCTGCTGAATTCAACAGGATCCAACCACATGTACATGTATGTCATACTCGATGGAGCCTGTTGGATTGAGCAGTAAACCCCTTGTGTACATTCCTGATGCAAAATGTTGGATTCAGCTGGCAACTGAAAATAAGGCACAGTGGATTGAGCGAGAAACTCCGGTTGGACTCGGTTGGATTTAGCAGGGTAGTCCTAAGGAACTACTAGGGGGTTAGGGTCACAGTTTGATGGGATAAAGAAATGTTTTTGGTTTAGTTCTTGAGCCCCCTGAGCATCTTATTAGAAGCATAGAGGAAGGATATTAGAAGTCAATTTGAATTTACAGTCCTGCAAAGGTTAAAGATATAGTCCATCATTTGTAATTTGTGCATTTTGTTCGTTTGAAGCAACAAAAGTGCTCAAAATCTAATGAAGGATACTGAACAACTAACCTGATGAAGTTTCAGCTCAGCTTCAGCTGTATATTCCGAGAAAAACAGCATTCTAGGATCTCAATTTCAAATCAAAAGTTGCTGAATCATGTTTTGAATCGTGTTGAATTGCAGAGCATTGTATACGCGATGTCGCGCACTGATCCAAATTATAGCAACCGTGTGCGCCTGTGCGTCGTGCCAATGCTTGTGCGCGCTGCGCCGAATAACAAAACGAACTACATGTACTAATTTAAATTTTCCTATGGTGCGTCTAAAGACGCACCGTTGGAAAGGCCTTCTTTCGTTGATTACTTCAAAATGATAGCTTGCCAGAAAGATTAATTTCACAGGGAGTTTAGTCCACTTACTATCTTTCAACCAAGTACATGTATGTTTTTCAAAAATAATACGGCAGTTACTTTTTCGGATGGCTGCAAATGATGGACTATACATGTAGCTTTAATGAATGAGACATCTTATCAAAGTCACAGGAAGCCTGGATAACAGTTGAGAATTTTAGATGAAAATTGTCTTGTTATCTAGTGTTGCCTGAATGCTATTGTCAACATTTTGTAATGTGAGTCGATTATGTGACATTTTACAATGCTGTTGTGCACCACTCTATAATAAACTCCTAGCAAATACTGTGCGTCATGCCCCAC
Organism: Patiria miniata; assembly: GCF_015706575.1. Lineage (NCBI taxonomy): Eukaryota > Metazoa > Echinodermata > Asteroidea > Valvatida > Asterinidae > Patiria > Patiria miniata. Next base: position 11,804,124 of record NW_024037075.1, on the reverse strand, counting down.
AGCAGTGCCATTTCCCTCAGACACTGACGGCGCTTTTACGCTCTCTCCGTGTACACAGCAATCACCTTAAAAGACAGCAAGGGACAATATGATGCCGCGCAGTCGCCGGTCCGGCAGGAACGAGTTCCTGTCATAAACGCAAGTTGGCGTCTTAAATTTCCTCGTCGCCTCGCACACTCTCTGCGTATCCTCGGCCCGTGCGTCAGCAGCCTTTTGAAACGGAAGCCGGGGAGGTAACTGGACAAAAGGAGAGACCGCGTCCAGCCTCAATTTAGCCGAAGTTTATTTTGGCTCCCATTGTCCAGGGTTCTTAAATTTCCCAGAGTGTGGAATGGAATGTTTTTTAGCTATTTTTGGCTTCAAAGTATTGAGTGGAGTAGAGGGGGGGGGGGGGGGGGTTGTGCATGCTATCAATTGTTTTCTTCAATGATTGCATTCACGAAATAAGTTACCTGTTCGCGTACTTATTTTATACAAATCTCCATTATTGTTTTTTTGGCTATAAAAAACATTAAAATAAGAGCACAAATGGGACAAATTTGTGTCTGTTTAGTGTTTTGCCAGTTTGTCTGTTTAGTGTTTTTTGGTTTAATATATGTACCATAACTAATTTTTATCTAGAGAATTTCCATTTACATGTACAGGCATGCAACTTGTTCTCATGAATGTCATTACAAATTGAAAAACACTGTACAAAGTCTTGTGCGCTTTGGAATTTCCTGGTTTTATCTAAATTCCAAGTTGCATGCCTGCATTTACCAAGGTAATTCCATATTACCTTTCAAAAATTGGTTGATATAAAAAAAAACACCACGATTTACATACTGTAGGCCTATATTAATAACAGGAAAACAGGCCTGGTGAATTTATCAATATACAATGTGGCTTGAATAATATGAATAATTTTTGAATAATTCACATACACGTTTGAATAATTTTTAGTCATAAAACCTCTTGTCGCATACTTGTCCATACATCAATGATGCCAATTTATATACGTAGAAAGTTCCTAAGATTCTAACATTTACATTAGGGTTTGTAAATAGAAACTGAATTATATTGTTTCTGCATATAAATGTTAAAAATCACCCTTTTTTCTGTGTGGAAAAAAGGAACCGGTGGAAGTGGTTATTAACCAAATAAACAAAAAAAAAGTGAAGAAATAGTGTGACAGGATATCCCTCCTAGTTGAAAAGATCCGTCCTACGATCCTTCCAGGAAAGCTGGCTTAGCTTTTTTGTTCTTTTGTCCCCCTGTGCTGACAATTGTTTGGCACACTCCCAAAACCACGATTTCCTTTAGGAAAGAAAGCCAAGGTTACAATGTGAGGGATTTTCCGATTGGTTTGAAACCAAGATTGGCCCGTGTTGGTTTCATTCATTCATACATGTAGTTTGTCTGATTGCAACAAAGTCTGTGCTTTATTTACTCAGCACTATTACGTTGTTGGATCACACAAAGTGGGGACCCCTGCTCAAGTAATTCCATTTCAACAATAAAAATGCAAAACACTTTGGCCTTGACATCAGAAACTGGTACCAATTGTGCAACTTGTGATCAAATGCATACACATGGACATTACATGGCATTTGAACCATAGAGTAGGGCTGTCCAGCATGTGTAACGAATAATAAAATATTCGATCTTCGACCCGATGTTTGAATAGCTTTTTGCTGGTTTGAATAATGAAAATAATATTATAATAAATAAACTGCACACGCACGCATGACTGTTGCGTTATTATAATCGTAATGTTGGGCGCTTTATTGCCAGATGCCACTTTGTTTTGTCGGCGATAACTTTTTGTGTCGACTTCAATTCATTGTTCCTATCCTTTAAGCATGTTAAAACCCTTGGCAGCTACCGGTACCTGTACATGTATAAAATACTGCAAAAAAATCCAGCGGCCCATAATATCGCTCGCCTCAATTTTTTTACTGACATGCTTTGCGTGCAACTTTAGACCGCCGGGCACGGCAAGCAGTTGCAGCTGGGGCGTGTAGAAATTGATTGGCGAGTTTCGAATAGTCGAATGCTCAAGTATTAAAAAATGAACAGCCCTACCCATTGAGATGAGCTTTCATTTCCAGACTGGTTCCCTACCCCTCTTAGCAGAGTTCTTAATGTAGTGGGGAACTTGGAACCAGCCTACTTAGGTCTCATTGGTAAACAAATGTTTGCCTTCCCTGGTACCCGCGCACCGATTACTAAATGTTCCCAATCGGCTTAATAGCAAAATGTAAGGCGGTGTCTGCATTACTTGGCTAAGCCTGGAAATAACGCACATGTCTATGGGAAGTGGCTGTAACGGCTTCCATAGGCGCATGTACAAGAAAATGTAGCCATAGCCACAAAAATTCAGGCACAGCATATATCAGCCTTACCCTCATTACTAGATTGCATAGTGCCCTCGTTAAACCATGCACAAGAGTCCTAAATGCAATTTTAAACTAACTTTTTTTTTCTCCCCGCTTTATTTTGCATTTTATCTAGTGGCCGCACACATGCATACAGCCTCATGGTAATGGGGAAATGGAGTGGTTTCCTGTAGTAATTCACAAGTGAGAGACTACCAAAGGAAGACAAAGAAACGACACAAAAAAAATCCCCACTGTTTGGAACCATTTGCCGCCCTTGTAATTCTTCCGACTTTCCTGGGTCAAAGGTCAAGAGCTTCCAGTACCACCATGTCCCAACCCAGAGGTAAGGAGATATTTTTTATCATCAACGACCAAAGTTAATTGTGGCAAGTAATTTTTGTTTTAGCAAATTTCACCTTTTTGAGCTGAACTGTATTTTTTTTTTCTCTCAAAAAAAATGAGCAAAAAACCTGTATAGGATAAAACAAAAACAGAAGTTAAACACTTCATTTCGCGTATTGAGGCAGAGGAATCAACAAAATGTTCCCCATTTGTAAAAAGCACCTGTTTTGCCCCAAGCATCTGCTCGGACCAAGATTTTGGCATTAAGGTGTCATCGTTGCAGAAATCTCTCTCAAATTCTAACCTTTTTTTTATTAATCCGCACCTCGAAGGGCCAAATTTGCAAATCAGCTCGTAATGCGAACAGTAGGCGTAGATCAAGCCAAAAGTAAAGGCTTGTGAGTTTTCTTTAGGTCGGTTGACCTTTTTTCAAAAGATGCTGGTACTACATGTCGTAACATCCTTGCCCTTTTGCCTCGCAGTTTTCGTACCCACATTTTGTCTTCAAAAGAGGAAGGGCGGAAGGGAAATTGATCATCCAGATTGTTTTCTGTTTTCCAGTGCTTGACTTGTGAGTGAAGAAAGAAATTAACAAAGATCAAGAAGTATCCCTTGGAGAAATTGTGATTGCTTGCAAGGGTCTGGCGCCCTCTGTTGTTTAAAAGAAGCAGGTCCTTGTAGACCTTTTATGCCCACAATTATTTGAAGATTTGAAAATTGTCCCATTGTTTTATCAGTGCAGTAAATAAAACCTGTTTATTACTCATATTCCTCTGTATGGGTACGCATTTTACACTTTTTTGATATTTTGCTGTCAGTAAATCACCTTTTCTGGTTTTCTTTTACTTTTCTTCTTTTGGTCGAGAAAAAAATAAAGATAATTTTAAAAAGTGCATTGGTTGGCTACAAGCTTGACAATTTGAAATCCTAGGTACATGTAATAGGAATGAATGACAGTAATTAAGTCTTCATGTGAAAATATTGCCCAGCTCAGTTTATGGCAAACAAATCGTAGAGCTTCCAGCTCCTATCAATAAAATTCAAATCTTTCCGATTCCCGTCTCTCATCCAAATCCATACCAAACTGGCGCTGGCAAAAAAAAAAGACACGTGCGTTTGTTTCACGTGGCTGCTGGCTTCCGTCATAACGAGTTTGACATTAACGCAGAGTGCGTCTGGGGATTGTATTGATGGGGCAGATCATTAGCCTCTCCGGTACGAGTCTAAAAATACGTCAAGAAAGAAGCGAGACCAACAACACAACACTCGTCTTTAAAAAAAATCTGTGTATGATTTATAAATATTGATAGCCCTCGAGCAAAAGTACATGTTTTTAAGCTTTACCAGTAGATTTGAGGTGAAAAGCCACTAAGATGTGTACCTTGAGCTCCCCCCCCCTTTTAGTTACAGTGTACATAGTACAGTAGGTTAGTTTTGCTGAATTAGAGTTCAGAAATATTTAGATAGAAGAAGACGTGGGGAAGGGGGGTGGGTTCAAAATACATGTAAAGGAGAATATTTTTGGACTTTGTTACTGCCAGCAATTTTTGACTAATTTGCTTGAGAAGAGAAAACCCATATTTGCCTGTGCAAAACAACCTGTGCTTAAAGGGAAGATACAACATTTGCAAACATCAAAAAACAAAATGATCACATTATCACGAAATATTTTACTCGATTGTTAGGGAATGACAGTCTAAAGCATCCTGTAAAATTGTGGCTCCTGGTGGGCTGTCATTTTCAAGAAAAACTGCATTTTCCCAACGTTGGTCGGCCGACCAGCGTTGGAAAAAAACTGGCTTTTTTTCAAAAACTGCTCCAAATTTTTCATATTTAGTTATTCCATATTTTCTTTGCAATTGATTACACACCTGTGAAGGGGTATAAGCCATGCTAGACTGATTCTCTGACCTTACAATTCCCAAAGTCTATAAATTGCTCCATTTTATCTTAAGTGTGGTCAGGGAGCCAGACTACAAGAACATGATTGGTTTTCTTGGTTTTCCAGAATCTACAAGCTTGCCCAAAACGTGAAATAAGTCAGTTTAACAATATTTGCTATAACATACTAATCCTCCAAATCCGTTTATTTCTTAAAATTGCAGCAAAAACAAATGTTGTACATTCCCTTTAAATAAGCCCAAACTGGTACATTTACACTATGCGGTACATGTACCGGTAGATCCATTTATAAACATGTTGTTGTGGTTTTTCAAAATTTGTTTTTGTGCATCTAGTACATGTATGATAGCATCATATGCTGGGCTTGTCCCCGAGAACAAGTACCCCCTGAACACTTACAAAGAGAGTAACTCGGGAACTCTGGAACACATTTCTGTCATTTTCCTGGCCAGGCGCTCGCACAGAGATGCTGTGGGTTTGTGTGCATTCAGACGAAAGTTGGTTGTGTGTACTTCGAGTTTAATACGTCTGTGAACCAGTGAACGGTCGCGATGTGTCCCGCATGTACACTTACAGCTCGCTCTCTCTCTCTCGAGCGATTGCAAAACGTCAACTACGATTAACCCTTACCCTACTTGACCCTCCAATGCATGCCAATTGTGCCTCAAGAAAATCTCCTATGTTTTTTGCATGGCCCTCCAATATCTGCCATGTCATTTCAAGGGTAACTGGACAGGCACTCCAATACATGCCACAGAGAACAATGAGAGTCCTCTGATAACAAAGTGAGTGCCCCCAGCTGGTCAGTATCAGGCACCCTCCAGGGCCTCCAACTCCTGCCAATTGGAGCCTTCACTGTTAAGACTTGTTATCTGCCAAATAACTGCAGCTGGAGGGCATTGGCATAACCAACTGACATGCAGTAAACTACCCTCAGAGAGTAAGGGTTAATGCACCGAGTCCAGAGTGTTCACTTAAGTACTGTTCTTTTTTTGTGATGTGTATTGCATCTGCCTTCAGTGCACACACTCTCGTTTTACTATACTCCCTAGGACAATGCCTTGTGTTTCCCTTTGTCCCTGTAATATAACACTCTCCCATAGACTAAGCACATGAACCTACTACGGAGGACCGTTTTGAACAAAAGACCCAACTCCCGAGGACTGAAAGGATCTGTTGTTCTCCCTTTGTGTGTCTGTCCTTGGGGGCTATGTAGAACACGTACATGTTCATAATCACGGAGGTTAATACACACAAACAAACCTTGTGTACACTTCTATTAACAGTTTCCAATCAAAGATGACTCACGACCGTTGTTAGAGTTAATCCTATCATATGTCTATGGAAAGCACCCTACCGTATTCTACTAAATTATGGGTGAATAAACTTTTCCAATGTACATAAAGTTTGCAGGAGGAAGCAAATCTGATGAAACGTTTCCGGCATCTGAGCTGGAAGGAATTAGATTACAGACATAATTAATTTTTTCTGCATTTACGGAAAACATTGCTGAATAAATAGAAGAATAAATTTACTGTTTCAGGTATACATGTACAATAGTCTAAACAGGTTATGACACATGCCTCTATACAAATACTTGTATGGTAGTTTGTGTACAGTCCAATGTTCATCAAACGTACATTTTTAAGCGATCCTACTTTTTGTTATCTTTCCGAATCTTTATTCAGTGCCCAAAATAGTTTCTGATACCGTATCTTTCAAGCCCTACACCCAAAGCCATAAAGGAGTGCTACTCATTCAGAAATAGCTTTGAATAAACAACAAATTTGGTAACTTTTTTCTTTTGCCAACAAATGCCTTTACAAACCGCATACTATTAAAGAAAAATTACCCTGCATTTTCCCGTTTGGAAATCCCCAACTAACCCCCCCCCCCAAAAAAAATACCCTGTCGCTTTGCTATTTTTGATTCTGATCAACCTAAAAGTGGACATCCTAGGACTTTTCCTGTGTGGCATACCTTGTACCTTGTTCGGTCACACTTTAACCGCCTAATCCTTATTTGATTAAAAAACACTCCTCATGTGACCTTGCCATGTTGCATGAGTCGTATCGACGCGCCAAACTGCTCAAAAGACTAGGAAGTCTTCACTCAGACCGACATCCCCCATTCCCCCCAAACCCCCCTACACCCCCCCCCCACCTCATTCGCCCTCTCATCCCCCACACCCCACACCCCCCACACTCGTCCTCCAAAACGCACCTCTCCAGACCCAAATATATCCTGTCTTAATTTCAGTTTATTTTGGGGTCTCGCTCCAGATTGTTTTTTTCCCCCCTCTCTACCTCTCTCGTCTGAAAATAGAAGCTGAATTCATCAATTGACTGACAATGTTATTGTCGGACCTGACAAGGTGCAGCTATAAATAGGCAAGCTTTAAGAATCTGAAATGAGTGACATCCTTTTTTATCTAATCAACACAGTGCCATATTGTACTGGGAATAGGCTATGTGGTTTTGTAATAATTTTTCTATATTTGAAGAGAAATTTAATTATCGTCTTTGCATGCGCATATACTTTTTCTCTGGGGGGGGGGGTATTATTTTGCCTGTAAAACTTTTTAATACATGAATCTTGTAAAAGTGACAATGCAGTGACAAAATTACAAAAAAACAAAACACACACCAAAAAAAAACATTTAAAAAAACCCAAAGCGCACACACTCACATAAACACACAAATTCAATTGATTTTGTTCTATTTTTTTAGAAAATGATCGTATCCATATTGAGGTCAGTGCTATCGTCACTGTCGTTAAAAATATCACACCTCAGCGCCAAGTCTCAATTTGTTCGGATAAACAATATTTCCCTCAGCCCTGAGTCACTCAATTAGAGGAGCCTTTTGTATTGTTTCAAAACCCCCAAACAGAGAGAACTTCCCCCTTTACACATAAACAAGACGCAATACTGCGCTGCCCCGGACATCAGCGATTCCCTCGATCCAGGCAGTGACTCGTTCCTTTCTACCTAGCTGCTCCCCCCCCCCCCCCACGCAAACCGCCAAGCCAATGTGCCGAGCCAAGCAGGGAAGCGAGCGAATCACGGCTATTTTTATCCCACCCCGAGGCCAGTAAACGTAGAGCTGGACCTAAATATAGCTCGCTCCCCTTCGCTAAAGCTTGATTATCCCGAGCGCGTGACGTGCGCACGCATTACTTCCCCCCCCCCCCTCTCTGTTGCCCAGCTCGGGTTTCTTTCCCTCGGCTGACTCGCTTGCCTTCAGTTCATCCTCTCGCCTGTCGGCCGACGCAAACAACCAATTTGAGCTCCGTGATTGGTCCCCGCGCAAGACACATTGATCGGCCGTTTACGGTGACCTGAGTGTATTTGTGAGGCTGTTGTTTTGTTCATTTTTTTCCCCCTCTGCTATTGAGTATCGGCAGACTCTCGGACGGTCACGGCAAGTCAACGGTGGTTGTCTGGCTCTGTCTTCGACTAGATTTGCGTTTAAGAACTCATACGTCCTTCCAAAAATTTGGATCCTGCTGAATACTTTTCTGGCCTACTTTATGGTTTTGAAATTTCTGCGGGTGTGAAGCGACTGAGTTTACTAATTGGAGTTGTCACCGAGGTATGTTATGTCAGATTACAAATTAATTCCAGTAATTACAGGGATAAGGGTATTTTTGTCTCTCTCAAAGCTAATATTCCAAGTTTTGTTGTGACATCTTGAAATATTGTGGCTACTTGTTGATTTCAGTTTACAATTCTGAAATAACTCTATGTTTTTTTTTAAATTTTAAATCCTCGTTGACTGTAAACACTTCTTGAATCTTCATTGTGCTGACTTATTTGACTAAATATTTTATAAACTGTATTTCATTATTGACTGGAGTTTATTTGATAATGTAAATTTTAAGTGTATCGTCATATTCATCTAGGCATTTTTTCCTTGTCTTCGCAACTGTTTTTGTCAAGTGATTTCATATTGGGGGGGGGAAAGGACCAGCCTTTATTTGTTCATAAAAACATGCTAATTTTGTTGGCAGTTAGCGAGTTATAGTTCACTGACATTTCTAAACTCAATAAAGTTGCGTACCTTCACTTAATAGAATTGTTTACCTACACTTGAAAATTGATACAATTTGAATATGTGATTACAACAGAATTAGATTCATCGCTGTTTGTATCAGAGAACAAAGGTTTCTTTCGAGGGATACGCTGTCGTCATCGCTCCAGTAAGACAAGACAAAACAGGAAGTTACTGGTACTTCTATTTAGAGGGGCGATTATTATAAGACATGACATCAGTTGGTGCGTAGAAAAGTGATCTAGCGCTTTTCTGTATTGACAGCGATTTGGAAGAAATGACTCACAAGATTTTTGTGTCTGTGATTGGACGTCTGTCAGTATTATTGGCACATGTCCATCTTTTGGTTTAGAAAAAAACCGAAACTTTGTACAGAGATTTGGAGGTAGAGAAACGAATCAAAACATGTTTTGGTTGTGAAGCGTTTGTTTACCTGACGTTCAATGTCCGTTTATCCACTGGATCAGTGCGGAAGTGCATGAGGAAATTTCCTAGAAATTGAAATAGTGAGCTAAAGGGTATCATGTACACGTGTAGGTTTTTGACATAAGGCAGTGTTAGGGCGAAATGTGTATTGATTATTTTCTTTTTTTCTAAACCAAACGATGGACATGTTCCAAGTGCATAATACTAGCAGTTGGTGAGCGGGAATCAAATTGTGAAATTTGAGATTTAAATGTGTCTTGGTGATCAGATCATTTCCTTTGTATGGAGATACACATAATAATAATTGTAGAATATGTGCGTGTTCTTGTTTGTGTAAAATTGTCAAAATATGGTAATATTTGTATACCACATATTTGAATATTCAATCATCAACCGAATATTCAAATGGCTTTTTGCCGCTTTGAATGTTCGAAAAAGAAAAAACACGTGCGCACAAGACTCTAGTATCATTTTAAAGTTGCATTTTTTATTGTCGGATGCCAGTTTTTTTATCGACGGTAACTTTCTTGTCGATGCCAATTCATTGGTGCCATTCTTTTAGCTAGGGAAAGTCCCTTGACAGTTAAACAGTATTTACTGCAAAAACACTCCAGTGGCCATAATAGCCATCGCCGCATGCAAATTTTTAACCGGCGCGCTTTGTATGCAACTTTTGACCAGCAAGGAAGGCAACTGCGGCTGGCGTGTGTAAAACTTTATCGGCGAGTTTCGAATATTCGGTCAAGTACAGTTTTGCATAATCGAATATTGTAAATTGTTCGACACTGGACAGCCCAGAAACTTCTGTCTAAAAAACCAATCCGCTAAAAAGACAGGATATTAACAAGCCTAAAATATCACCGGTGCTTCCCGGCGCTGCCAATTTGGCACAAAACAAATTGATCAGTCATTCACCGCAAGGATCACATCAATGAGCACCCAGAGGAAAACATCTTAGTTTAAGACACATGTGCGCGCTATGCACGCAAGCTGCTTTGAGTCTTATCTCGATAATTAATCCTCACGGAGGTTCTGGCTGGGGAGATGCCGCTAATTGTCTTCTCCACCCGATGAGGCCAATTTCCTATTTTTAGATTTATTCCCCCCCCCCCCATACATACTGGTACGGTATTAGTACTATTACTAACTTTGTTCCTTCTTTTTTTTGTCTTCTTTTTTTTGAGCTTTGTCTAGTTTCCTATACTGTGCGGAATACAATGCCATACGGAACGTGTACTAGCAGTTACCGGTACTGTACATGTACACTTTAATACCCGGTATGTGTTCTTAGTAAAACATCATCATTTGTACAAACATGTTCTTGTACATGTACACAAGCAGTTGAGAAAAGAACATGAGAGACTACATGCACTGGTATGCTGTTATTTGAAACATTTTCTTGGATCTAGCGACCTGTGGAATGAAGTGGTTTCTATCGGACATGACCTGCCAGTACCATAGGTGTTACAACGCTCAATCAAAGGTCATACCAATATGCTCTTTCTAATAACAGCATACTGGTATGTTACTGAGATATTCCCAACATTTGTGCAAAGTTTGGTAACACAAGGAATCTTTTAAAATTCCATGATAAACTTTAATATCGTTACACTGTACGTACAATCTACATTCCCAAAAAGTTAACTTTTTTTTTTTTAGCTGAGCCAGCTTTATAAAACAGCACTCCTCCAAAGGCAGCAGCTAAAAACAGAAGAAAAAAGAAGAAGAAAGGAATATGAAAGGGGGGGGGGGAAAGAAATCTAAAAATAGGAAATTAGCCTCATCGGGTGGAGAAGACAAGAAGGGAAATTAGCGGCATCTCCCCAGCCAGAACCTCCGTGAGGATTAATTATCGAGACGAGACTCAAAGCACGTGCGTAGCGTGCACATGTGTCTTAAACTAAGATGTTTTCCTCTGGGTACTCATTAATGTGATCCTTGCGGTGAATGACTGATCAATTTGTTTTGCGCCAAATTAGCAGCGCCGGGAGGCGCCGGCAATATTTTAGGCTCGTTAATATCCTGTATTTTTTAGCAGATGGTTTTTTTTAGACAGTAGTTTCTTGAAATACTTTTTTGTTGTTAGGGATTCGCCTTTTTATTTTTACTCATCACCTGAGTTCAGACATGTACGTTGGTTCAAAACTTTGTTGGTTTCTTTACATAAAATCTGTAATACAAAGTAACCCTCACTCTATAGGTTTTTGGTCTACACGTATACATGTCCTTGTTCTAATCTTACATTGTAAACTTTCTTTACTGAGTGTCAACAATTTAAAAAGTAATTTTACAGGCCTTCCAAGCATTTCGTCTAAGTATTGAATTACACTGCTGGTTATTACTGGAAATTGTACCTGTGCTTACAATTAAAACTAATGTTATCCATTTTGAAAAATGAAAAACCAAGACCTAATTTTTTTTTAATGTCTCGAACGTAGACCAGCTTGCATGACATGAACCCATTCATGAAAATTCCTGAAGCTGATGGGTGTTAAAAATAACCCAGTTTTTAAACGAGTCCCGCACGCACCGAATTCCCCTTCCCAAGCCTGGGAATAAGAATCCACTGAATTCCCTTCCTCTGAAAAAACACCGGCGGTGAGAAGAGCCAGGCTAACCCGTCTCACGGACAGGCTGTTGCAATCACCGCCCTTCCTCCCTTCCCTCCGTTGTCTCGAGCCCTGCAAATTAGGGGGATAATAATAGCAATGCTTCCTGCATTAGTCGACCGAAATAGACGGCCGTTTTGAGGGTATTAATGGTTCGTCTCCACATATTCCTCCCTTCCCTACCCCCCCTATGGACCTTCACTCCGTTCTTGAGTGCATATACCAGAAAGACACCCCCCCCCCCTTTTTGGTCTCGAGCGATGCACAGCAATGCGGCTGTATCAGTGTTGACGCTTGAAGAATTTGATTCACGCTGGCGCACGTGCAGTTTTATCTGTGGTGTTGTATGCAGTTGTCTGTGTAAGATGTAGGTTTAGCGTGAGTGGACAACTAGTTTGACAGATGACAGTGTGTTTAATGAGATGCTGGCAAGTACTCTTGTAAATTTCTTCAGCTTTGTTGGGTTTTACTCCTAGTGCAGTTTTCTTTCATGTTCGGGTACATACATGTACATGTACGTCTCTCAGTTCATGCGCAGTTCTTCTGACAAATTATCCATGTCATTAGTTTTGCCATGAGTGTGTTGACCAGTGACCTAGAAATATGGGTGACTGCCCTATGGAAGTCGACCTACATGTACATGTACACGTATGATATAATCTTAGATAACAGGGTATAGATGGATATATAAGACCAGGCTAAAAATAGCCCATCCAAGGACACTAGTTTATGAGTCCACTAACAAAACAGATGAGGGTCATGTTGAAAAGTACCTGCAATAATATAAGTCCTTCAGCACATATGCATTGTACAAAAGTTACAAGAATGTTTATGGGCTCCGTGCACAAGTACCCCCTCAACGGCAAGAAAGGGAGAGTTGGGGTAGACCACTTGGAGCTAGACATTCAAATTCAATGCCGACGACACCTGACGCTCACGCAAAGACTCGCATGGTTTTGTGCACATTCAGAATGAAATAAGCGGTGCATACTTTGCGCGATACGCATGCGAACCAGTGCGCACGCACGTGATGTGTCGACTGGTCTCTCGAAAGTGGTCAAAAGCGCCCTCTCTTGTTTGCGGACGGAGTCCATGCATGTGGCACACAGTTACTTTTTGTATCGAACTGGACCCGATTTCATGAAAATGCTGAGCATAAAATACTGCAAAATTTGGTCTGTGCTTACCAACTTTGCTATTATATTAAAGGGAAAATACAACATTTGCAAACGTCAAAAAAAAAAATACCAAATCAGTTTGAAATACCTTGCTGGACTGTTAGTGAATGACAGTGTAAAGCATCCTGTAAAATCATGGCACCTGGTATACTGTCATTTTCAAGAAAAGGGTATTTTTGTATCAATTTCCAACGCTGATCGGCCGATCAGCGTTGGAAACAACTGGCTTTTTTTTCAAATACTGGCCCCAATTGACCATCGCACTTGTTTGCAATCGATTGCAAACCTATGAACGGGTACGAGCCAGCTAGACTGGTTCCCTGACCTTACAATTCCCCAATGTATGTAAACTGCTCTGTTTCTTCTTATATTGAGTCAGGGAACCAGACTACAGGAAAATGATCGTTTTTCTTGGTTTTTATAGCATTTTCGAACCCAAAACCTCATAAAAGTCAGTGTAACTATATTTGCTATATATTTCTAACCCCCCAATTCCATCCATTTCTGAAAATTACAGCAAAAGCAAATGATGTATATTCCCTTTAATAGAAGATAAGTTGACCTGCTTTCGTATATATTGGATGATGACCTACCGTTCTCGGTCCAATAAACATATAGCGCATGTTAGAGTCATTGATAAAGACGTACCCTTTTTGACAACCTTCAGTAGACATTGCTGGGAAAAACCCCCTGAGTTGTCCTGTGCTACGTTCGGTGATTTCCATTGATCTGATACATGTTTTTGTTCCACAGAATTTCATGTAGTATACATGTTGCACGATCAATCGTGTTTGTACATGTACACATGTACATGTATACGTGTATCTCCACAACTTTAAAAAACTTAACAACCGAACAAAACAGACAAAAACAAATAATACAAAAAAACAAGTGCTGCGGACAGAAATATTCATTCATATTTATAGATGGGCGGTTGTGGGCGGGGCTGTGACGTATGTGCTTTTTATCTTTTCTGTTGATAAGTTCCTTTATTGCCGATTTTTTCTTCTATTCTTGTTTAATAATAACATTCAAGTTATTCCCAGTTTTGTTGGGTTCGAAGTGGCAGATTATCTGATGCAAAGTCCCACTCGGTTGTCAACGTCAGCCTACTTCAAGCCTTAATCAAATAACTTTTTGGCTTTGTTGTTTGTTTTGGGCTGAATATATCGGTCGGGGTAACAGCGAGTGAAGGTTCACTAAGTGCTGTGGGTACATGTACCGGTTACATGTAGTTTGTTCAAAAGCAGTGACGTCAGAGCCTTCGGGCTACATGTATCGGTATTTCTAGAATTTTGAGCAGTACAATGGGGAGAATTGTTAACAAGAGTGAACTGTTTTGTACCTAAACCAAATATAGAACTAAAGTTCCTGAGGGTACCAGAATGTTCCTGTCAGAACCAGTATCTCGGTGCTTAAAACTGTCCAATTCCCATGGCAACCAGATCCTGATTCACAGGTTCCAACTTTCCCCCTTTATCTATTTTTGTTTCATTTGTCCTTCCTACAATTTACCAGTCGCCTTCCCAATCCTTGACACCCTGACCCCACCGAAAGGTGACACAAACTAGGACCGTTCCGCAGTCCTTCCTATTATTATTTTTGCCCTTAAAAAAACTCCATTCTCTAGAGTTTGCCCAAAAGGGAAACACACAACACTCGACAATGCAACAATAGTTTCTATCGGCTGGATTCTATTGGTCCGTCAACACTCGTCGGTGATTCCAAAGTTCACTGGGGCCTCTTGATCATTGATCAGTTCCAGTTATAGCACACTTGATCCTAAACAATCGTCCACACTAACAATTGACTGTACACACTGTGTAGCTCTATTTGATTCCACGTAAACCTGCTCACCAGATCTGTGTGTGTGTGTGCGTGTTGCGGTACAGTCCAATTCAGTTCAACTTCCCTGTTCAGATGTTGTGTTTCGCCGATGAATTTGCGCCTCTGCGTGCAGAAGCTTAGACATCAAATCCACGAAAGGCGATCTTTTTCGACAATCTCCTTCGTTGGAATTTTTTCAACGATTACCGAAGCAGTCTTTTGGTAGAACAACACACTGTTTGCAGGACTGGAATCGTGTGGAAGTTTTTAATTTCTTAGTTTGCCCCATCGGGACGAATATGTTTTTAGATTCTGCGATGCTGTCAGTCGCTCCGTACTGTGATGATGACAGGCCGCGGGCCCGGTCTATGCCCGAGGCGAGAACGCTCCCTATTATTAAGGGTAAGAGTGTTTTTCTACTGTAATCCACATTTCAGTGTAATCCATTTCATGTCATGGATTTTATTCATAGCTAACTGACAACATGATTTCATGTACTAAAATACTGCACTGCGGACATTTACAGCTTGCAAAGTAAATAGGGTGGCGTTCCAAAATTTTCATCAGTATCGAGCTATGTATTCCACTGGGTTGAATGAGACAGATTGAGGAAAAGTGGCTTGCCCAAGGACACATCCCATGAGTAGTAGCTGGGTTCAAACTCCAGCCCAGTCTTTTCACACACAGTAAACTGTATGCCATGCTTACCATGAAAAATGAGTTGATAGAAATTTTACACATAAGTATTTCTTAGATTTCATAACTTAAAAGAAAGTTAGGGAAAAAGTTACCGTAGAAGTCATCGTCTTTGTCATTTTTATAAAAAAAAAATTATTTTAAATTTTGAATTGTGTCCAGAGAAAATGAGAGCGAGCACGCTACCTATCATCAGTGGTAAGATTTTTACCGTGAATCCTTTCCATTCCACAGACACAACAGAACATACATGTAGAAACAAAGGGACAGAAACATTTGGGTATCGCTGAAGTGGCTTAGAACTGGAAGAGTGCCAAGTTGGAGGGGAACAATGTACACATGTACGGGTATGCTATTGACAATGTCATGAATAAAACATACCGTACGGTTACCAGAAAAGTAAATATTTTTTTAGCCTTATCAACTAGAAATGTCAGGATGTAATGACGTAGTGGAATTTTGCATACATTGATCTTCCTTTTTGGGGGGGGGGGGGTGTTAGACTGATAAAGAGATTTTAAAATCTACTTTGGAAAACTTTTTCACAAGCTTGCAGAGTTTTTAACTGTGAAAAAAAGTAAGACTGCTGCAAACTGCTTACTGACTGGATGGACCTGAAATATATAAATCTAAAAATTAATGTGGCCTGACGTTGCGAACTTAGCAAGTTCTTCTTCAGAGGCTAAAACAAAAAGTTTTTAACTGTGGTAGAGTTAGGTTTTGCTAGATCAGAAAGGGCTAAATATAGGTGTCATCATCAGAAGTGTTGCCAAAATTCTTATAGAAGATACATGAACATACAGTTTAACCACAACCACGCAACAAACTAAATCGTCATTTCTTTATTTAGACCACAGTTTCAAAAATCACTGAACCATCCACCAATTCACTCGTCCTCAAAAAAGTTCATTTGAACCAGATCATTGAACCATGGCCAGCACAATCACACGTTATTCACAAACGGCGGTTAAACGCATTCTAAAGACCCCTCACCTGAAACCCTTCCATTTCCTGAACAGCACACACGCTATTCAGTCTCAGCGGCTATTCATTCTATTATTATCACAACGTTAAACACCGTGCTGTAGACAAACAAGGCATTCCACGCTGCGTATTAACCGCTTGTGACTTGGTCGAGGGTTGTACCGTATTTTGTCTAAAAATAGACCCCAACCGCCGCTCGGATGACAAGCAATTGGCCACACCGCCGTATCGAATATATATATACTCCTCACTCCCGACCCGGCTAGCTTGACGCACGCAGTAGCGCGCCCACTTAAGGATTGCGTCTAAAAATTGCTCGCCCCGCGACAAAAACAAGGCATCGCTGTTGCCGCGTTGCGTCTTCTCGCACTGTTGTTGTTTGCGAAGGCGTTTTTGGGGTATTATTTTTGGATTGTTTTCGGAAATCACGACCTGATGTGTATTAGTGGGTGTTTGCGTTTCCTGACCCAAATTTGTGTGGGATTGTTGTAGATTTCAGTAGCGCCAAGCCTAATTTAAATTGAAAAGTCTGTTTTTCCTCATAAGTGTACATGTATAATGTACATGTACGCACTAAATACATGTACACATTCATCATACATATTGACATGTGCAACACAATGACAACACACATCCATTATCATCAGCTTTACCTTCAATCCATGTATTTATACACACGCAGAATTCCACAGCCCATTCATACGCCGAATGTTGTTTGTCGTGAATCCCTGTGCAAATTGTTATCTATTTTTATCTCCGGACGTCCTTCAAACCCTTGGCAGGCCCAATCATTCCTACCGTACCCTTGGCCCGTTCTATTCATAGGCTGTTTTTGCAATGACAGGGTACCTGTCCCTGTGCGCAGCGGCGACAACACCCGATATTATTTTTTTCCCCCGGCCTCTTACCCACATTCTATTTTTGTCGGAGATGCTATCGGGCCGGAGTGTTGTGTATTTTTAGACGGGATAGTTCAGTTTCATATCTCACAGTGGATGCTTTACGGCGCTAGCATCGCGCAAGCAATCTGCTTTTGGAAATGATTTCTTCCTGATCGAATGATAGAGTTGGATCGTGGGGTATTTTTTGCTTCGGAAATCTATGCTTCGCTTTTGTTTTGATCAGAGTGGAATTTTGACTGGGTGGATCCAGTGTCGGCGAACAGAGAGATTGTCAAATTTGCCTGGGTGTGTAGTGTCGTGAAATTCAGCTTCAATTGATTGGATTGATTTGATTTGAGCCTCTACAAAAAAAATATTGACTGGTCGGAGAATCACTACACAGGGCTGTGCAAAGTCACTTTGGTCGAGCCACCGGAAATGCATTGTGAAGGTCTCGGATTCACATCCAGACGTACATGTAAGTTGACTGTGATTTGTGAGAAAACCAGCAGTAGTCTTTTGATGACATGTATGGATTCGAACCCGGGACGTCTGTTGAGTATCTATCTGCCAGTTCTTGAGTGTACTGCAACAGGAGGCGTTCAATTGTGAGATGTTCAAGTTGCATTTTCTGCACCGCATCATACATTGACCCTGCCCTTTTTAAAATACCAACTTCATGATAGAAGTCCATCTCCATTTATTCATAGCATTATCCATTGCCTATGGAAATCATGAAACACAAAAAGAATTGCTTAAAGAAAACCCAGGATACAAGCCAATATATCATGTGAGGATACATTTCTTTGACTGGTTCTCGTCGTTTCTTTGCAAAGCATTTTTTTTCAGCAAGCTCCGTCATCAAGTCATCCAGACGTTCTCCCTACTCATCGGGTTGTCTTCGGTTTCTTTTTAACAGATTGCCACAGAGCACATCACAGTGTAAACACTGTTAAGGAATTATTTGACGATCAGTTTTACTTTTTTTGTTGTCTGTTTACAGAGTCTACTATCGGAGGAAGCCACGAATCTGTGAACATTGAGGCCCATTTCAACAGCATGCATCTGAAAGGTACGTCAAAATATCCCAACCCCAGGACAGAAATTTGCTAAGCGTGAAAATTGTACGTTTAGCAAAATCAGGGTACCAGCCAACACATCATTCACTATGTGTTTCCCGTGATTGGTTACCAGTTGATTTATGCTCAGCATGCAGAATTAGCTTAACGGTTATTTTTTTGCGTAGCAAGGTCTGTGAAATTGGGCCCGGCTTGCTGTCGGTACAATTCTGGAGAAACCCAACACCTAGACTCTGTTTTTGCATTTTCCCACCGGAGAACATTGACTTCCTTGTTTTTGTTTTTTATTTCCAAGTAGAATAACCTGGACTGAGTACTGATGATCGATGATAATACATTGCGTGAATGTCATTTGATCCAAACTAGGTCGTATAAATATCACATTACTGATCTCAACCGGAATTTTTGAAACTTGACACTTCCAAAAAAAAGTGATCACACCATAGAAAAATATCTCCTCTTGGAGTAACATGCAACGTCGACATAAATGCTTGGAGTAAAGCTAACAATTCTAAGTACTTCTTGAAGGTGGCCATTTTAAGAAACCAATTGAGATGTCTTGACATATTTGTAGGTCTTAACGAAAAAATAAATGCTGCAATTATTGCCAATATGTGAAACTGCCTGAAACCTGAAACTTTTCATGTGTTCTATTTTAGTTTTCAAACTTTTCAAATAATCCAGAAAGGAGAATGGACTAGGTGCAGCTTGTCAGTTTCTCTTCATGGTTTATTTGAAAGTTTGTAACAAAAAGCCGCATCCTCTTTGAGTGATCCCCTTTGCAGCATTGCTTATGTTGCTTGCATCGTGACTTTGGGCGTGATCCCTGGCTACATGGCAAATGCAGGCTTATGGCTTCTGACTAGCACCCCTTGAACAAAGACATTGACAAATTGGGGAACTGCCAACAAAGGGTTGGATAGCTCAGTTGGTAGAGCACCAGAACGGCAATCTGGAGGTCGCAGGTTCAAACCCCGCTCCAGTGAATTTTTGTTGTTCAATTTAAATAAAAAGCCATTATTTTCCGTTAGGTGCAGGTTACCACATCAACTCATCAAGTTTTTCCCTCTTTTTTTTGCCATTGGAGCAGAAGATGTGGCCAGTGGTCAGGTACCCGCTGGGCCCGGTGAGCTGCCCAGCCGGCTGAACCCAGAGGCTGCCCGGCAGCTGCAGAACGAGCTGATTGAGCTGCAGCAACAGCAGCAGTGGCAGCAGCAGCTGCTGATCAGTCAGTTCAAGCAGCGACAGGAACAGCTAGCCAAGCAGCATCAACAGCAGCAGCATGAACTCATACGGGTGAGATGATGAAACTCCAATCTGGTTTGACTTTCCAACCCTAGTACCTTTTTTTAATTTCATTGAATTCTGATTTTAACTGGGTAGCCCATTCAGTGAAATCCACTGGTCTCCCATGGGGCCCAGTCAAGAGAAGACAATGTGAAGAAATTACAGTTTTAGATGTGGGAGGAAAACCCCAGAAGAATATTCTGAGGCAAACCCACGGAATCAGGCAGGGACTGAAAACCCAATCCACATATTGGCCCAGGCAGGAATCGAACCCGGGCCACAGCGGTAGAAAGCGAGGAAAGTACCGCCACGCCAACCTGACTCCCTTCTTCTTAATTTTCTAAGTTATTTTTTTTTAATCCCTGATCACTAGTCATCTCACATCCTTCAAACTGTACCAGAAAATTGAAGAGGATATTTCAGGATTGAAGAAAAATGTTCCATTCTTCATTTTAACAATATATCAAGTGATCACACGTGCTTAAATTCATTCCATGCTTACATGTACTTAAAAAAGAATCTCTTTAATACTGTTTGATCCATGGTAAATTTTTCTGAATGGTCTCTCTATTTCTAAATTCTTCTTGCGCAGTCTGAAAGACTTAACGGTTCTTTTCACCCAAAGCTTTCATTGTCATAGCAGCGACAGCAGCAGCTCTGCATGCCACATTTCACAGCAGCTTGTATGACCTTTGACTTACAAGCACAAGCGTTTACCATCGCTAGTTGCCTCACTGTTAGTGTTTATCCATTTGTGAACTCTCCAAAATAGATGCCATTCTAGCACATTGCAGTTTGAAAAATTTCTTCCCCGTTCAGTATTTAGAATAAGTCTTGTTAATTAGTACCTATTGGTAACGTAATTATGCATTACATTCATTTGTCTATGAGGACCTCTCAATGTTAATGTGCGTGCTTGCAAGGCAAGATAAAAATAGTGAGACTACAGCTTTCTTGAAAACATCTGCATCTACACCAACTGCAGCGGCAACAACGCAGCAGCAGCAGCAGCAGCAGCAGCAGCAGCAGCGATCATTTCACCACTAACAGTTTCTCTCCCCTCCTTTAACCCTTCTTTTAACACCCCTTCGCAACGTTTGTGTCCTTACAGTTTCCCCTTGTCCAATTTGCATCACAGCAACAAATCCAGCACGACCGCATGATCCTGGCGCAGCAGCAACAGCAGCAGCAGCAGCAGCTGGAGGCCCAGAAGGCCCAGCAGAAGCAGCAGCAGCTGAAACAACTGCTGGCCAAGAAAGACAAACCAAGTAAGTTTGGCCCGCGGCTAAAAAGACCAAATCCAAAGTATATGGCTGCAGCTTGCAATTATGCATGCGCCTATGGAAGCCGCTTAAGCCGCTTAAGCAACTTCCATAACCATGTGTGTAACTACTAGACGAAGCCTCGTGTAATTCAAACGCGGCCTTACCCTTACCCCCCAAACATCCTTCAAAAATCAATCTGGAGGTTTTGAAGGATTTTTCGTAAGATTTGCCTAGAGAGATAAAACAACTTTAAAGTTTGCTCTTAATCGTCTAACCCTTAACCTTATATATCCTTCAAATTCAAATCGGGAGGTTTTTGGACGATTTAGTAAAATTGAGAAGAGTTACTGCCTGGCCACGATTACTTTACATGACGTTTGGTGCTCTCACAAGTAAATGTGAAAATATGTTAAGTTGTCGATTTTTAAAGAAATTCCAGAAGCCTTTTGTTTTATTCAACTCTGTTAGTAAAAACAAGGGATACTTGATACAACATAAACTAAAGATGTTGCCTTCAGCGATAATTAAACATAATTCCAAAAAAAATTGCTTTTTAAATTATTCATTCTGCCTGTTTGTGTGGTTTTACTTGTATCTGGGGCATACTGCTTTGGTAGAAAAAAAAATGTTCCTTAATTTGTCGGTTTCCTCCTCAGGTAACGGGGTCCGTTGATGTTTTTCCACGGATGTTTTTTTTTGGCTCGTAATGTAAAATATATTCTCTTTCGGTTGAATGTCAAGCCGACCTTGGCTCTAATTTAGGCATGGATTTGGCATTTCAGCTCATCTCATTCCTCCCACTCAAAAATGATCGACGATAATTGTTCTGAGAGAGAGAGACAGAGAGAGAGAAATAAAAAAAAAACGTATTTCCTTTTTTCCCATGTGGCTGAAGCCTGAAGCAGTCAAGTATGCCCTTTAGTTCTTTAAAAAAAAAGAAGTTTTTATTGGGGGAGGATGTTAGAACAGGCTTGAATATTATCGTGTTTTACATCCAATGTTAATGGAAAAACCCTTATCACATTTACCCAGACAACGAAGTGAACACGATCGCCGTAATTAATCTTATAGACAGTTCTTTATTTTGTATTCCTTCTGATGGGGATAGCTTTACGCAAGGCTCCCCCGTACTGTATCTAATCACAGGAAAGACGTAGTATTACGTCGGCTGGTGCTAAGTTTTAGCGTTGAACATTTGTTAAAAACTCATTATTATTTGAAATTTGCACCTGGCTTGATTACATGTCACAAAGGGGGTGTTTTTTTTCCCCCAACAATTGTTCCATTAAAAAAAAACCACCTGTTTTTCCCATTGTGGTTCCTCCGACATGTACTTAACCAAGTTAAAGAAATATTATTTCATTGCATAAATGCTTGTGGTGGACTTTTGTTTAATGAAATAACTATTGCAAAAGGAAATTAAAACGGAAACCAACCATTTTAGTCTAGTTTTTTTTTAACTGCCAGCTGGCATCAGCACATACGGCCATTGCAGTTTATGTCTTTTATTGTTTGGTGGTTTTACAGTAAAAATTCCACAATATCAATTAGACTACATGTGTCATTCTGCTGGGAAGCTTACATTTCTATTTTAATGGCTTACCTAGCAATGTTTACTCGGATAAGAGATTCGCAGTAAGCATGTCTCAGTATTCATTGAAATTCAACTCTTGACGGTATGACGTGAGTTGTTGAGGAGGGAAACAGGCAAATCTGTTATTATGCTGGTTTTTCAGAAATGGTCTTCTGTACATTTTAAACCCATTACTGAGCACTCAGAATTTCCAGAAATTTCTGAGAAAAAAACCCAGGTAATTATTCACTGACCTTGAGCAGATTTGAAAAAATGTCTTCATTTGTATTAAATTTAACGTCCCTGACGTACAGTCTTTTGTTGCTTAAAATTATGTTTCGATATGAACCCAACCCTTCAAAATCTGCCCAAATTCAAATGCAGTTTTGGTTATAAGTTAACGTATCTTTTAAAACTTGAGTGAGATGTGAACCTGCAACCTCCGGAACAGATTGCAGGTGCTGTACCAACTGAACTATCTAGCCCTATGTAGGAGGTTGCCCAATCTTGAGTGACACACAAACCTTTTGTAAACTTGTTGGATAAATGTACCCAACAGGCGCCAACCCGTCCGAAGAAGTCAAGGAGAAGCTGCAGAAGTTCCTGCTGGACCGCAAGCAGCGTAGCGAGATGGCCGCCAGCGGGGGTCACAACCACTCCCCACCCCAGGCCTACCGCCAGTGGTCCATGGCCAACCGTAGCCCCCACGGCTCCATGGATCACCACTCCCCTCCCCATAACATCTCCGCCCACTACCAGCCCATGTTTGGACAGTACGACAGTAACTTCCCACTGCGAAAGACAGGTAAACCGAAAAATGTAAAAACGAAATTATATTTACCAATGCCTGCGTCACTCAATTAGAATTTCCTATTTTAATATCCCTAAGTGCTGCCATGCCAAAATTAAATTCCTAAGCCCACTCAGCTGATGGAAATGTGGAGGTCTATTTTTAGAAACTTGGCGCCGGGCGGGGTTCAAAATGCGGTCAAGTGACGGCACATGTACTTATTTCCCCCATTGAACTTTGTTCAACGCAGCGAGCATTGACTGCATAAGTGGTGCCGTCAAAATTTTTACAACTGCTGGATTTGTAATTCAATTTACATGTTCAACGACTGTCGTGGGTAAGGTACCCTTACATGTATGATGAAAGTACATTCAACAGTTCAACACGACATTTATAATTAAACAACACCTGACTTAATCCCTGTCATCTAATTGGTGGGTCGTTGATCACATGTCGTTGAATTATTCGTCTCAAGCATGGCGCGGCGGCACAGCAAAAATAGAATTTCCATTCCACGGTAAATTGAACTTCCATTGCACGGTCACACTTTTGGCAGCTTTGACCAATCAGATGACAAGGATTTAATCAGGTGTGGTGTAAAACATATAATGAATGTTTCATATTTGTGCAATTTGTTTCATTAGGTGACAGATGGAATGTTCCATTCCTCTCAGCTTGGCCTCCTTGAATGGAACATTCCATCCGTCACCTCATGAAATTATTCTTACCATTGCACTCACAAACATTATTTGTATACCATAGCACATGCGTGTAAATATTAAAATTGCAATCAAAGTTAGAGGCCGGATGTTTCATTTCTAAGTTAAACTGTTCTATTTTTGTATGCGACACAGATTCTAAAAGGATAAAAACATTAAGTCCTGTAACATTTCAGGTAAGCTTAGTTCACAATAACAAAAAGAGTACGGACTTAAAATACCACAGACTAAATGTTGTTGATGTGTGTTTTTTCCATTGTGGACGTCTAGCCTCGGACTCCAACCTGAAGGTTCGTTCCCGCCTGAAGGAGAAGGTAACCGAGAGGCGGAGCCACGGCAGCCCCCTCCCACGTCGACGGGACGGGTCCGGAAGCCTCAAGAGGAAGCCATTAACAGGTGGGTGGGCGGGGCTAATGAAAAAAAAGGGTTTTGATAAAAATGAAAAAACATAGGGAACCTTTTCTAAAAACAAGTCTGGTAGCTATGGCCCAACTTTTATGTTTGATTCTTCAAAATCCAATGAGAGGTTTAGAAGGACTTAGCAAGATTTAGAAAAATCGGAAACAAAGTTGTCTGTGGCTTAGTGTTAAAGAGTGAGTACAAATTAAAGAAGCCGCAGCCTTTGACAAAAATTCCTGCAGCGGCTCACTGACAAGGGTGACTTTCTTTTAAGCAAGTAGTTCCCCATGTGGTGTCTTCAGGGAACCATACCAATATGGCTGCTCATGATATGTACTTTATTTCCTTCTTTTTATGTCTGGTACCCTACAGTTGACACCTCTCCATCAAGTAGTACTCCTGGCTCGGGGCCCAGCTCACCCCTCAGTGGCGGCGACGGAGCCAATGGTCTTGCAGCAGCTGCCATGCCAGAGGTAAGACCCCCTAGGTTCCTAATATTTTTTTTTGTTTCTCAAGAAGTTTTACTTTTTTCTGCAGATGATGTCAATAAGAGCTGTCAGTTGAAAAATAGTAATAAAGAAATGTGTGCAAGAATGTGGATTGGTCCTACATCTGAAAATGTGTTGCAAAATATCTGAATTACTTTGTTAGTATTTTTTGCCTTTTTTTTATTACCGAGTTTTTTCCTGCTGTTTCTGGCTGCATTTTTTTTTCTGACCAGCTTCCATTTCTCATTCCTCAAATGTGAGCTACATTGTTCTTCCTATGGCATTTCACCTACATGTACCCCGTGTTGGAATATGGCAGAAAATATAAGGATTGGAACAAAGCCAAATGGGGTTTATAAAATTTTAAAAAAAAAGAAGAAGATATAATCAGGGAAAAATGTATTTGTCGGAATGGTATGACATGTTTGTCCTTTGTTTTAGGGTTCGTTGTAGACTGTGAGAATATGATGAGTTGTAGAATGACACTAAGTATCTTGTTTCTTATTTTTCAACCTATTTTCGGTTTCGACAAGAACTGACTTGAATCTTGTGCATGAGGCAGCATTGAGCATATCGGCATTTGGTATTTGGATGGCATGCGCTTTACTTGGCATTGTTTTAAAAATGACTTGGATCTTTGACCTTTCAAGACTCTAGTTCATCGTTTACTTTCAACCCAAAGGCAAGGACAAGAAAAAAAGCAATTCCACAGCAGGAAGTAATATGCTTATGAGGGGCTTGCCAAGCCGTCACATTTAGGCTATTCTTCATCCCCAGTTAATACTCGCTTCGCATTTTGGAATTGGGCCAAGACTTCTAGGAAACGTTTACTCATGCAAGACTCCCCTTACGTATAGTAAATATATTGGCGGAAATCGTGTATTTTTATAAGGGAGGGGGGAAACCGACTTGGTTAGGCGGAAAATGGAAAATCACATGCGTCCAAGTATAGGCCCCATTGGGATTTGAACCTAAATCTTGAGGCTGCCGGTTAAAATGTAACATGATTTGATTGCCACTGACTGGTCCTCAGTCGATAGGTTTCTTGGTTACATTAATATTTTCGTTAGCTTTTTTTGGCCCATAAAAAGTTTTCGTTGTCAAAGCATGTGGAAAAAATATGTTTACATACAAAAAAGAAGTCAATAACATTAAAAAAAAAAGGAACTAGCACACTTAAAAATTATTTTGGTTGTTGATCATCAATATTCATTTCTCTTTTTAAAAATTTTTTTTTTACAGTTTGCGATTATTTTTCAGTTGTAGTTTGTGGTATTAACAAGAATATAGTCACTAGACCAGTGTTGCATTTTAAAGTGCACAAACTTTGATTGAAACTTCTAAATGTGTTGGATGTTAAATTTGTGTGCAGTTCTCCAAAATCGACTTCATCTACATGTAGCAGACATGTTGCACAACGCCCACAGCTAACCCGTGATATTTCCAGCTGCAATTTGTGGGTTTCCTCATTAGGGCAACTTCCTGCAAAAACAACCCCCTTAATTGGGACTCCGCCTATTACCGGGATCGGCGGGATCGTTTGCTAGACTTTCCTCCGGGGGGAGGGAGGGAGCGGGGCGGGGGAGGGAGAGGTGGATACAAAAGGAACATTTATAGTGCAAGCACTAATTGCTGATTTGAGTGCCCAGGCAAGGAATCTTTGTGGAAAAAGTTGCTCCCTTGGATACAAAAGAGGTCTGGTTCCCATCTTGTGCCCATGTGTGTGGCTTATTCAGCTGCACAAGCTGCAAAATCAATCAAGTGACGTTTTTAAAAGTTTAAGAATTCCTTTGTTAGTTTGCTACAGCCATGCTTTGACTGTAGGTGATTGATCGTGTATGCCAGCTGTACCTAATGATTGCCTCTTCTGTCTGCTGACGGAATTTGACTCGTCAGTGTTTACACGAACGTGATCTGACTTTTTTTTGGTACTAGTCTGTATACAAAATGCATGGTAGGGGAAGTGGAAGAGATTTTTTGACTGTCTTTGAATGATCAAACAATCGGAGGGATTCATTTTATGTGAAATACAACACATTGTAGGATTGAGGATTGTAGAATTAAACCATTAGTACTTAACAAGGGGCGTGACACCCCCTCCAAAATGTCATTACAGAGAATGTGTCATCGGTTTCATGCACAGTGGTAAATTTTGGAGGAAGATTTAATAAAAAAGAAAGAAAGACGTTTCCTTACTTCGAATTTTATGTCGATTCCCTGCTAAGCGCTCAATCATTTGTAAGAGAACCATTGTTCATTTTGTGTAGAGAACAGGCAGTAAGCATGGTAAGCAGAACAAACTCGCTTAACAGTATATCCTGCCCAGCAGGTTTGAAAGTCCTGTGCTGGGGTCATTTTACCATGATATTGGGCCCTGGTTCGGAAGTAAAAAAGTAAACTCCCCCAGATGCTGATAAACGAACGCATGCTACTTGGATGACTGTCCAGCCCCGCTCTGATCGTATAACCGTTTCTCTTGGCACTGTTTTTTGCAGGACGTAAGCAGCTACCTGCTGCTGAAGCGCATGTACAGCAACAGCACCAGCGACGTCAACCTCTACACCTCGCCGTCCCTGCCCAACATCTCCCTGGGCCTGCCGCCGCCCGCCGGCTCATCCCAGCACTCGCCGCAGATGGTAGGTACAAACCTCAAATCTGAGTGCAAGTTCTGCTGAGTTTCAGTACTGAGTGCTGAGTCCCAAGTGTTTCGTCTGAGTGACGAGTGTTTATTCTGAGTCTCGAGCGTTGAGTTTTAGCCCCACGTGCTGAGTTTTATTTCCCGGGGTAGAGTTTTAGGTGCAAGTGTCTAGTCCGAGTCTTTGAGCTGAGCGTTGAGTTTCGTTCTTGAGTGTCTAGTCTCAGTTATATGTACTAGTGCCTAGTGTGCATTCTGAGTGTGAGTCATGAGTGTGAGTCATGAGTGTGAGTCATGAGTGTGAGTCCTGAGTGTTGAGTCCTGAGTGTCTAGTCTAAGTGACAGCTGCCTTGACTGAGTTTCAAATGTTGAGTGTGCTGTTCTTACTCTTTGAATGGCTGACTAATTTGTAGTTTGCTCTGCTCGATTGTGTTGGCTGCTTTTGTAAATGGTCAAATGCAAAAATGCAGTGGTTCCATTTACATCTCTACCAATGACCAGGTTTTACTCTTTAACTTGTGCTTTTGACCTCACTTTAAATCCAAAGCATCCGTCTCTGTATCTCCTAGTACCGTCACTCCCATTCCAATCGTTTTCCATCACTTCCCTTCAATTTTCAAAAACTCCCTTCATATCCCAACAATTCCCTTCATATCCCAACAACTCCCTTCATTTCCCAACAACTCCCTTCATATCCCAACAACTCCCTTCATATCCCAACAACTCCCTTCATATCCCAACAACTCCCTTCATACCCCAACAACTCCTTTCATATTCCAACAACTCCCTTCATATCCCAACAACTCCCTTCATATCCCAACAACTCCCTTCATATCCCAACAACTCCCTTCATATCCCAACAACTCCCTTCATATCCCAACATCTCCCTTCGTCTCCACCCCCGTAACTTGACACCCCTCTGCCACCCGGTTCATAGTTGCCTGTCGCTTCTGTCTCCTGTAGAAGAAAATCCTGCGTGCCCAGTGCCGTCGTTACAGGGTGCGGTCCTGTCGGTCCCTCGGCGCCGTGTCGCGCTTTGAAGACATCAGTGAACAAGTATAACGCCCTTAGCATCCCGCGAATATGCTGAATGCCGAACGCCTGTCTGCCTTGCGTTACCCTTGTGCATGCTATGCATGGTAGACACAGTGCCCAAAAGCATGCAGTAAAGACCTTTAAAAACCTGCATGGCATCTTGTATTGTATCGAGGTCGAAGGTCATTGTAGCCTCCCACCAGTCTGAAGTTTACACAAATATTATGAGGTAAGGTCTGGCAACCCGACTTCACTAAATAGAATGAATGCACTACCGTGGACAGTTTTACCCGAACCAGGATTTAAAACATTTCCAGACTTGTCACCTCGGCTGAAATGTCAAATATATGGATTTGCAAAGTCAAATTATTAAAAGAGATGTCGTCAAGGCCTGGCTGAAACACGGAAGTCTTCATTGAGACAAATTTGCTCCTGGACCAATAAGGAATAGCGACCATGTAGAAATCTCACAAAAGTTGCCGTTTAAGAATCTCATCCCTACTCTAAGAGCGTCTCTCTCCTTCCTTTTCTTCTCCTAGCAAACCGCAGGCAAGCCACCGATGAACGACGGGATGCGTATCAAGAACCCGCTGCCAGGCGGACCGGTCATCGCCCCTGCCTTCATACCCACCGCACAGCCAGGTATGAAAATGCACATTTTATTTTTGGTTAATTCTTTCGGATAAACAAACACAGGGTTTTTAAAAACTGGACAGGCACTTAAAAGCCGAAGAAACTTTGTGCACGGGCTAAGCACTGGAAGCAGAAGACAATGCAACATGTAACAAACTTGGAGACAGGATGAAACTTTTGAATTTTTTTTTTTTTAATTTTTTTGGGAGGGGGGAGATAAACCCTGAAACAAAATTTCATGGGAACAGCAGAATTTGGCAGTGATTGCGAACCCAGTCAACATATTGATTGTAGGATTTAAAGGTATAGTCCATCATTTGTAATTTGTGCATTTTGTTCGTTTGAAGCAACAATAGTGCTCAAAATCTAATGAAGGATACTGAACAACTAACCTGATGAAGTTTCAGCTCAGCTTCAGCTGTATATTCCGAGAAAAACAGCATTCTAGGATCTCGATTTCAAATCAAAAGTTGCTGAATCATGTTTTGAATTGGGCCTGAATTCAGCGCCCGAGACACGCTGTCACTGAGCCGATCGCAGCTACGTGATGTCGCGCACCGATCCGACGAATTATAGCAACCGCGCGCGCGTGTGTGTCGTGCCAACGCTTGCGCGCACTTCGCCTATTGAAAAAAACGAACTACTAACGGAAATTTCCAACGGTGCTTCTTAAGACGCACCGTGGGAAAGGCCTTCTTTTGCTGATTTCTTCAGAATGACAGCTTGCCTGAAAGAATAATTTCACAGGGAGTTTAGTCCCCTTACTATCTTTCAACCAAGTATGTTTTTCAACTATAAACACGCCAGTTATTTTTTGGATAGCTGCAAATGATGGACTCTAGCTTTAAACATTGGTTGTAGAAGTTGTAGGGAAAAAATGTTTCACCAAATGATCATTAAAGTAATGCGGCTTCTGTGAGACAGCATCCTGTGTGCTTCAAGTATATCCCTCTTTGGAATGAGATAGCTCCTGAAGATTGTTGTGAAATTCCAACCATCTATTATCATAGGAGGACGCATTTTAGTCCTATCGCTATCTTGTGCCTAAACTCCTGTGTTAGTTTCATCACATGATACACGCTGTGAGTCTGTTTTGATTCAGTTGGAAATAGGCAGTGCGCGCTGAGTGCTATTCAGGAATGAGCATTGATGTTGACATGAGATCAAGAATTTTTGAGGTCTTGACTCTGTGCAGATCCTTCTGTAGTTGGTCAGTTGGGATTAATTGAAATCAACCAGCTATTTTGATGAATATTCATGTCTTATCTTGTGATGTCAGGTACCATTCTGCCCACCGGCGTGCCGCCAGCAGCCATGCTGGGTGGTATGCCCCTTCATGAGGCCAACTCCATGAGTTTGTTAGGAGGTGGTGCCGTCGCCCAGAGATTAATAAGGTAAGATCACCCACCCCGTCCCACCCCCTATCCCCACTCCCACCCCCCACCCCAACCCCCCACCCCTACCTCACTCTCCCTCCCCCACCTCGACCCCTCCCCCACCTCAACCCCTTCCCCAGGAAGGCCCTTCCACACCCTTGCCACGCCCTTGCCACGCCCTTGCCACACCCTTGCCATGCCCTTGCCACACCCTTGCCAAGCCCTCATTCCCAATTATCCCGTCTCTTAGCTATTTCAAGTCCTAAAGTTCTGTTTGAAAAATCATCCAAATTTCATTGATATCTATGCAATTTCCAGTTCTCATACAGTCCAGAGTCTTTGTTTTTTCTTTTTTTGATGTATTCATTTCTCATCCACATCTGTAGTCATTTGCCGTGTTGAATGCAAGGGTCTGTATGCAAAATGTGAATTGTACATGTTTAGCAATATAATTGAGTTGTCTGGAGTACAGTACAACAATTTTCAAAATGTTTTATACATGTAAGCATCTTCCTCTTGTCGCGTGTACTTATTTAGGTCTATTCTGTACAGTATTTCCCCCAAAAAGTGTCCGTCTGACTATTTTTAAAATCGCTACAAAACCACGAAGTCAATTTTGAAATTTGTTGGTTGTGTAGATACTCCTAAGCCTTGGCCTCAACCCCTGTGAGTTTCATTTCATTTCAGTCACGCATCACTGCACAATTGTCAATTGATCACAACAACATTTTTGGACACTGTAACTGACTTCCTTGCCTTAATGAATTTCAGTGCTGTGTTATGTAAGCTGTGTAAAATCCTGCATGTTGTGAAAAGGGCTGCAGTTGGGATTGGAATCATTTGCCTGGCTACCAGTCATCATGGCTAGACATCAGTTTAATGCTCAAGTGCAAATGATTCCAATCCCAAACCACATCAGCCTTTTTTTTCACAACATGCAGGATTTTACACAGCTTACATAACACAGCACTAAAATTGATTGCAGAGTTATCATTCGCTAAAAAAAGGAGTGTGGAAACAACAAACTATCAAGTTTGTATTTTTGACAAGTAATTTTTTTTCAAATAACTTTGTAGCGAAGAAAACAAAAATCAGGAATTCAGGGTGAACCAAGTCCAAACAATCTTTTGAATACCAAAAAGGGCACATTCTTCAAAACAGCCCTATTGACGTAGGCCCGGGTTTTGATAAAGCCGATCACATTTCATCACATAGTTGTACAACGTGAATTTGATCACCGAAGGTTATCACTTGAGCGGAGGTTATCTCATAGTGACGCCAGCACAGCTTCACACTATCTTTACCCTGGGAAGTGCCTGGTTTTAGACTCAGCTCAAGTCTGACTTTACGCTAGAAACCAGGTCGATACAAAAATATACATTCCTTTGAAGAACATCCTTCAAATAAAATGCTTGTCCTTGGAAATGCCATATTCACACAATCCTCAGTTCTAGATTATAAAGTGCAGTTTGTATTCTACAGCTGTTAATGACTATGATCAGAATTGTGCAAGTCTATGTATCACTGTCTACCATATTTCGATTTAAATCCATTACAGTTTATACTGCTCTTCAAATTGGTTTTGAATATCTATTGAATTAAATAATAATAATAATAACAGGTTCTTATATAGCGCTTTTAACTAAGATCAAAGCGCTTTCCATTATTATTACCCCTAATCATTGGGCCAATTAAACATTCCATATACCATCTCAGCTCCCTGGGGAGTATACAGCTCGATGCAGCCTGTTAGGCGCAAGGAAGCTAATTCAATCACAATAACCATCTCTGCCCTCACAGGTACCCATTTACTCCTGGGTGGAGAGAAGCAATGAGTGACAAAGTGCCTTGCCCAAGGGCACACGCACCATGACCCCGGCTGGACTCGAACCCACAACCTGCAGCTTTACCCGCAGACCACGAATCAGTGCCCTTAACCACGAGGCCACAGCACTCCATCGCTTGACCATTTGATCATTATGTAGTACGCCACCAGACTTTCCACTTGTTTGTTTTCAAATCATAAACGTGTCATCGTCATTTGCATCTGTCATCATGTGGTATCACCATGCCCCTGTTTTCCCCCTTTATACTTAACCACTCCAGACCTATCCACAGGCCCCTAGCCCGGACCCAGTCGGCCCCCTTACCCACCAGCCAGCAACGCGCCCAGCTGCACCCGCAGCAGCAGCAGCAGATTATGATGCAGCAGCAACACCAACACCAGCAGCATCAGCAGTTCCTGCAGCAGCAGCAGCAGCAACTCATGGCGCTGCAGCAAAGACAGGTGAGTCGGCGCCATCTGCAATTTTGATTTTAACTTTTGCTTTTGTTTAGCTAAAATTTTAGTGTTATAGTGAAACATTTGCATATATGCATATTCGTATCCAATGCCTATTGGATTTATTATTATTTTGACCTCATTTGCATACATGCATATTCAATCTCTTTAGCAGCAGGAGGATGCGGCTGCCGAGAAGGAGGCAGAGGAGGCGGAGCACAAGCAGGTGCAGAGCCTGCCGCTCAAGAACATCACGGAGATCAAGCAGGAACCTATAGACATAGAGGAAGAAGATGAGGAGGAAGAGGAACGCTTACAACTACAACAGGTCAGACGTCAAAAACCCTCAAAAGACGTCAAAAATCCTCAAAAGACGTCAAAATCCTCAAAGATGTCAAAAATCCTCAAAAGACGTCAAAATCCTCAAAGATGTCAAAAATCCTCAAAGATGTCAAAATCCTCAAAGATGTCAAAAATCCTCAAAGATGTCAAAAATCCTCAAAAGACGTCAAAATTCTCAAAAGATGTCAAAAATCCTCAAAAGACGTTAAAATCCTCAAAGATGTCAAAAATCCTCAAAAGACGTCAAAAACCCACAAAAGACGTCAAAAATCCTCAAAAGACGTCAAAATCCTCAAAGATGTTAAAAACCCTTAAAAGACGTCAAAAATCCTCAAAAGACGTCAAAATCCTCAAAGATGTCAAAAATCCTCAAAAGACGTCAAAATCCTCAAAGATGTCAAAAATCCTCAAAGATGTTAAAAACCCTTAAAAGACGTTAAAATCCTCAAAGATGTCAAGAATCCTCAAAAGACGTCAAAAATCCTCAAGCAGACTAAGGAATCTAACCTAACTCATTAGATATAGACTGAATCATTTAGCCCCTCCTATCATATTTTTTTGACCAATCACAATAGAGGTCAGATGTTGTAGCCCCAGTCTGAACTATCTTTCCTTACTTGTGTTTATCGTTTTTTAGGAGCAAGAAGAATTAATGCGACAACAATCACTCGGATGCCTGCGTCTGACAGGAACAGGTAGGTCTTCCCAAGATTTGTTGCTTTCCTTCTCTGGTGTGTGGTTCATTCATCATCGGTTGTCCCTTTTTCATCCTTGATGTGAAGTTAGTCTGAGGTCAGAAGTCGAACATTGTACATCTATGGGGAGCCAAATGTGACAAACAGTTTCCAAACCAATTTTTTTGGACAGTAGCTTCTCCGATAGTCAGAGCATACTGACTGGAACATCGAGTTCATACCTCTGGTTCTTTTCACAACCATTCTCTTAGTTGAGAAATTATTCGCACATGGTGTTTCCGCAAACCTTTCATTATTTAGTATCTCCACCATGCAAAGCCTCAAATCTTACTTTTCTCCGATAGTGATTGCCGACACCTGACCTTTGACCTCAGGTCACCTGACAAATGGCAAATGGGACAATCAGTGATAAATAATGTGTTTCTAGTAACCTTTAATGGATCCAAGAATACATAGGGGGCACTCATGCCAAAATTTGAGAAATGTAAAAATCTTTAGTCTGCAAATCCAAATTGCAAAAGGTACTTTTTTAGTGTACCGCCCCCTATTTTGCTATTCTGGATCCGCCCCTTGCTAGTAACCCCTCTCTGTGTGATGTGTATATTGCAAGCATTCGCCTGCTGTTATCCCTCACGATTGGTGTCAGTGCGCGTAACTTTTGAGGGCGCTCTAAATCTGAATCATGTGACACATCCCGGCCAATCGGGGCTCAGTGTGTCGCTTGGATGATGCAGTAGTTTACCAGAATAGAGCGCCCTCATTGTTGTAACGGTTGAAGGCTGTTAATCCCTCCTGTACCTTTCCTTCGCACAAATGAATGTGTGTTTCTTTTTTTTTTATGACCCCTTCTCCATTTCCTACCCAATCAACATGCCTTTGCAGAAACGATGTGTTTATTTTTTATGACACCCCCCCTTTCATCATCCGTTATCCTGTCAGTATTCCCGTTTTCAATTCCTTGCCAGCACACCAGTGACATTCCCCCCAAAAAACGATATTCAAAAAATTAATCCAAAAAGTTGAAACTCTGCATGTGTCCTGAACACACAAAAAATCCCTTGAACAAATGGAGGAGTTGAGACGTCCCAATCACGTCAGTTCATTCCCCAACAGAAATGTTGCCCGGTAGCCGGCCCACCGGTGGTAGCCGGCCCGCCGGTAGCGGGCACCGGCCCCTGTCCCGAGCCCAGAGCTCCCCGGCCGCAGCCAATCATCCGGCCGCGCTGGGACCCACGGACCACCATCTCCATCTCCACCATCACCACCAACACAACCTTCCCCTACATCACCACCACATCAAACATTTGTTCACCACAGGTACGCATTTACCCCTAACCCCTAGCGCCCCCCTTCCCTACCGAAGAGTTTTGTGATAAAAGTGTCGTTCCTCCGACAGTGGCTGTCACGCTTGTAGTCTTTTGGGGATTTGTTTTTCTTTTTTGTGGTTCTTGTGACAGTATTTTTCTGCCCTGCATTGTGGATGTTCAGTACTTTTCCCCAGTATTATTTCCTTATAGTTGGCCTTGTCGTGAATCTAGTTGCTTCTATTTCTTTCTTAAAGAAAAAAAAGAAGGGTCTTTGTTTCAAATAACTGTTAGAATTTTGAGGTGGTAGATATTTCATGCAATTAATATTTGGTTACCCATTGAATACTAACAGCTTAAAAGTCTTACACAATTTGAGTAATACAATTTTGGTTCTTTATTATTAAACTGCTTTTTCTCTAATAAAAAAAGTGACTTCTAAAACTGTCCAAAGTGCTTAGCTCGAGAAGCATTCCCTGAAATGTAGTAATTTATGTTCTTATCTCAAAACTGGTACTTACAAGAAGTAGCAGTTACACTAGTTTTCACGTCTTCATATCACTAAAAAGCCAATTGTTAGCCAACGCAAATGCTTTGTTAGCAGGAAGTAGGCTTTTGAAACTCACATTAAAATAAATCTGACCGATACTTCTTATTGCTGTTTCTGAGAAAGACTTGTTTACAAATTCCCCCGATTGTTGTTGTTTACTACATTGACAGGCCTTGCCTACGATACACTGATGTTGAAGCATCAGTGTACGTGCGGCAACAACGCCGCACATCCCGAACACCCTGGGAGGTTGCAGAGCATCTGGGCACGTCTACAGGAGACGGGCATCGCCAATAGATGCGAGGTCAGTAAGACCTATCGTTTATCCGCTCCGCTCTCTTTAACCCTAAAATCCTTTGCCTTTCTTCCTCAGAATATATTCCTGAATACTGTCTGTTTGCAGGGGCCCAGTGGTAATTTTTGTCCTTCAACTTCTTCATGGAATCCAATCTGGTGAAAGAATGACTCGACTCCACTTTTCACAATCTTGCAAATTCTCAATCCTCTCAGTCGATCTGGGAGGGTTAGCACCAATGATACTAAAACTTGATAGATTTTCTTGTTACTGTTACGAGCGTATTGTGTTCAGTTGTTTTTCCTGATAACTGTTGTTTTGAATGTAACTTGTATTAGCCCAAAATTCACATTTTCCATATTTGTTTTCCTTTTACTTCACAGCGCATTCGAACCAGAAAAGCTACTTTAGATGAACTCCAGTCTTGCCATAGGTAGGTGCCCAGTAGTCTTGTTTCTGAACTCCCCCTCCTCCTTCCAACCAAAAAGGGGAACAAAAATTATTAAATTTTTGTCATCTTTTCCACATCCATCTGTATTTATCAAGGAACAGTTTATCATCTTCCCGTGGTACATTTCCTTTCAATTTGAGTTTCCAAAAAATTTCAAGAGAGAGTTAACGATAATTCCTTCTTTTTTTTCAGTGAGGGTTACGTCCTATTTTACGGCACCAGCCAACCCAACAGATCCAAGATAGACAGCAAGAAACTAGGTAGGTCATCCTTTATATTCTTCCAAATCTTTAACCTGAATTCTGCAGTCCTAAACCATCAGCATGTTCTACCTCGACGTTCTGTAGTCCTTGAGAATTGATGTCCCGTTTTCTCTACCCCACAGCCTGTATTCCTAAGCTGAACTTTACCTGGCTGCCCTGCGGAGGCTTGGGTGTCGACAACGACACTGTCTGGAACGACATGCACTCACCGAGTGCTGCCAGAATTGTAAGTAACACCCAGTAATTAACTAATCGTAGGGTTTGACCCAAAATAGTTGAAATCATTTGTAATCTGATAATATTGATTGTGTGCTTTGAAAAGCAAACCTGACTCATTCTCGATCCATGTGCCATGGTATGTGGATTCGAACTCTGACGAGGAACTTGGGTCCTTGGGCAAGACACTTGACTACAATTGCCTCTCTCCACCCAGGAGTATGAATGGGTACCAGATTGCACTGATCTCCTTGCAGAAAAGTGGTCTCGTGGCCTATCGAACAGGAGTGATAATTGAAACCTACAGTTGTTGGAAAGTGCCTAATAAGCATCATGATTATCTTTCCCATCCCCAGGCGGCTGACTCCATCATTGAGCCTAATAAGCATCATGATTATCTTTCCCTAATAAGCATCATTGAGCCTAATAAGCATCATGATTAACTTACCCATCCCCCAGGCAGCTGGCTCCATCATTGAGCCTAATAAGCATCATGATTATCTTTCCCTAATAAGCATCATTGAGCCTAATAAGCATCATGGTTATCTTTCCCGTCCCCCAGGCTGCTGGCTCCGTCATTGAGCTAGCATTCAAGGTCGCCGCCGGTGAGCTCAAGAACGGTTTTGCCGTGGTGCGTCCGCCGGGCCACCACGCCGAGACCTCCCAGGCCATGGGATTTTGCTTCTTCAACTCCGTGGCCGTGGCCGCCAAGCAGCTGCGCCTCAAGCTCAAGCTCAACAAGATCTTGATTGTGGATTGGGTAAGGGCTGGGTCACGTGACTGGAATCCTTGTATCCGATTGGATGAGATGCATCATGTGATTGAAAGCTCTGTCCCTGATTGGGTGCAATGTATCATGTGGTTACAAATCTTGCTTGTGATCATGTGGTTCAGTGTTTATTGGCTTGGGATGGATGATCACGATTCAAATTCTGATTGCTGATTGGGTGAAATTAATCACACGACTCAAATCCATCTTAATGGGTACTATGTAAAACCAGCTCTGATTGTTCATTGGTTAAAATTAATCATGTGATTAAAATCTTTTAAGTTAATTTGTTGGAAGTGTAAAATCTTAAATCAAAAAAAAAAAAATAAAATTGTATTTTTACCTCAACTTATGGTGTTTTAACCCAGAATCAAATTGATTTTAAAGTCAACAAAAAGTTATTAATATTTCTCCCAAATTGCCAATTGTTTAGGATGTTCACCATGGCAACTCGACCCAGAAGATTTTCTACGAGGATCCCCACGTTCTCTACATCTCCTTGCATCGTCACGACGAGGGCAACTTCTTCCCGGGGACTGGCGCTCCGGACGAGGTAAAAGAACCCAATCAATTAGGCTTCCACATTTTCCGTCTTTGTAAACGCACCGTTTGAGGCTATTGTTCCGAAGCATACTCGTTTGTAAATTTCAATTCATAAATACCTCAGACAGTCTAGCTATTCCTATTGGTCGAGAGCTGATCATTACCCTCGCCTCCGGCTCGGGTAATTATCAGCATCCAGACTCTAAGTAGTCTTAAACAGAGTGATAAAAACCTCCGGAGCACACATTTATTCCCTTATTCATTCTTGGGTTTTTCTTCCTTTGGTTACAGTGCGGATGTGGTGCTGGCCTGGGCTACAACGTCAACATTGCCTTCCACGGCAACTTGGACCCGCCGATGGGCGACACAGAATACTTGGCCGCATTCAGGTCAGTTTACTCAAACGTTGTCGGCACAAATCGAACAAATGTCTTTGTGTCATCAAACTTTAAAGGGAAGATACAACATTTGCAAACATCTCAAAACGAAATGATCAAATTATCACAAAATACCTTACTGGATTGTTAGGGAATGACAGTCTAAAGCATCCTGTAAAATCGTGGCTCCTGGTGTGCTAACATTTTCAAGAAAAAATGTATTTTTCCAACGCTGGTCGGCCAACCAGCGTTGGAGAAAACTGGTTTTTTTTTCAAAAACTGCTTGCAAACTCTTTGCTGCAAAAACTGCAAAAACTATTTGCAATCGATTACACACCTGTGAAGGGGTACAAGCCTGCTAGACTGATTCTCTGAACTTACAATTCCCCCAAAGTCTATAAATTCTCCGTTTCATCTTAAGTGGGGTCAGGGAACCAAACTACAAGAAAATGTATGGTTTTTCCAGCATCTACAAGCCCGAAACGTGAAACAAGTCATTTTAATAATATTTGCTATAACATACTAATCCTCCAAATACATTTATTTCTGAAAATTGAAGCAAAAGCAAATGTTGTACATTCCCTTTAAGGACTGTCGGGTGATGTCCTAAAACTTTATTTCAAGAAGGCCCGAGTACAGTCTCTTTTGGGGAGGGATGAGGCACAGAGTTATAAAACGGTGGACAAGTTCCCTTTCAGCTCAAGACTTAGAGTGATATTTCTTGTTGATTTTTTTTGGTAGGTCTGTGGTGCTACCTATTGCCCGCGAGTTCTCCCCTGATGTGGTCCTGGTCTCGGCAGGGTTTGACGCCGCTGAGGGACACGCTAACCCCCTAGGGGGCTACCTGGTCACCCCTGCCTGTACGTTCAATTCCATACATATTTTTTTTTAACCTATGAAGAACAAAACCTTCATTTTGATGTGAGAAA
This sequence comes from Patiria miniata, assembly GCF_015706575.1. NCBI lineage: Eukaryota > Metazoa > Echinodermata > Asteroidea > Valvatida > Asterinidae > Patiria > Patiria miniata. Next base: position 11,764,573 of record NW_024037075.1, on the reverse strand, counting down.
AATCAGAGATACAAGTTAGAAAAGCCACAACTTCTATGACTTTTTAAGCAATTGGTAAATTGAAAAATTAGTAAATTGAAAAATTTACAAATGTTTTTTTTTAAAAAGGTCAGCAACTTTGATGAGAAACTCTGAGAAAATCTGTGCTCTTGTCAAAAGAGGGAGATTCGTATGGGGAAAATCCTAAATATTTACTGGTAAAATGTGTGATTTCTTAGCGGTATTTGCCTTTAAATCCACCGACACAATCTTTTTTTGCCGAAAATGGGGAAAAGTAATAGTCACAGGGTTCCAAATGTGTTCATTCAGTCAAAAGAATGAAAAAATGGGTGTTGGGTTTTTGGCAATTTTGTTGGTTAAATGAGGATTGAGTGCCAAGACAGCAATGTCATGAAAACCCCCACAGATTTAGGCAAACTGTTTCCAGGTACCTCAAGGAAATGCCGACCAATCGCTCTCTCTCGCTCTCTCTCTCAGGTTTTGGCTACATGACGCGTCAGCTGATGACCCTAGCCGGCGGCCGGGTGGTCCTAGCCCTAGAAGGCGGCTACGACCTGCCGGCCATCTGCGACTCATCGGAGGTCTGCTCACAGGTCCTGCTCGGGGAGGAGGGACCGCAGCTGAGCGAACGAGCCATGAAATCACTGCCCAACGACAAGGCGGTGGAGTGTCTGCAGCGCGTCATACAAACACAATGTAAGTAGCCTATGTCTACATCTTGGACAGCACTTAGCATGTAGTACTTATGGTAGTACTTTATTGAAGGGAAAGACCCAATACTACTATTATTATTATTTGTTTTTTAGCTGAGTACTGGACCAGCGTGCGAGCCATGGGTCCCTTAGTCACCTGCTCAGCCCAGGAATCCAACCAGCTACTCCAACGAGAGAAAGACGAAGCTGAGACTGTCACTGCCATGGCGTTACTCTCAGTCCGACAGAAAGCAAGGTATGTTAGCCAGCCAAGCACTCGAGTACTACTCAAGTACCAACTTTTAGTACCCGAGACACAATCAAGTGCTAAGTTTTGGCATTAAGTATTCAGATAATAGTACTGACATTTAGTACCTGAACTTCAGTCAAGTGCTATTTCTCAAGTTTTGGCATCAAGTATTCAGATAATACTATAAGTACTAACATATTTAGTACCTAAGCTTTAAACAAGTGCTATTTTTCAAGTGTCTTGCATTCAATACTCATCCACTGCTTGAGTATTAAAACTTAGTACCTCAGCTACAGTCAGGTGTTATTTCTCAATTTTTGACCTTGCGAGTTGACCCATTTATAAGAACCTTATTTGTTTTTGCCTTGTAGATCAGAGCCAATGGAGGAAGACTACAAAGATGAGTCGTAGTCAATCACTGTCAGAAGGTGAAACACCGCCCTCTAGTGTTGGGCAGTAGCCAGTCGGCTTATCGTTGCTGATGTAAAGAGTTTCAGAGACCGTTCTGAAACAGTTTGAGTACCTCAAGGAAGCTGCAGTCACGCCTCAGTGGATGGTTGTCAAATGCCGTTTCATGCGTGGTTCAGTCCTGATGAAATCTGTACACGAAACAGCTTTGAAGAGTTTTCATCATCAGATGCCTGTTTGTGCAGATGATAAACTTTTCAGGTTAAAATCGTCATGACAAACCAATCCTACCTGGGGTAGAGAGAAACTCGTGTTATTTATGTTGTGGGGACCAATATTTTTGCAGTGTACCACGGGAAACTACACTTGTTTTAAAAAAAGTAAACGTATATTTTGAAATATGTCTTGTCATAAACACAAAGTGACCTCCGTGCTCGTTGAACGTATCGTAATGAGTTTTATCATTGTGTGATGCTGTTGGTACGATTGTACAAAAAAAACACCAAAATTATGAATCGTGTTTACGCTTGTGCTGTATCAAATAATGGTCGTTGAATAAAAAAAAAAGTATTACAAATATTTACATATAAACTTGTTTCTTCGGCTGTGTGTATAGATATATTCTGATATTTTTCGCTGTGTCCGCATGTAAGTGCTGCAACATAATCGTGCCCAATTTGTCATTTTTTCTTTTCTTTTTTCCCTCATCTTCAGAGGGAAAAAATGTTAAATGTGTTGTATGATAGGAAAGCAGTGATTTGCTTCTCGTGTATGTAATGTATAAATGGAGATGATTCAATGCTGAATTCTATTGCAGTCCAACTTGTTATGGTGGCCGCCAGAATTTGGAGGCCAGCGGCCAATTGTGGCCTGCATTTTGTAGTCCTAAATAAAGACTCAAATTTAGTGACCTTGCCTTTTTTGACAACTGGCCATTATCATTATCCACTTTGCATTTTTGGCCACCTTCAGAATTGCTGGCCAGCTTAAAAGTGTCGGCCAACTTATGGCCACCAGGCCAAATTTTGCCACAGTTACTGGCCACGTTGGCCGCTGGTTGCCAAAAGTGAAGCCATTAATATTCTGTCGCTTCAGAGCCGTTCTGAACGTCAGTGCACTGTTGGTCGCCGCCTGGCCACTTTTAGACAAAAATGCATTATTGGCCACTTTAATAGCCATTATTTGCTTACAGGCCAAAGTGGCCTTCAACTGGCCACTGTGGGCCACCAGACCTAAGTTGGACTTTAAAAATCCTACTGTACAGATATCTTAAATCTATTTTTTTCTCTTTCTCCATCTAAATGCTGTACAGTCCCCCGACGTACACTATTCCGGGGTGAACTGTCTTCTTTAAAACTATTTTTGTTTTCTTCGGATATTTTAACAAAAGATTTAAAAAAAACAAAAAGACTGTAAATAGTGTTGTACATATGTCTTATGAAGGCCGTACTTTTTGATGGAAAACTTTGTGCTGCTGACGAAAAAAAAAAGCTTAACTGAAAAGTACTAAAATTAAAGTTTAGAAGAAAGAAAAACCACGGCAGCAGATTCTATCCAGAAAGTGTGGCCAGATGCGGACACTCTCAAAAGAATTAAATAATTATTTGCATCTAATGACACTGAGCAAGCTGACTTTGATTTGGTTTGGAGCTCGTGTTTCTGCATGTGCATAGTTTTTCAGCTTTCGTGTGGATATACGAAAAAAGCTACTACATGTACCGATGTTCAAGTTTACTTAAAACAGAAAAGGAATACACCACCTCTAGATTTTTTTAAAAAATGCAACTGGCTAAGAAACATTGATTCATTATTTTTTGAAGTGAGATATTGGATCTGGAAGAAGTGTGTTCAAGCACTTTTTAGTAAAGGAATCATTCACTCGAAATAGAAAAAAGATTTGAATTGAAGAATTGTTTCTAATGTGTCAAACCCATGTTGCTTTGGAAATCTGAAAACGGTAAATTTTGGGAGTAAAACTCATCCAAAAAAAGGGAAAACAACTAAAGAGTCACACTTTTGCTCTTGAATGATTTGAACCAGACAACAATGCAAGCGTTGAATATACCATCCAGACAACTTTACTAACTTGGCAAAAGTCAGAATAAAAAACTGAAATTGATGCGTGTTGTAGGACTCAAGCATGCACAAACTACATGACTGGGTTTTTTTTTATTAAGTATAATAAAATTCAACAGTAAAACTTTTGACTTTGTGGCTTGAAAATGTGTGGTTAATAATTATAAGTGTTTTCTGAACCTTTTCAAACCTGGAAAAAAAAGAAGATTTTTATCGTAATTATTTTTGGAGAATTATTTGAAATGTTTGTGTTGCCGTCTTGAAATACACCTTTTTATTGTCCCTGTATGTTGTAAAGTTTTATCCCCTACGAATGTTATGTGTTTAATACGTTATGTTGTGAATTAGTGCATCATGTATGCAGGCATTGAAGGAAAAAACAGGGTCATGAAATAGTTGCAGGGAATTTTTTCCAAACTCTGACAAGCCTGTCAAGTTTTAATCATGAACGGAAAAATATCTTAATAATTTCCTCCTGTTTGAAAAGATATTTCCATTAGTTTCGAAAATGTTTCATTGGCTTCCATTCTATACTTTTGTTAAAACCTAGAAATGAATGTCAGACTTTACCCTTTTCGTTGAGGGAAAACGTTTGATTTTAACTTCAGTGGTTTTTACCCTAAATTTATTTTAAAAAACCCAGTTAGGTAAAAAATGAAGTCACAGTTTCTGTCCAACATCAATACTCTGATAAGCTGGTATGTTGCAAATTTTAAAATTAATTTGCCCCCCAAAATAGGTTTCTCCACCATTATGTGATGTCTTTGTTTCAAAGACCAGAAAGTCATCTTGAGTGATGCCTGATGTATTTTTTTTTTGGGGGGGGGGGTCCAGCCTTGAATATTTCCGGCTTAAAGGGAAAATACAACATTTGCAAACATCAAAAAATAAAACTACCAAATCATTTTGAAATACCTTGCTGGACTGTTAGTGAATGACAGTGTAAAGCATCCTGTAAAATCATGGCACCTGGTATACTGTCATTTTCAAGAAAAGTGGTATTTTTGTATCAATTTCCAACGCTGATCGGCCGATCAGCGTTGGAAAAAACTGGCTTTTTTCAAATACTGGCCCCAGTTGACCATCGCACTTGTTTGCAATCGATTACACACCTATGAACGGGTACAAGCCAGCTAGACTGGTTCCCTGACCTTACAATTCCCTAATGTATGTAAACTGCTCTGTTTCTTCTTAAATGGAGTCAGGGAACCAGACTACAGAAAAATGATTGTTTTTCTTGGTTTTTATAGCATTTTAGAACCCAAAACCTCAAAAAAGTCAGTGAAACTATATTTGCTATATATTTCCAACCCCCCAATTCCATCCATTTCTGAAAATTACAGCAAAAGCAAATGATGTATATTCCCTTTAACTAAAAGTGGAAGTTTTATAATGAGAATGGAAATCCTATAAAATGAATGCATTTGTTGCAGTATCACTTTGAATTTTTTTTCTCATCAAGTTGTTCATCTGAGTAACCTGTCTTCAGGATTCTCCGACAGCATTTCATGAACTTCCAACATCTTTAAAGGAAAAAAAAAACTGTCAACCAAAAATTGTAAGAAATAGATAATTGCTGTGATGTTTATGTACAAAATTTATTGTAGATAAAAAAAAAAGGTCTTCTATAATGTGAAACGAAAATTGCCTATAGAGTATGTTGAATATTATAAAACTGTATCGCTATATAAGCATTACTGTTTAAATTACTATTGGTTTGAATCCTAGATTTTAACTTTCTTCTTGTGATGTGCGTGTGTGCGTGTGCGCGTGTACATTGTTTTAAAAAAATGTTCCCCGGTCTTCGGACGGAATATGGATCTCGGAAACAGGCATGCCCGTTGTTTCACTCGTACTTGTTTTAAGAAATGTACAATGTCGTCAGCTATTTTGTATCCCACTTTCTGTGGCTGAAAAAATGTAAAAATTAAAAAACCACCAAAAAAATGGACAAAAGCATGAGATTGTGTCATATTGTGTTATCCATCTATTGTAGTCGATCCCGTTGTTGAGAATTTCAATATTTTTTTACCACTTAAAGGCTTTGTGGTTTCACTGGGTAAAGGTGCTGGACTCTAAATCGAAAGGTTCGGGTTCGAATCCAACCAGCCAGAGAGGCAACTTTGTGTGTTATCTTGCCTCTTTATATGACAAAGCCGAGAGTAAAATGAGTTCTCATGGCTTACAAAACCCACAATGAAATAAACTTTTTTTATTTAAATGGGGATTCTGGGCTGATTTATAAACATCAGACCTAGAAAAAAATGAAGAAACAAAAGCATTTTGTTCTATTTTCTTCTCAAGTTTTTATTAGGTAACATGTATCACATCCAATTGTTCACACTTATCCTGAAATAAAAGTACAAAACAGAGAAGTAAAAAATTCCCTCCTTAAAATTTTTTTTTTCACTATCATTTGCTCCATATTTTGTATTAATTAAGGGTAACTTAACATGGAACTGAAACACGCAAATACACAAAGGACGAGTTGCCAGCACCAGAAAAAAAATGATAAGGCCCAAAAAAAAAAAAAAATCTCGGTCTCTGGTCAGACCAAAGTTCCAGAATTGATGCAGCGATGCGACTTTTTTTTTCCAAGCTTGGATTGTACAGACAAGGTGGGGAACTATTTTTGCTTTTTTTGTGTTTTCATGTTCATTGGTGTCCTCCATAATTTGCCTTGGTGCCCTCGATCATTTGCCTTGGTGCAATTTCCCATTGCTTGGTGCTCCTTGGTACACAAATTTTAGGAGGTGCGACAATAGAGGGCGCTGTTGGATCTACCGCGGAAAATTTGGAAAAAAAGAAGAAGATTGACGCGCATGATTAAAATCGACGCATGCGCTGACCAGAGACCGACTATTTTTTTTTGGGGGGGGGGGGGCCTAAAACTCTGAGCAGTGTATACGGGCGCTGATTAGTGTCCAAATTCAGTCCTTGCGATATTGAATTTTAGTTTGACTCGACGCATCCATTCGAAATCCAAAATTTTATTTTGTCATTAAATTTTTGCCCCAAGCTGTAGCCAATTAGAACTGTCAAAATACAGAAACTGTAATGTCTTGTTTATGATTACGAGTTAGCCACACCCATAAAACAGTTGCCATGGTACTAACAATTGAGTGCAATGCAGAATAAGTTTAGTTGGTAAACAGTTCACGGTTGTGTATATGAAGTAATGCACGGGGCGTAAAAATTCACTGGTTCTCCTCACCCAAGACCAAACAGAGTATAAGCGAGTAAGCGATAGATAGTAATTATATTTAAGCCTGCGATAAGCTTCAAAATCTTGGAGGCAAAACACTTGTCAGTCAAAAAAAAAATCAAAAGTTCAGCTGAATACAGAGAAACAAATTTTGACCAGTCTACTATTTATCGATTCTGTTCATCAAGTCCAAACATGTCATTTCGTTGCCTGAAAGTCTAACGGTTTTCAAAGAAAAAGAGACAAACTGCACAAAAATCTGCTGTTTATATGCAACAATGAAAAAGAAAACGGTCCACAAACAACATTTCTGTATGTACACTTTAGTGTGGTAAATGATTGCTGTATGTACAGTTTAGTGGGTCACAAGGTCATTCAAATGGTCTAAGTTTGAGGTCAGATACTTAAGTGGGTCAAATGGTTTCCCATGAACGTTGACAGTCGTCCTCTGTCAAGCGGTTTGTAATCCTGTGCTGGTTGTGTCTTCCACGTTTGTTCGTGTCAGCAGAACTCCGCTCCGATTTATGCACGTGATTGTTTTTTTCGTTGTTGTCGCAGCGTGAAAGTGCTCCTGTTTACGTCAGAAAAGCCATCTGGTCGCATCTGTGTCGTCTTGTGGCAGATTGGGTTCGTTGGGTTTCGAGTCAGCGAGTCATGGCGTTTCAAAGTTCGGGAGGTGTTCCGCAAAATAACAGTGCATGGTTACGTCTTGCGTTGTCGTCGCTACAGCATCTCCAGTCAAAAGTAAAATCAGGCGTTGGTTTTTTTGCAATGTCTCTCTGCTTGGTCGGGTCACGCTTTGTCCAGTCGCTGGTGTTTCCTTTGAGTGCCTTCGACCGACTTCTGTTTTTCAGTTCATGTCAGCGTCTGCTTTGTTGACGTTGTCATGGTAACAAGTTCCTCCGTTTATGTCTTTATCCTCAATTTAGCTGACGTTTTCCCGACAGCCAGTCTCGTGTCATCCAGCGACTGCTTTTCTGTCTCCAGAATTTTGTTTTCTTTTTCCTTATCATCAGGTCATCGGGTCAAGTGTCAAATGTGACTGTCTTGCGGGGTCAATCACTTGCGAAGGTCAAAGGTGAGGGAGGTCGGTAGTTGGGGTCAGTGGGGTTTGCTTGTTTTTTTTGTTTTTTTTAGTCAGTCTCCTTGTCTGTGTGTGGAAAGGAATGAAAGTGGTCAGTACACAAAGTCAAAATGGAACAAGCTTTGGTGCAAGACAGGTATGTAATATTTTGGAATTAATATCCAAGTCCTTTTGCTGTAGGTATGGAACTAAGGAAAATCGTTGCTGATAAGGTTAGTTTTGTGTTCAAAGTGAACTTAACTGTTTTCATTTGTAAGTACAGTGAAAATGTTCCTGTCTTTGTATAGTTAGTGAAAGTTGTCAATTTGTCAGTTAACCAAACCAAAGTTTCAAATGTTTATGTCAAAAAAACAAACATTGGTTTCATCAAAACACTGGAAATTTAGTCAGCTGCTCTGGAAAAGTAAATATAGCATTTTCATAATTTTACAAAAATATATGCAATATCAAAATCAATCACTGGATAAAAATAGTAATTTTGGAAATTTACAATTTTCTGTTCAGTAAATTTTCGCTTAGAGTTACCGTTGGAAGACATTGATATACTTACCTCATCCACTGCGGTTTGGCCTTAGGTGGTGCGGGGTCGTTTGCGCGTGTCGTTGGTCTGGGGGTCGGCCACCATGACCTTAAAGCGTATCCCAGAAACCTCCTGGCCGTGGATCATCTCAATGGCCTTGAGGGCGCTGCTCTTATCTGCGAAACAACGAGACAACACACACAGAAGATATCTTTAGTAGGTAAAAATTTGCTGACTTACTGATTGGCAAATTTAAGTCTATAGACTGGCAGAGTTTTTACCTGCATATTTGGCGTAGCCAAAGTTCCGGTTGTTGAGCATGTAGCACTCGATCAGGTTGCCAAAGCGACAGAAGATGTCCGTCAAGACCGCAGGAGGCGGGGCCACAGGATTGCAGACAATGAACAGTCTCTCCATGCACTCACTGCATAGGACAAAACACGCATTATTCAACAGGTAATTTGAATATAAAATGAACGTCAAGACTGCAGGAGGCGGGGCCACAGGATTGCAGACAATGAACAGTCCCTCCATGCACTCACTGCACAGGAGGAAGCATGCATTATTCAACAGGTAATTTGAATATAAAATGAACGTCAAGACCGCAGGAGGCGGGGCCACAGGATTGCAGACAATGAACAGTCTCTCCATGCACTCACTGCACAGGAGGAAACATGCATTATTCAACAGGTAATTTGAATATAAAACGAACTATGAATTGAGCTAGGTTTGAAAATGATAGGAAAGTGTCGTTAATTTCTACAGATACACTAATTGTGGAGTTAGAGTTGCTGCGATTTGTAATTTGAATATTTGTCTTTTCTATCTTACGAGTCGATGTGGACCAGCGGTTGTTGGGCCGGAAGACGTAACATGGTAGGGTCCATGGCGTAACTCGGCAACTGTGCCTGCCCCTGCTGGACTTGCGCTCGTCTGAAAATCAGGTAAGACAAAATTGAAATCATTTATGCCAAATAAACAAACTAGTTCAAATGTTGGTATATGTTTTTGTAGCAAGATGAAAGAGTATAACGTACACAGTGTCCGTCGGTGAGCCTGGCTCCTCGACAAACTTCACCGACAGCGGGCAACTGGGCGGGTACTCAAAACGGTCCAACTTTTGCTTTGCGTAAACCGCTGAAACGGCCGTACTGTAACGCACGTAGGCAATACCTGTACATGAAACCAAACACGTAAATACCTCTTCACCTTGTCATAAAAACAATCAACAAAATTCTTCAAGGCTTGCAAATATTAATAACAAAAAATATGGAAATTAGATTTTTGTTTGTACCCTTGACTCCAAAATCGCTTCGCTCCTGTCTCAGGTCGCAGTATTCGAGTCCGGGTACCAGATCGAACAGCGCCCTCAGTTGACTTTCGGTGACGCTGCCGTTAACAACTACGTAGAGCTTGGGCGAGATTTGTGGATCTGTCACTAGTTGGGGGAAGCAGGAAAAAATTTTTTTTACGGAAATTGGAACTGCAGAACAAGATTAATTTTCATTTGCTAAGCGAGTGCCAGTCATCAGCACTACACAACAAACAACGTTTTGGCTGGTTTTCATGCTAAGCACAATTCTTGACTGTCAAGAGATATTAACAATGCAATAAAGAGTGACTGAATATCACCAAAAAAAATTTCCCTTGGACAAAATTCGCCCTAACACCCCTAAGCCCCACCCCCATCTCACCTGTGGCAGGGTGGTGGTAGGAGTTAGGCTCGTAGGTGTGGAACCCCCCACCCACGGGAGAGGCAAAGCTGGACCGTGGATCAAAGGCGGAGTCGGGCCGGAATCCTCCCCCGGTGAAAGCGGATTCGTGCATCTGACCCGGCATTGGTTCGTCGCGATTCCGATGGCCTTTAGGTTCTGCTAATATAGCCTTGAATCCTAAAAAAAAATTAAAAAAATTGAACATAAAATGTACTTCTATGAAATCAAATTAGATTTTTGAAGGTAAACTTGTTTCTCGTGATTTGTACAATGACTATAAATACATGCCTGGTGATTAAAAAATTATAAAATAAACAGTGAAATCTAGTAAACCTTGTCAGTCTGGCTTTGTCTTTTAAATAAAGATTTGTAATGAAAAGTCACATCGTCTCTGAGCGATCTCTGTTTGCTATTTTCCGGGTTTGCAGCATTGCTAATGTTGCTAGCATCGTAACTTTAGTGCGATCCTTTTATATATGGCCTAAACATGTACGGAGTTCATGGCTTCTGACAAAGAAAATAACAAAATGGGGAATAAGGCTCGATAGCTCAGGTTGGTTGAGCACCAGAACAGCAATCTGGTGGTCGCAGGTTCAAAACCTGCTCATGACAATTATAATGAAACCTTTTTAAAAATTCACATTGGACAAACCTCGATCAGAGCTCTCGATAGCGACAGCCGCACTGGAAACTTTGCGGAATTTTACGTAAGCGAATCCTTTGTTCTCCCCGGACCGCCTGTCCTTCAGTAAGTTAATATGGTCAATCTCACCATAAACTGTCGGAGAAGAAATGCCAGATACACATTAGTCTTTCTTTAACCCTAACCATCCCAAATCCTCCAAAATCCTTTTTGCAAATTGGAGAAATTGAGGTTACATGGCAAAAGTGCATTGCTGATTTCGGAGGACACACTGTGTCAAGGTCTTGGGCCAGACCTTGTATTGCTCAGCCTAGCATAAATTTAGTCCTTGATTATACTTAAAATCCTCCATACTGCTCCAGGATGTCACTGCCTCTGCCTCAACCTATTGACAGTCATAGCTGGAGGATTTGGAGGATTCAGGCAGTGGTCACCTCTCCGTGGACCATATTCAAGAAATAATGGAGGAATTTGCAGGATTGAGGCTATATGCTATTTTTCCATGAGGCCAGTTGGAGGATTTTGCAGGATTGAGGCTACATCCTAGCAATAAGGCCTAGGGAGTAATTAGGGTTAACAAATGATACTCACTCATGAATGAACTTGAGAGATATGTCCTAATGTGCAAAACTGATTCTTAACCTCTTTGTGTTTAACCGCCCATTTTCCAACATTATCAAGATTTAAGATTTTGATATTTCAGCATGTTTACATGTATTGCAAATATTGTTAGAATTAAAGGATAACTTCGTTTTGACATGGTCTTTGTGAAAGCATACCTTGGAATTTTTCTCGGACGTCATCGTCCGTGTAGATCTTAGGGACCATGATGAAGATACGCATAAGCTCCTTCTGTCCGTCGATGTCTTGCTTGCTTCCTGAACGTCGGGAGTTGGCAATCAAAACCTGGAGAACAATTCAAACAAAAGAAAGTTGCTGGGCAGAAAATTGAAGCACCTCAATTTGCTCAGTAGTGTTCTTTGTTTTAGTAGTTCCATGAATTGGGGCCTTCAATTATTCTCACTAAATTTAAAATATCTTCTGTGACTTCTTTTATTCTTTGCTATTCTTTCAACTTTGTATCCTATACTTTTTACCTTGAGTTTGGGAGAAACCTGCTGGAAAAAACTTTGCAATTAACAGTTTTAGGAACTTCAGTCTCATAACTGTCAGGTTTATACCTTGAGTGGTTTAGGGTCGGACCCGATGCATTTGTTGTCTGTTTCCTCCATGGCGATGGCCGCCTCGGAGGCCTTGGTGTACTTGATGTAAGCCACTCCTTTGCTCTCATTGGTGGATCTGTTCTTGACCAGCCATACGTCATCGATCGTGCCAAATCGCTCAAAGTGCTCCTTAAGCTCCGCCTCCGTGTGGTTCCTCCCACAGACGATGAAGAGTCTGAAAGTCAGAAATGAGAATAAATCACATCTTAAAATGCTTCAGTCAGGCTGGGGAACATTGATCAGATAGTTACATCACTGACTCTGTGATGACAAAATATGGATGGAAATTTAAATACATGTTGTAGGGAGTGAAGTTTAATATTTATAGTTTATCAAAATTTTCATTTTTTTTTTTACATCCAGACGCCACTTCTTTGGTTGTGTACAAAGTCCATGGAGAGTCGAGTGCATTTTCAAAGTTTTTTCTACCAAAAATTGGAAATGTTTCTCACTATCTCACTCTCAGTTCCAGATTCACATCTTTTCAACATTTTTGCAATGAGTTGAGTGACCTTCACCTTCATTGAGATAATGATGAAAAAAAGTGCCATCAGGAAGCAACGTTTCTTTAAACATGTTTAAGGGCTCATTTTAAATAGAAAAAGATCAAATAAAAAAACTCAACCTTTTAAAATTATATTTTTTTGTGAAAATTGTATTTTGCAATTGCATGTTTACATTTTGACATTTTTAAAACATGTTTAACTTCATTTAATAACTTTTTAATATTTGTACAAGAGTTTTCAATATGTTTGATATTTATAAATGTATTTATCGCATTTTAAAAAAAACCTTAAATAATTATTTTGTTGACCATCAAAATTACCTGCTGTTTGGCGGTTTGTCCATGTCGACTCGGCCGGATCCCGACCGCTCTCCGCGGTCCCGATCCCGCCCGGCGAACCCGAACCTTCCCCCGCGATCGCGATCATCGTCCCGATCGCCAGCCGGACCAGACTGATCGGACCATCCGCCACCGTAGTAAGACTCGCTTCTTGACGACATCCTCTCCAAACAGCAAAACTTCCAAGGAAAATCGTTATATTTTCCCCTTAAAAATCTACAAAATATTTTGTTCACTTCGAGTGCGATCTTTCGGCACAAAAACACAATGAAGATTACGCTGGGCTACTAATATCGCCCAAAGGATTCGCGAAAACATTGAGTTAGTAAAGATCAACAGCGCCCAATTCTCTTTATTTTGTAAGGTGAAGGATGCCCCCATTTCACGCCCAATAAGGCGCGTATTTATTTTGTCATGGAGCAACAACAGAGGGCGCACTTGATGAAGAAACAGGCGGAGAAAATTTCAACATGTCCAACAACATGTGTTCCGCAGAAAATGACAAGAGACCGCAGTTTGGGAACAGATTTCTGACGGACACTGACAAAGTCTTTCAACATAATGCGTGGTAAATTGAAAATCCTAGAACTAGGGTAGTAGGCCTACGTGATGTTTCCGTGCAGTGGCGTAGCCAGGAATTTTTCAGTGGGGGGGCGCTGGGGGGGGGGGGGGGGGGGGGCTGGAACATTTCATCATTCATGTGGGGCGTCATGTAGATCAATGATAATTTTTTTAGAAACTCAAAATCTCAGTGGGTGGGGGGGGGGCGACAAGGTTTCATGGGGGGCTGTCGCCCCCCCCCCCACGCTCCCCCGTGGCTACGCCACTGTTTCCGTGACCTTACTCGTGGAGTGCCCCAAATTCTCGCTGCCACTGCCCTAGCCCCATAAATGTGGCCTATTTACTGGACTGCCTCCGTAAACATAGGCCACACATCCACATGTACAAAAATCGTGTCGACGGAGCCAAATTTTGATTTTCACATTTAGGCTTAGTTTGTAGGTTTTTTTTGCTTTAGAAGCATACTCACCCTCTTTACAGGCTAATCAGAAAGTGCTGCCTTTTTCAGATGTCTAATTTTTGTGAAATTTCATGTTGAAATTTTGATACACAAACGTGTAAAAATGAATCTGGAAATTTCACGAAAAATATACATCTGAAAAAGGCAGCACTTTCTGATTAGCCTATAAAGAGGGTGAGTATGCTTCTAAAGCAAAAAAACCCTACAAACTAAGCCTAAATGTGAAAATCAAAATTTGGCTCCGTCGACACGATTTTTGTACATGTGGATGTGTGGCCTATGTTTACGGAGGCAGTCCAGTAAATAGGCCACATTTATGGGGCTACCACTGCCCAAGTACAATATTCGCGCAAATGAATAGATTTTTTTCATCGGATAACGTAATCCCGTCCTCACCTGTAAACAATCTATCACATTTTTACTTTTTGTCATTGGTTGTCATCGTTGTCATTGGCATTGGGAATGTCATTTGTCATGTCAAACAATGACAGTCATACAATGTCATATGACATCACTATACATGTATATTATCAGTTTAGGGGCCTACATGGTTACTTTAAAATGACGATGTCTGGATATTTTCTAAATAGTCATTATCATCATCTTGTCAGAAAATGTCTATGTCATCAATTGCCATGCATGGTTACCAACCTTTCAATCATAATTTACCAGATTACTCTCCTCATGCTTATGTATTGCTTTCCCACGTTTTGACAATTTTACAATTTTTTTGCCCCGCAGAAATGAACAAATCCGGCTGTCATGCAAACACTCATGAATTTGATCTCTAAATTTCGGCGGCTGCTGGTTTTTCACGACAGCACAGCTCACTATCTAAGAAAGCCACTGGTTCCCAGCTTCGCCTGCAGGCTCTCAGACAGCGCGCCAGTACACCACAAACTGTGGTAAGTCTGAGTACCAGTTGCAGTGGCTGGGAACCAGCTCAACAGTGGTCCCTAAAAATTATGAAAGGGTTTTAAAGGGAAAATACAACATTTGCAAACATCAAACAATAAAACTACCAAATCATTTTGAAATACCTTGCTGGACTGTTAGCAGGCGCGGATCCAGGATTTCTTTAGACGGGGGGCAAACTTTTAGAGCATTTTGCTCTGAATAATAATGCGAGCGCGGAGCGCGAAGCCCTTACGGCGTGGGGTCCGGGGCCCGCTTAAGGGCCCCGGGAAATTTTGGATTCTAGATGCTCTGTGGTGCAATCTGAGGCGACTTCTGGCCCCCTTCCCCCTGAATTATTTGAGCAAAAGTTGTTAAGCTTACAAGGATTCAAAAAAATATATACTCTTGTTTTTACAAAATTTAATGTTAAGCTACTGTGTACTTTAAATGTGCAAACCATGTATTTTCGTCTTCATAATTTCTTGCATTGTATTTAAAAAAAAAAAGGAATTGTATTGATTCAGATTGTAAACTGTTGCAACGGGCGATGGGCTGGGACCAAGGACTAATGCGAACGCGGTGCAGTGTCTTACGGCGTGAGGTTCGGGGCGTGGGCCCACTGAAGGGCCCCGGGAAATTTTTGATTCCAGAAATGCTCTGTGGTGCAATCTGAAGCGATTCCTGGCCCCATTTCAGCAACATGTTGTGAAGATTGGAGGATTTTTTTTTCATTATCGCTTCGGTTTGTGGTAACACCATGTGTTTTTTTGATTTTTTGTTCATTGGTTTAAAATTGTACTCTTGTATTTCTTAATACAAGCCTAGTTAAGTTTCTTCTGTTCTTCACTCGATAACCAGGTATTTTCGACTGCATAATAATTTTCTTGCATGTTATTCGGAAAAGGAATTGGATAGGCTTAGTTTGTAAACTGTTTTAAGGATGCGTAGGGAGATCTGTCCCGAGGACTAATAATGCGGATTGCACATGCGAATGTCTTTCGGCGTGGGGTCGGGGCCCGCTTAAGGGCCCCGGGAAATTTTTGATAATTGGATGCTCTGTGGTGCAATCTGAGGCGATTCCTGGCCCCTCTTTTCCTGAGTTATTTGAGCAAAATTTTTAAAGTTAAATAAGCATTTTTTTCATTGGTTTAATATACACTCTTGCTTTAACAAGCCTTTTAAGTTTATTCTGTTTTTCACTTGATAACCATTTTCGTCTGCATAATTGTTTTCGTGCATTTTATTTTTGGAACGGAATTGTATAGACTTAGTTTGTAAACTTTTGCATGCTTTCTAATGTTTTGTATCAAGTTTAAATTATCAGTTTATCAATAAGATAAGATTTTCTACGGAAATTTTCTACGGAAACTGACATGTTTTGGACTCCTTGAAAGCGCGTGGAAGAAATGCTGGCAAATTGTTCTTACGAAAACACACCCCTTTACTAATAGTGTGGTCCAAAGAGCAGCGTACAACGTGTATGTTGCGCTCAGACACGAGCGTGTTTTTCATACCGGTACATACGCTCATAATGAATCGCATTTCATAAACCGATATACTATGCAGGGTTACGTATGGAGTACGTACGGTGGGATCGCGGTTTATTTCGAAGCTTCTCGAGTTCCCAGTACTGTGTCATACGGCCAGTACACAATTTTTGCATGCCGCTGATGTTTAATATCGGCGCCGGTATTTTTGTTAGAAGGTTGCCCTCCTCCTTCCCTCCTTTTCTCTCTCCTCCACCTCTTTTTCCCCCTGTTTTATTCATTTTATTATTTTGTGGACTAAATTTGACGGGGGGCACGTGCCCCCGCGGCCCACCCCTGGATCCGCGCCTGGTTAGTGAATGACAGTGTAAAGCATCCTGTAAAATCATGGCACCTGGTATACTGTCATTTTCAAGAAAAGTGGTATTTTTGTATCAATTTCCAACGCTTGTCGGCCGACCAGCGTTGGAAAAAACTGGCTTTTTTCAAATACTGGCCCCAATTGACCATCGCACTTGTTTGCAATCGATTACACACCTATGAACGGGTACAAGCCAGCTAGACTGGTTCCCTGACCTTACGATTCCCCAATGTATGTACACTGCTCTGTTTCTTCTTATATGGAGTCAGGGAACCAGACTACAGGAAAATGATTGTTTTTCTTTGTTTTTATAGCATTTTCGAACCCAAAACCTCAAAAAAGTCAGTGTAACTATATTTGCTATATATTTCCAACCCCCCAATTCCATCCATTTCTGAAAATTATAGCAAAAGCAAATGATGTATATTCCCTTTAATTAAGGAACAGACTTGTGATAATCATTGAAATAAAAATATGCAAAGCAAAAAGGTTAACTTTAGCCAAAGCTAATACTAATACATGTAGTACTAAATTTCACTCAAATACATGTACTTTGTACTTGAATATTTTTACATCTCTGTTTCTTTTTGCTCTTTTGTTTTAAGGGATAATGTGGTTTGGAGCGAAGCCCAGATATGTGAAGCACAAAAGAAAGTGGAAGCCAATTCTTGCGAATACATGAAGCCAGATCTCAGAGGTAAATATTTTTAAAACTATTTCAAAATGTTCCAAAAAGATAAAAGAAAAGAAAAGAAAAGAAAAGAAAAAAAGTGTTTCTACCATAGTTGAAATTGCTGTGAAATATGCCAGTAGCAGTCTGTGTACTAATCGTCGACACAAATCAATCATCAAAGTTTATCAAAGTTAAAGACATTCTTATGGTCTTATTTAATTTTCAATCCACAGACAAATTAGAAGCCGAAGCTGATAGTCAGTGGGACGGCTTCTACTCCCAGCATCAGAACCGCTTTTTCAAAGATCGTCACTGGCTTTTCACGGAGTTCCCAGAACTCGCCACCACGTCACCCTCCTCTAGACCAATCCAACAGGACAGCTCCCCACCCACGGAAAAACAAAGCACCCCAGGAACCCAACCAGACTTGGAACGGTCTCCAAAAGAACCAAGTTCTGAGGACTTTCCGAAGTTGTCAGAAAGTGCAGAAGGAACAAATCGCTTGGAAAATGAGGGCAATGCATCTGCTAAAACCCAACTAAGTGAATTTGGCAACGTCACTGCCAAAGTTGATGATCGGTTGATTGAAGGTGTCGTTGAGGAAACTAAAGTTCCTCGTAGAGCCGACACAGATTCACCACAGAGAAATGAGGCTGCCACTAGAATTTCTGAGGAATGTGGCGCCAGAGAGTTTGCAGGAAATTTGAATTTAGTTGACGGTTCTTTGGAAGAGAGAACTAGCGGTAATTTGACAAATCCGCAAAAAGAATCGGATGGGGAAAAGTTTCCAGGTTGGAGTGCGAAGACCCGGATTCTGGAAGTTGGGTGCGGAGTCGGAAACACTATTTTTCCAATTCTTCAAACCAATATGTGAGTATCATTGTTTTTTTTGCATGTTTGAAACATGACCTATATTGACCACATCTGATTATTTTGAGTAAATTCTTTTTCCATTTTTCTTCAGTGACCCAGGTTTGTTTGTTTACGGCTGTGACTTCTCCAGTGTGGCAATAGACATTGTTAAGGTACATTTTAAAGACCAACATTTCTGTAACGCTTAAGTTCGCAAGAAATATCTTAAATTCTGACTCTACAAAAATTGTAGTACACAAATGTAGAACAGATCAAATGAATAATTTATAAAAATGTAAATATAAAAAAATAAAAAATTCTGTTGTTTCATTTTCCTAATGTGTATTTTTTCTTCAGCAACACCACGAGTACAGCCCTGAACGATGCCACGCCTTTGTCTGTGACATCACAGATGAGGGTGCAGCTTTGCCATTTCCAGAGGGCAGTTTGGACATAGTCATTCTCATATTTGTGCTGTCGGCAATCCACCCGGAAAAGTAAGAGCCACATGTCTGATCAAACATTGTTGATTTTTTGGTATTTAAAAATAAAAACATCCATAAGAATTTCCATCAAACTTTCTTTAACCCTAACTCCCCAGCCTAATTTACTAGGAACCATACCCATTCAGGCAAATTCCAACACCCACATGGGAAATTGTACACACACACTGTTGGACTTAGTTTCTGGAGGTATGCCAACCCCAGTGTAAAAGACCATGTGTTTAGGGGAACTGTACCTATCCCAACAGATTTAAACACTAACCTACTGTTGGAGTTTGATTGGTTATGGGCAGTTAGGGTTAATTAACCTAGTTCAAAGTATTGTGTTTATTAACATTTTGAGATGCCATTTTTGTCAATTTAAAAATATGAATTAATTTCACAATTTTTATTTCAGAATGCAGAAATCGTTGCATAGATTAGCCAGCTATCTCAAGCCAGGTGGGCTGATCTTGCTGAGGGATTACGGACGCTACGACATGGCACAGCTACGCTTTAAAAAAGGTTTGTAAGCAGTTGCCTGCCTGGTCCTCATAGACTTGGTTTAATAAAAAGAAAACAGTTATGCTGTAAACAGCTCCCTCAAACAAACAAAAACCGTAACATATTACATGACACCATAAATCATCGTTCATGATTTCATGACTTTTTTGTTTGTAATTTTTTTTTAGGGCGATGTTTGTCGGATCACTTCTATGCCAGAGGTGATGGAACCCTGGTTTATTTTTTCACGCAAGGTGAGGCAATTTGTCCTTTTTCTTAAAATAAAAGAGATTTATCTCTTTGAGTAAATGGATTTTGAAAAGGTTATTCTAACTCCCGTAGTTTATTAGCTGGTTTGTTTTCTAAGCATTTTGAAAATGTCAGCATTTTGAAGTTTTTCTTAAATCAGTTACCACAATAATTTCACAAGAGTCATAGCTAAGGATGTTTATGAAAAAAAACTTAGTGCTGAAAATTCTCATCTTAATAGTTCTTCAGAATTTTGAACTACAGTATTCTTAAAAACTCATGAACTTTTCAGTGTTCATTCAATCAATTTGCACAAAGTTTAATTTCTTCCGCTGACTATATTCTTCCTTCCAAAATCCAGACGAGTTACGGACTCTCTTCACCGGAGCCGGTCTAGTGGAGGAGCAGAACATCGTGGACCATCGTCTGCAGGTGAACCGGGGACGTCAGCTGACCATGTATCGGGTCTGGATGCAGTGCAAGTACAGAAAGCCAACGCAGGCCGATGGACAGACGGACCAAAGATGTGTAATGTCTGAATGAGTCGTCTCAAAAAAAATTGGTGATCATACACAAATATTCCAATTTCATGAGTTTCTTTGGAAAGTAGAAAACTGTTAAGCAGATTTTCTTGGCTGAGCAAAAGTTTACTGGGAGCCAGTCACTGGCAAAATATACATTGCATGGCATTTTGGCTGGTGACCTGTTTTAGATGAGCAAATATTTTTTGCACTTGGTAAATTTCTGTGCTTAGCAGCTGCACGAAATTTGGCTCTTATCCCTGAATGATTTAGGGCGCTGTTTCACTCACATTTTGGGGCCTCAGAGGTGAACACACTTTTGTGGAAGTAACTTTACACATTTGCACTTGTCCCCACAAAATAAAAGTTTACTATTAACCTGTAACTATATGATATTTTAGACTTGATTTTAAACTTACCTCGGTGGCATTTTAAAAATGTTTGGAATTTTTGTTTTTTAACAAGCTGATAAATTTGGGATATCAAATTTTTAACCCCTTGCCCCGAGTTTTCACGCCTCACTGCACATACTTGTAAGCATCACTGCATAGTAGCCTCCATTGCAGCTGCCTAGCTGGTGAGGAGGGGTTAACAGGTAGCATTTTTGCTTGCTTGGTTTAAGTAACAATCATTGTACAATTGAAATGTTATGGGAATTAAAAATATGCATGCAAGACAAAGAAAGAATTCAAAAGGGTCGTCTTTTATTTCAGTGTGAAATTTTAATAAATTATTATTAAAATCAATTTCAAACGGCTCAATTACATAATTTTTACAGTGTGATGCCACATTAAATGCAGTAGTTAGAATCATTATGTCATACATATATTTCGTTTTGTATTAAGTTGTTATAAGATGGAATTTTGCGTCGGGATGATATAAATCAAATTAGGCTTTGCCCTTCACCGACGTTTAAACACTATTTATATCACCCCGACGCAAATTCCATCTTATAATAGTTTATGCAGTATCTGCTGCTATGTACAAATGTTCATCAGATTCGAACCAGCCAACCGATTCCGTTAGCTTGGTGGTCGAGTGGTAAGACATCTAGACTAGAAAGCAGGAGGTCGTGGGTTCGAGTCCCACCTGAGTGATTTTTTTCCAACTTTCACTCGGGAGGTAACACACCGAGTATACGGTGCTTAAATGTCGGTGAAGGGCAAAACCTAATTTGATTTATTGAGTTCTTCACATGACATTGATGCAATTGTATAAGAATTATGGCTGAACAAGTACTTAAAACAAACTTGATGATTAAACCACTGGAAATATTTAGTGGCACCTGACAAGTAACTTTCATTATCATTTTAGAAGAAACTGGGCAAAAGGTTAAACACTAAAGCGGTTAAATGCTGGTTTTTATGGTTTACAAATATTTTGAAGGAATCCTTGATTTCATTTTCAAAAAATTAACAGGGAACTATCATTGGCAATCAGAAGTCAAGAAGTACAAGCCGTTTCAAAACACCATGATATGATTTACAAAGGTTAATAATAGGCCATAATTCTTGGTTAAAAACTCAAATCTTTGAAGCAGGCAACTAGTACATGTACACTGAAGATTTTGCAAACTGTAACATGGCAGAGTTTTGCAGAGAATTGATGCATTTTTAGGGAAACGGAGTGTACTCACTAGGGGGTGTGCAAAATTATATTGAAATTGGAGGATTCAGGACTGTTAGGGTTAGTGAAAATGCTTCATTGATAAACAGTAGTTTCTGAAAAGATGTAGCACAAGATGATATTCCGTTCACCATCATAGCTGAGCCCCACAAAATTGCCTGAATTTTGAACATGTACTTCAAATTTACAAAATGTATGTTTCAGTGGTTTGAAATTTCCCAAAGTGAATTGATGTCTTTTTTTGACATTTTTCAGGAATTACAAAAAAATTCACATCGTAGCTGTCTGAAAACTTTATGGATCAATATACTACAAGAAGACATAAGTATTCTGAATGTGCACATGGCCATAGTGTCTTACTGTTAAGGGGTACTTGTACACGGAGCCAATAAGGAGTTCAAGAGATTAGCCGACACGGGGTGCTTTCGGATGCGTTGGTGGGCACCAGTAAACAACTTGTCTTCAATACTTAATTGATGTAGCTGATGATTGCTTTATTGACATCCATATTTGCCTTCATGAGGCACTCCCTAGCTTCCACAATGTCCTCGCATGCCGTCACGTCCATGAACTGCACGAGCAGCACGTCAAGCACCTCCTGGACTCCGTCGTCTTCTTCAACCTCCTGGTAACCGAGCGATTGCAAGTTGTCCGTTACTCCCGGTGATCTTCCCTGTTCTTTATATCTCTGCTGTTCTAGCTCCTCTGCCCTCCGGTCGGCATGAACCTTCTCCCTCACCTTAGAGAGCAGTTTCTGCTGCTCTGCATACTCTCCCGGAGTCCACGCGGCTGCCAGGTCTTCCCGCACCCAGCGTGGAGTCTTGCGCTCAGAGGAACTCTGAGTTCGTTTCATCTGGCCCTGCTGCTCCATCTCTTTCTCTTTCTTCCGCGACTCCTGGACCCGCTCCCGCACCTCCAGGATCAAGGGGAGGAACTCGGGCGCGATGCTTTCCTTCTTGTGTCTCCGGGATTCCCCCAGTTGGTTCACAGTGATACCCGGGTCACTGGCTGACTTAGGAAGCTGTGCTGGCCTCTGCGGGACAACCTTGCCTCCCTTATTTGCTACATTAGTTGGATCACTCCCTCTTACTGTTAATTCTTCCGAGCGTTCCTCCTGCAATTGGTTCACGATGACACCATGAGGTTCTTCTCTAGGTCTCTCCTTCCTTCCAGCATGTCCCCGCTCCTTCTGTCTCTCCATCTCCTCTTTTTCTCGCTTCTGCTTTTGGATTGCCTCCAAGATCTCCTTCTGATGCAGCTGCTCGTAGACATCTCCTTCTTCCTCCAACTCCGGATGATTGTCCTCCAACTCTGGATGTTTGTCCTTGCTTCCCACCCCAAGTCTCTCCGACCCCTCTGCTGTCAGTTCCATGCTCATTTCCTCATCTTCCACCATCTCAACTTCTTCCCCCTCAACATTTCCTTTTGGCGGTCCCAGTGCCCCAGCTTCAAGTTCCGCACTGATTTCCTCATCCGCTCCTCCGTATAAATCTTCCTCAAGATTTTCTCTCCTCCCATTAGCATCTCTCACAGGCCGTCTCAGAGCTCCTGCCTCAAGCTCCGCGCTCACTTCCTCCTGATCCAAGCCGCCGTACAAATCCTCATCTCTTCTGTCCTTGTGATTGGTCGATGCAACGACCGTCGGTGCAGTCAGAGAATCTTGGCTGGAAGACGTGACTGGCAAGAAGCAGGAGATGACGTACTCTGGCATGACACGCTCACTCTTGTAGAGAATGAATTCATCATACTGCTTGACATGACCCTGACAAACAGAATAATATTACTTATTATGACATTGTGCCATACAAATCATCACAGAATAGGAAGTCCTCCTTTTTTAATTGTGGCCCCTAAAGCTTTATGTGGAATCATCTAGGATTGTGAATGATAAGCCCAGTCGCTATTACAGTTCTGATAGGGTTAATAGCTCCAAAGAAATGTTGAGAATCACCTTGACAGAATCGTAGTATTTTGGGCCCCCTGGCTCTTGGTTTTCCACTTCCGGTTCTCTCTTGAGGGTCTTGGCATGCTGTCCAGGAGGGTAGACCTAACAAACAGAGAAAAAAGTCCAGCAAAGAGGTCACCAATGGCCAAAATGTTTGTTTCTCACCTCCTGGCATACTGTGTACAAACCAATGGGGGTCTTGACTAATATTGACCCAAGTAGTAACCAGGCTGACAATGCATGTTTCCATAGGAGGGTAAAGGGGCATCAAAACACCCAACAATCTAACAAAGCAAAGAGAAAAAAAAATCAATCCTCAAGCTTGAATGCCCCAACTGACAAACCTTCATATTTCCCAGCAATGCTCGGCATTTGTAGATGGTGCAGGTTGTCTGTAGAGAGGTCTGGGGATTCGCCTTGTCGCTCTGCGTGTAAGACACGCACTTCCGCGGATCATTGCTGAAAAGAAAAGAAGAACCAAACTGAGTTAGGTCCGTCAGTGGGTGTGTGGCTGTCAGTCTGTCTGTCTCTTTGTCTGTCGCTGTCTTGACAATCTCTCCAAGGAAAATCTACTCACCTGAAGTAGATGCCTCGTCCAAAGTACCCAATCCTGCTCAGACGTTGGTCCAACCCCTCGTGGCAGATCTGCTCCTTGTCAGCTGTTGTCCCATGAAACAAGTACACTTCGTTCACCTCTGTTTACAAAGATTTGGTAATATTTCAACATGAACATTTCATCTTTGCAAACTGTTCTAGTCGATTTCTTAAAGAAGATGTTTGAAATTTTGTCTTAGGAGATGCCTTCATTCATACTTTGGAGTCTGTTCCCTTCTTTTGCATTAATGAAGAGTCTCCATTTTATTAAAAGTTTTGAGTAATGAATAAATGAGGTATGCAAGTTATGGGCATTGTGCTGTGTGGGCTCCAGAAATATCACGGGCCGGCTTTTCCCCCTTCCAAAATCGATCTTTTCTTAGTTTGCTCCCAAATGCACTTCTCTGCTCTTCCTCCATCTTGTCTCCATCTCTCCCCCCCACCTTCTTCCCCTAAGCCACGCCCACCTGTTGTATTCTTCTGCATCCTATTCCTCTCGAACTCAAACTTCTCCCACAGGTCCTTGTTCTCTACGCGCTCGATCTTCTTCACTGTCAAGTCCGCCGCGGTGAATTCAGCCAAGATACTCTGGAACTCCCAGCTCTGCTTGTTGAGCATGACCAGACAGAACGGCACGGCCCCGGACAGGGTGCAGTCACTCCAGCTGCTTGGTAACTGGTTCCCCGCCTTGGGGAACGGCTGCAGCCCCGGCATAGATATCTCCAATGGGGAGACCACTGACGATGTATCGGAGAATGTCATTGACTTGTTTGTCGCTCTCTGTTGGTCGGACGAGGCGCTGCCTGCCATGGCACCATTTGGTTCGGGATTTGCCACATTGCCAGTCTCTGCCAAAATCAGTGAACAAATAAATCAGTTTAAGTAACACAAAAAAATGTGCTAAGCAATGCTTGTTTAAAACTTTGTTGATTATTATGCTTAAATTTTACCTTCGTTTGTTGACAAGTTATCAGAACTTTGGAGTTGTTGTAACAGTCGAGCTTGTTCACTCTTCAACTGATCCAAACTGGCTCCACTCTGGTTTGGACCGGTCTGATCTGGATCCATCGACCCATCCGTCTGAAGATCATCGGCAGGTCTCTGATAGGAAGCCATCATTTAAATTGAAGCAGAATCTCCTTTAGCTACATGTGATCTACAGCCAAATTATAAAAAGAGAAAGGAAATTTCGATTACTCTTCAAAAATAATGTTTGGGAATGTGCATGATATAGCAAATTGCAATTGAACTTAAATACAATCCGTACAAAAGTTCTAAACCTAAATTTCTTCTGTTTCATTTTCCTTTTATTAGATTTGCTACAATTGAATACAGTATTACATGTATTTAACTTGATACCAATGACACACATGTACATAAATAGACCTTTTGTTCATTTCTGGATTTACAATAGTAAGAAAATCCCACTTACGTACATGGCTACCATGCAGAAGTTCTATTTTCCCACCACCACTACCATTAAATAAATTTCTGTATGAAATAAAAATACTGTATGAAAACACCGACAAACTGCAGCATTTTATATCCATTACCCAGCACAGATTTATTTTAGTCACAATTACAGTATTCATTATGACGTTTTCAACCTTTCCCGTAATTTTTGTCTGGTATTATAACTTATCTTTTGGGGATCAAATTCCATACCAGCATCTTCACATCCTTTGATATGAACGCTGTATTTTCTCAGGTTTCGTCACACTTCATGTGACTTTGACCAGGCTATTAAGTAATAAATCTAAAGGCTATCATCTTTCCCTTTTAAAGGGCGGAGCCTATGTTACTCCCTCCAAAAGGGCCAGAAAGTTAATTGTATTTACAGCACAATATAACAAACATAATAAAGTACAAAAATATATATGAAAAAAAAAATATAATTATAAAGTGAAAGGAACACAAATTTGGTCATGTTGGTTTCAAAAATTAATAAACTTCATCTTGTTAAGAGGTGCTGGGAACTGGAGGACATTGGTCTAACAATCTGACAATGAAAGAAACACCATTCCCATGAAGTTAAATGAAAAAATCGTTGTCAACATTACCTTCTTACAAAAATGTTAAAGAGTAGACAAGTCGTTTGCAAAACAAAGTTTATTCATACATGAATACCACTTGAAATTAAACTGGAACTCAAGAGGTCATGCAAAATCATTTAAACTATGAAAACATCAACTTGTATGGCATGAGAAAAACAGGAGGAGGGGTCATCGCAACAAAGGGCATGAAGGGGATTCCCCAAAATCCAAATACGAAAGAAAATTCGAAAAGACAATTTGCATGATTTGAAATTACAAGTGAAATACTTTCTAAATTCTATGTTGAACGGTACCTACTCTTCACCTAAATCACAAGAATATTAGTTTTCGTGAAATTCATTTCTGCCTGTTCTTTCAGCAATAAAATCCACGGCAACGCGAAGCTCTTTTATTTTAAGCAGAAAAACAGATCGCCCTAGCTCTCTCGGCAGCGCAGCGCAGCGAGTCGGCAGCTCGATTCCCGATTTCCGTAATATCTTGGGTCAAGTAGACGGGTGCTCTTTGACCTCCTTTCAGTCGTACCTTTGGTGATAGAGGGAGAGCAGGGCCCAGACGTCATTGGTATGGATATGTGAGAAAAAAAACCTGAGTGAACCTGGCCGCGTATTCGGCCAGATACCACAGCCGCGTATTCAGCCGTGTATTCAGCCGCGTATTCATCAACTACGGAGGCCAATAAAAAACATTATTGATGTGATAAATATTTATATATTTAATGCGGATTTCATCGAGGAGTGTACCGAAAATGAAGGACGTCAGTTTTATGTTTGATAATCAGTTATTTAGGTCTCGTGGCTTCCTATCAATTATTTTGGTTTCAGATCTAGGGCAACTATGAATCACGTGATACTCGTCCTGATGAAAATCGTACCAAAATAGCATTTTGCGGTTGTACAACATTAAACTTAAGTTAAACTTCGAGACAAAGTGTACCAAACAGTGAAGAAGAAAAAGTCAAATCGCCGATGTCATGTTATAAAGTGGTGTCCCGCCTACACTCTATTTTGGTTTCAGGTGTATGGGGTGTATTTTGTCACGTGACAATGGCATAACATAATGCGTTTTCACCGCCAAATTTACTTTAATTATTTATATATTTAATGCGGATTTCAGGAAAAAGTGTACCGAAAATGCAACATGTCCGAATTATGTTTGATGGTCAGTTATTGAGGACTAGAGGCTTCCTATAAATTATTTTGGTTTCAGATCTAGGGCAGCTATGAATCACGTGATACTCGTCCTGAGAAAAGCCGTACTAAAATAGCATTTTGCGGTTGTACACATTAAACCTATTTAAACTTCGAGACAAAGTGTACCAAACAGTGAAGAAGAAAAAGTCAAATCGCCGATGTCATCTATAAAGTGGTGTCCCGCCTACACTCTATTTTGGTTTCAGGTGTATGGGATGTGTCTGTCACGTGACAGTGGCATAACATAGTGGGCTTTCACCGCCAAATTTACTTTTTTTTATATATTTAATGCGGATTTCAGGAAAAAGTGTACCGAAAATGCAACATGTCCGAATTATGTTTGATGGTCAGTTATTGAGGACTAGAGGCTTCCTATAAATTATTTTGATTTCAGATCTAGGGCAGCTATGAATCACGTGATACTCGTCCTGAGGAAAATCGTACTTTAATAGCATTTTGCGGTTGTACAACAACATTAAACTTTAAGTTAAAGTTCGAGACAAAGTGTACCAAACAGTGAAGAAGAAAAAGTCAAATCGCCGATGTCATCTTATAGAGTGGTGTCCCGCCTACACTCTACTTTGGTTTCAGGTGTATGGGGTGTATTTTGTCACGTGACAATGGCATAACATAATGCGTTTTCACCGCCAAATTTACTTTATTTATATATTTAATGCGGATTTCAGGAAAAAGTGTACCGAAAATGCAACATGTTCAAATTATGTTTGATGGTCAGTTGTTGAGGACTAGAGGCTTCCTGTAAATTATTTTGGTTTCAGATCTAGGGCAGCTATGAATCACGTGATACTCGTCCTGAGGAAAATCGTACCAAAATAGCATTTTGCGGTTGTACAACATTAAACTTAAGTTAAACTTCGAGACAAAGTGTACCAAACAGTGAAGAAGAAAAAGTCAAATCGCCGATGTCATCTTAAAGAGTGGTGTCCCGCCTACACTTTATTTTGGTTTCAGGTGTATGGGGTGTGTCTGTCACGTGACAGTGGCATAACATAATTGGCTTTCACCGCCAAATTTACTTTTTTTTATATATATATATTTAATGCGGATTTCAGGAAAAAGTGTACCGAAAATGCAACATGTCCGAATTATGTTTGATGGTCAGTTATTGAGGACTAGAGGCTTCCTATAAATTATTTTGGTTTCAGATCTAGGGCAGCTATGAATCACGTGATACTCGTCCTGAGGAAAATCGTACTTTAATAGCATTTTGCGGTTGTACAACATTAAACCTAAGTTAAACTTCGAGACAAAGTGTACCAAACAGTGAAGAAGAAAAAGTCAAATCGCCGATGTCATCTTTAAGAGTGGTGTCCCGCCTACACTTTATTTTGGTTTCAGGTGTATGGGGTGTGTCTGTCACGTGACAGTGGCATAACATAATTGGCTTTCACCGCCAAATTTACTTTTTTTTATATATATTTAATGCGGATTTCAGGAAAAAGTGTACCGAAAATGCAACATGTCCAAATTATGTTTGATTGTCAGTTATTGAGGACTAGAGGCTTCCTGTAAATTATTTTGGTTTCAGATCTAGGGCAGATATGAATCACGTGATACTCGTCCTGAGAAAAGTCGTACTAAAATAGCATTTTGCGGTTGTACAACATTAAACTTTAATAATTTAAACTTCGAGACAAAGTGTACCAAACAGTGGAGGAGAAAAAGTCAAATCGCCGATGACATCTATATAGAGTGGTGTCCCGCCTACACTCTATTTTGGTTTCAGGTGTATGGGGTGTATTTTGTCACGTGACAATGGCATAACATAATGCGTTTTCACCGCCAAATTTACTTTAATTATTTATATATTTAATGCGGATTTCAGGAAAAAGTGTACCGAAAATGCAACATGTTCAAGTTATGTTTGATGGTCAGTTATTGATGAGGACTAGAGGCTTCCTGTAAATTATTTTGGTTTCAGATCTAGGGCAGCTATGAATCACGTGATACTCGTCCTTGGTTAATTCGTACTAAAAATAGCATTTTGCTGTTTTTCAACATTAAACTTAATTTAAACTTCGAGACAAAGTGTACCAAACAGTGGAGGAGAAAAAGTCGAATCGCCGATGTCATCTTAAAGAGTGGTGTCCCGCCTACACTCTATTTTGGTTTCAGGTGTATGGGGTGTATCTGTCACGTGACAATGGCATAACATAATGGGCTTTCACCGCCAAATTTACTGTGTTTTATTATAATTATTTAATGTGGATTTCAGGAAAAAGTGTACCGAAAATGCAACATGTCCGAATTATGTTCGATGGTCAGTTATTGAGGACTAGAGGCTTCCTATAAATTATTGTGGTTTCAGATCTAGGGCAGCTATGAATCACGTGATACTCGTCCTGAGAAAAGTCGTACTAAAATAGCATTTTGCGGTTGTACAACATTAAACTTAATTTAAACTTCGAGAGAAAGTGTACCAAACAGTGGAGGAGAAAAAGTCGAATCGCCGATGTCATCTTAAAGAGTGGTGTCCCGCCTACACTCTATTTTGGTTCCAGGTGTGTGGGGTGTATCTGTCACGTGACAATGTCATAACAAAATGGGCTTTCACCGCCAAATTTACATTTATTTTATATATTTAATGCGGATTTCAGGAAAAAGTGTACCGAACATGCAACATGTCCGAATTATGTTTGATGTTTAGTTATTGAGGACTAGAGGCGTCCTATTAATGTTATACATGCTGCAAAAGGTGATCTGTTTTCCAGATAGATAATTTATTTTATTCAACGAATTTTTCAAAATAAACGACAAATATCAATATTTTTCTATGCTGTATCAGAGTTCACAATATAAGCAACCATGTCGTCAACGCGTTTTGAAAATTTGATGCAATAATTACTTAGAAATTAACTGCCTAATGCGAATCATTACATTTAACGTAATTTTCGAACGCGTTTAGAGATGTTGAAAAATAAATGCATCATTTAAAACAAAGTGTACCTCACATGTTGTCAAAAACTCATAATTTTATTGAATAATCTACGAGGTCATGTCACTGGGCACGCTTTATTTTGGTATTGGCTTCAGCCGAGCACTAATTAGTGCCTAATTAGCCTCTTAAAGTGACCCCATTTTCCAGGCACTATGAGAATGCATTCTTTTCAACTGCGTATATCACTGCTCCTTTAAAACAAAGTGTACTTCACATGTCAAAAACTCATAATTGTATTGCTTAACCTACGAGATCATGTGACCGGGCACACTTTATTTTGGTACTGGCTTCAAATTAGTACTAATTAGTGACTAATCGGCCCGGCCCCTTAAAGTGACCCAATTTTCCCGGCACTATCAGAATGCATTCTTTTCAACTGCGTATATCACTACTTCTTTAAAACAAAGTGTACCTCATATGTTGCCAAAAACTTGCAGTTTTATTTCATAATCTACGAGATCATTATCACTGGACACACTTAATTTTGGTATTGACTTCATCCAAGGACTAATTGGTGCCTAATTAGCCCCTTAAATTGACCCAATTTTCAAGGCACTATCAGCATGCATTCTTTTCAACTGCATACATCACTGTCCTTTAAAACAAAGTGTACCTCACATGTTGTCAAAAACTCATAATTTTATTGCATAATCTACGAGATCATGTGACCGGGCACACTTAATTTTGGTATTGGCTTCATCCAAGTACTAATTAGAGACTAATCGGCCCCTTAAAGTGACACTAATTAGTACTTGGATGAAGCCAATACCAAAATTAAGTGTGCCCAGTCAAATGATCTCGTAGATTATGCAATAACATTATGAGTGTTTGACAACATGTGAGGTACACTTTGTTTTAAAGGAGCAGTGAAATACGCAGCAGAAACGAACGCATTACAATAGTGCAGTAAAATAGCGTCGCTTTAAACGGGCTACTTAGGCACTAATTAGGTTTTGGCTCAATCCAATACCAAAATGAAGTGTGCCCGGTCACACGATCTCGTAGATTAAGCAATAAAATTATGAGTTTTTGACAATTTGTGAGGTACACTTTGTTTTAAAGGAGCAGTGATATACGCAGTTGAAAAGAATGCATTCTCATAGTGCCTGGAAAATGGGGTCACTTTTATAAGAGGCTAATTAGGCACTAATTAGTGCTCGGCTGAAGCCAATACCAAAATAAAGCGTGCCCAGTCACATGATCTCGTAGATTATGCAATAAAATTATGAGTTTTTGACAACATGTGATGTACACTTTGTTTAAAATGATGCATTTACTTTTCAACATCTCTAAAAGCGTTCGAAAATTACGTTAAATGTGATGATTCCCATTAAGCAGTTAATTTATATAATTATTGCATCAAATTTTCAAAACTCGTTGACGACATGGTTGTCCATATTGTGAACTCTGATACAGCGTAGAAAAATATTGATATTTGTCGTTTATTTTGAAAAATTCGTTGAATAAAATAAATTATCTATCTGGAAAACAGATCACCTTTTGCAGCATGTATTATAGATTTTTTTACTTTTTGGTGAATGCGCGGCTGAATACGCGGTTGAATACGCGGCTAATCCGCGGTTACCTTGAGCCAGGTACTATTTGGTACACTTTGTCTCAAAGTTGGGCATAATGTTTTTTAACCGCAAACTGATATTTTTTTGTACGAATTTTCCCAGGACGAGTATCACGTGACTCATAGCTGCCCTAGATCTGAAACCAAATAATTTATAGGAAGCCTCTAGTCCTCAATAACTGACCATCAAACATAATTCGGACATGTTGCATTTTCGGTACACTTTTTCCTGAAATCCGCATTAAATATAATTATATTAGATAAATTTAAGTAAATTTGGCGGTGAAGGCACATTTTGTTATGCCATTGTCACGTGACAGATACACCCCATACACCTGAAACCAAAATAGAGTGTAGGCGGGCCACCACTCTTTAAGATGTCATCGGCGATTTGACTTTTTCTTATACACTGTTTGGTACACTTTGTCTCAAAGTTTAACTTAAAAGTTAAATGTACAACGTTACCGCAAAATGCTATTTAGTACGATTTTTCTCAGGACGAGTATCACGTAATTCATAGCTGCCCTATATCTGAAACCAAAATAATTTATAGGAAGCATCTAGTCCTCAATAACTGACCTTCAAACAAAATCCGGACATGTTGCATTTTCGGTACACTTTTTCCTGAAATCCGCATTAAATATATAAAATAATTAAAGTAAATTTGGCGGTGAAAGCCCATTTTGTTATGCCTTTGTCACGTGACAGATACACCCCACACACCTGAAACCAAAATAGAGTGTAGGCGGGCCACCACTCCATATTAAAGATGTCATCGACGATTTGACTTTTTCTCCTACACTGTTTGGTACTCTTTGTCTCGAAGTTTAACTTTAAGTTTAAGGTTGTACAACCGCAAAATGCTATTTTGGTACGATTTTTCTCAGAACGAGTAT
This sequence comes from Patiria miniata, assembly GCF_015706575.1. Classification (NCBI taxonomy): domain Eukaryota; kingdom Metazoa; phylum Echinodermata; class Asteroidea; order Valvatida; family Asterinidae; genus Patiria; species Patiria miniata. The sequence continues at coordinate 11,732,026 of NW_024037075.1, read as the reverse complement.
CACGTGATTCAAACTGCCCTAGATCTGAAACCAAAATAGTTCAAAGGAAGCCTCTAGTCCTCAATAACTGACCATCAAACATAATTCGGACATGTTGCATTTTCGGTACACTTTTTCCTGAAATCCGCACTAAATATAGTAAATTTGGCGGTGAAAGCACATTTTGTTATGCCATTGTCACGTGACAGATACACCCCATACACCTGAAACCAAAATAGAGTGTAGGCGGGCCACCACTCTTTAAGATGTCATCGGCGATTTGACTTTTTCTTCTACACTGTTTGGTACACTTTGTCTCGAAGTTTAACTTAAAAGTTAAATGTACAACGTTACCGCAAAATGCTATTTAGTACGATTTTTCTCAGGACGAGTATCACGTGATTCATAGCTGCCCTATATCTGAAACCAAAATAATTTATTGGAAGCCTCTAGTCCTCAATACCTGACCTTCAAACATAATCCGGACATGTTGCATTTTCGGTACACTTTTTCCTGAAATCCGCATTAAATATATAAAATAATTAAAGTAAATTTGGCGTTGAAAGCCCATTTTGTTATGCCTTTGTCACGTGACAGATACACCCCACACACCTGAAACCAAAATAGAGTGTAGGCGGGCCACCACTCCATAAGATGTCATCGACGATTTGACTTTTTCTCCTACACTGTTTGGTACACTTTGTCTCGAAGTTTAACTTTAAGTTTAATGTTGTACAACCGCAAAATGCTATTAAAGTACGATTTTCCTCAGGGCGAGTATCACGTGATTCATAGCTGCCCTAGATCTGAAACCAAAATAATTTATAGGAAGCCTCTAGTCCTCAATAACTGACCATCAAACATGATTCGGACATGTTGCATTTTCGGTACACTTTTTCCTGAAATCCGCATTAAATATAAAAAAGAAGAAGTAAATTTGGCGGTGAAAACGCATTATGTTATGCCACTGTCACGTGACAAAATACACCCCATACACCTGAAACCAAAATAGAGTGTAGGCGGGACACCACTCTATAAGATGTCATCGGCGATTTGACTTTTTCTCCTCCACTGTTTGGTACACTTTGTCTCGAAGTTTAACTTTATAGGTTTAATGTTGTACAACCGCAAAATGCTATTAAGGTACGATTTTCCTCAGGACGAGTATCACGTGATTCATAGCTGCCCTAGATCTGAAACCAAAATAATTTATAGGAAGCCTCTAGTCCTCAATAACTGACCATCAAACATAATTCGGACATGTTGCATTTTCGGTACACTTTTTCCTGAAATCCGCATTAAATATATATAAAAAAAGTAAATTTGGCGGTGAAAGCCAATTATGTTATGCCACTGTCACGTGACAGACACACCCCATACACCTGAAACCAAAATAAAGTGTAGGCGGGACACCACTCTTTAAGATGACATCGGCGATTTGACTTTTTCTTCTACACTGTTTGGTACACTTTGTCTCGAAGTTTAACTTAAATGTACAACGTTACCGCAAAATGCTATTTAGTACGATTTTTCTCAGGACGAGTATCACGTGATTCATAGCTGCCCTATATCTGAAACCAAAATAATTTATAGGAAGCATCTAGTCCTCAATAACTGACCATCAAACATAATCCGGACATGTTGCATTTTCGGTACACTTTTTCCTGAAATCCGCATTAAATATAAAAATAACAAAAGTAAATTGGCGGTGAAAGCAGATTTTGTTATGCCATTGTCACGTGACAGATACAACCCATACACCTGAAACCAAAATAGAGTGTAGGCAGGACACCACTTTATAAGATGACATCGGCAATTTGACTTTTTCTTCTACACTGTTTGGTACACTTTGTCTCGAAGTTTAAGTTTAATGTTGTTCAACCGCAAAATGCTATTTTAGTACGACTTTTCTCAGGACGAGTATCACGTGATTCATAGTTGCCCTAGATCTGAAACCAAAATAATTTATAGGAAGCCACGAGACCTAAATAACTGACCATCAAACATAATACTGACATCCTTCATTTTCGGTACACTCCTCGATGAAATCCGCATTAAATATATAAAAAATTATCACATCAATAATGTTGTTTATTGGCCTCCGTACTTTATGAATACGCGGCTGAATACACGGCTGAATACGCGGCTGTGGTATCTGGCCGAATACGCGGCCAGGTTCACTCTGGTAGAAAAAACGCCACCAACACAAAACGTGTAGGCCTATGACGTGTCGCGTCCTGGCTAAACAAGTTAAACTTTCCATACGGGTGCTAACTTCTCTCAGTTTTCTGCTCTCTTTTGTGTAATAGTATTGAAAGTGTGAAACCTGTAAGTTTTTAGAGTTGAAAATCTGGACATCGTTGTGGTCATTTTGAGGCAAGTAAAAAAAAGTACCGATTTGCACATCTTCTGAGTCTGTACATTCATGATTTAGGACCTAGGCCTACATGTACGTCAAGACTCGATCGATCATGTCGATACTCACCACAAGAGGGCGCTCTTTTATGTCATTTTGTTTTTTTTGTGTGTGTTTTGTGGAGTAAAGGAAACAATCTCTATTCCATGATTTTGATACTGCATCTGAGTGATGTAAACTTGTATTTGTAATTGTGTTTAAATTTGCCCTTTGTATTTTTTTTCATTTGTCTATTCTAACATTAACATTTATTTGGGCCGAACTGCCGACATGGTTATGGCCGAAAGTCTGTGCCGTAATGCAATGATTATAACGACAGGGAGTGAATTTATTTTTCCTTTTTAAAAACTGTTCTAAATAGGATGTTCTCATCGACCAGCAAGCCAAGTTAGCTGACCTCAGCATCTACTCCAAAGTGCCCACTAAGCCAGGTCTTGCCACGCCCCTTCTTACGCACCCATCCTTCAACAAACCCGCGTCTCCACCATGGTTCAGTTTGCCATGATCACGCGTCTGAAGGACGGTCTCCCGTTATCAGCCACCACCGACCACGAGCCGAGCGAGGCAGTTCTAACAAGCAAGAAATATGCCAAGCTCATTTCCAAGAGAGCTTCCCGTTTTCCCGACCGATGCTCATTATTCACAGGCAGCCACTGGCTACAGTTAGTACCTCTAGTTTTTTAACCATCCTCATTTATTCAAATTTTTCTATCCCAAAACAAATGCTTTCAATTTACAGGCATTCAGTGATCGGAGTTTTATTGCTTTGTGTCCAATACTCATTTTCTTTTCACATTTTCAGACCCTAATCAATTTTCCTCAGTTCAACTTTTGCCTTCATTTCAAAGTACTGCATCATTACATTTCAACTTAACTCTTTTTTAACTGAGATTTTGTTTTTTCCAACTAGCCTTATTTCATCTCTGGGCGTCTGTTTCATCATGATGTGCGAGGAGAACTACCCTACAGTCTTGGCATTCTGTTTCTTGGATGAGATTCAGCGAAGCTTCATTTCGACGTACGACGGCAAACGAGTGGCAAACTGCCGACGACCTTACGCCCTCATTGAATTCGGTAAATGCAGTTAGCTTTCTCCCTTTAACCCATTACTACATTGTATTACATTGTATTACATTGCATTACATTGCATTACATTGTATTACATTGTATTACATTGTATTACATTGTATTACATTGTATTACATTGTATAACATTGTATTACATTGTACAATCCAGTCTCGTTATAACAAACCCGTTCAGACCTAGCCAAACTGTTTGTTATATCAGAATTTTGTATTAAGAGGAACATCAGTCCCATTCATTGTGCACATAGATGCACAGTCGGGACCAAGGCTTTATGTTTGTTATAACCAGAATTTTGTATTAACAGAGTTTGTACTAACGAGAGTCGACTGTATTTATTCCGTTATGAATCCGTAATACTGTACAAGTATACATTGCCTGGACAATTTGGGCAGTGCAGCCTATAATGGGTTAAACATTGTGTATATCAAAACTCAAACACTGCAGAAATCCCTGGAAATAGCGAAAAAAAGTGCTTAATAATCCCATGTTTTGGGATGATCACATTTCACCCCATTCCAGAGTGACGTTTTAAGTATTCAGAATTCCAACCACAAAATATTAATGTGATCAACAAAAACAAAATTTTACTGTGATAAACAAAAATGATACCAGCATTTCGAGAAGAACAATTTCTATTTTTTGTACCTCTACAATTCTTCAGATACCGTAATCAAGAAAACCAAGCAACGTTTTAACAACACACGGACGCTACAGACCAAGATCAACCTGACCAACATGTCGCAGGAGGTTAAGCTCCGCCCCCCACATCGCATCACCATCGAGGAACTCGGCCCGTTACCCGGCGATAATCATGCGCAAGAACGGAACGGGGTAGGGGCTCATGTGTATCGCCCTCCCGCCGGTGAGTTATTCAAGGCATTTTCGAAGCCTTGGGTTCATTTCCAGGTTTGGCTTTGTCTGTGGCTTCAGAATCATTTGTAAACCTTTTATTGTCGGGGGCAGTTCGTCTCCTGAATCTGAAGCTGGAGGCATAGCCTCAGTTTCAAAAACCCTCTTAGTGTTATGACCTCTTAAGGAAGGCCGTTTTATTAACCTTATAGTCTTTTTGTTGTATAGCTCATCATTGCTGGTAAGGCTGATCAGTCTTATTTGGGAATTATGTCCATGGCTTTCATAGTTTCATTGTAGTTGTGCATCAATGAAGCCGTAGCCAAAACAAATTCCAGATTTAGACAAAGCCTGGGATGGATAATCATACTCGCATAAATTGTTTAAATTTGTCCAGCTGGATAGTCATTGATCCTAACCCCGAACCCTATCAAAGTCCAATGCCTGTTTTGAATGATTTTGATTGATTTTGATTAATTTTGATGGATTTTGATGGATGTTTCTGTTTCATCACAGCCAACCATGAGCAGTTTATCCCCTTGAATTGGCTCGGCAAGCTGGCCTTGTCTCTGTGTCTTCTCTGCTGTGTTCTCAACTTGATACGAATCGGGAGAATTATAAACGCTGGACCCATGATACTAGACGTAAGTAAACAAGCCCAACTAAATTTTAGCTTCATCCCATTAGTCCCTGTGCCACCGCAAACCATCCTGCTTGTTACTCCCTGTACCCCCCCCCAACCCGCCCCACCTGTTACTCCCTTTAACCCCCCCCCCCCCTTCACTGCCCTGCATGTTACTCCCTGTGCCGCCCCAAACTGCCCTGCCTGTTACTCCCTGTACTGCCCCAAACCACCCTGCTTGTTACTCCCTGTACCATCCCAAACCACCCTGCCTGTTACTCCCTGGACCACCCAAAACCACCCTGCCTGTTACTCCCTGTACTGCCCAAACCACCCTGCCTGATACTCCCTGTACCACCACAAACCACCCTGCCTGTTACTCCATGTACTGCCCTAAACCGCCCTGCCTGATACTCCCTGTACCACCCCAAACCACCCTGCCTGTTACTCCCTGTACTGCCCTAAACCGCCCTGCCTGATACTCCCTGTACCACCCCAAACCACCCTGCCTGTTCCTCCCTGTACTGCCCTAAACCGCCCTGCCTGATACTCCCTGTACCACCCCAAACCACCCTGCCTGTTACTCCCTGTACCACCCCAGTGGGTAGAGCCCCAGTACTGCCTGTTACTCCCTGTACCACCCCAAACCACCCTACCTGTTACTCTCTGGACCACCCCAAACCACCCTGCTTGTTACTCCCTGGACCACCCCAAACCACCCTGCTTGTTACTCCCTGTACTGCTCAAAACCACCCTGCCTGTTACTCCCTGTACTGCCCTAAACCACCCTACCTGTTACTCCCTGGACCACCCCAAACCATCCTGCTTATTACTCCCTGTACCACCCCAAACCACCCTGCCTGTTACTCCCTGTACTGCCCAAACCACCCTGCCTGTTACTTCCTGTACCACCCAAAACCACCCTGCCTGTTACTCCCTGTACCACCCCAAACCACCCTGCCTGTTACTCCCTGTACCACCCCAGTGGGTAGAGCCCCAGTACAGAGTCCCAAAAGTTACAGGTTCAAACCCTGTTCCGGTTCATTTTAATCAAATTTCCCAGAATATTGGTTCAAAGTGAGCTTTGCCAGATTTCGAATGTTGTTTTTTGTGTGTTTTTTTTATAGTTTTCAAAAAATTTACCCCAAAAATCAATCTTCACTTTATCAATTCCCTCCCCCCTCAGGATGCTATCCACTACACAGCCACATCAGCGGGTCTCTTCCTTGCCTCCAGTCTTCTAGGACTCCTCCAATGTTTCCTTCTTGTCTACCGAACCTCTTGGAGGACCTCAAAGAACCTCCTGGCCCTACTCTGCCTAGCATCCGTGGAGGGATACCTCTTTCTTCACGCTTACCGCTACGGTCTGACATCCATCTTCACCGTCCTGGCCGCTGTGCTAGCTGCATGGAGGATCCATACGCGGACCGTGCCGCCCAAGTTACCAGACTATACTGTTTGATGAGGTGCTCGCGCAAACATCACACAAACATTTGAGAACAACTCAGCGTGAATTTTTCAACAAACTCTACTGTGCTGCAGCAGATATACTCGTCATTCCTGTGCAAATTGACAAAGTTTTCAGTAAAATGCTCAAATGCAAGATTGTAGAGGTATGAAGTAGAAAGCAAAAGCTGAGGTTTTATACGTCCCCCCCCCCCCAAAGAAAATAGTTGGCTTGAGGTTTTGCACCTTCTTTTGGCAGTTACTGACAGGCATTAAGTCATTGTTGCATTGTTGATGCCCGACATTGAGTAAAACTGTCCTTGGTCGGTTGCCTGGTAACTAAGCAATGTTTTGTAACCATGGTGAACAGCAGCCAATAAGATCCATTGGATGTTAAAACCAATGAACTTTACTTTGTCTTCAAAGGAAAGTTAATTGTTTTTGGAAGGGGGATATATACTCCATTGGCCAATCCATTTTTCCAGTTACTGTGTCACATATTTGTATACATATAGAAGTATTGACCATTAAGCACAAATTGTAAATAGGCAACTTTAATTGGACCACCTTATTAAGATTTCACAGCAAGAAATGTAAACCTTTTTTAACACTTTATTGTACCTGTTAATTCTTATATTTGTATACATGTACATGTTTACCAACCTAACCCATCCTCTTAAAATAAACACTTGTTGTCTGGAGCTTGGTGTGCTAAAACCAGGTAAAACTCTACGAAAGGGTAAAATAATGATACTTTACTAATTGAAAAGTTATGTACTATTACGAATGGTGCTAAACCTTTTTAAAATAGTATAAATACAGATTTTGTAAAATTGACAAACGTCCTGGCAGTATTGTAAGGTCTACAGTAGTATGCTGTATAACAAGTTCTTAATATGTAACTAAACTAGGGTAATGACTAATGAAAATAAAACAACATTCTCTAGGCTAATTAATCATTTATTCCAGTTTTGGAAAAGTTTTATCAAAAATCTGAAACTCATCTTAATTCAAGCAGAAATGTTAGTTTTATTGTATTTATTGAGTAAGGATTAAATTTACAGATATATTTTTGTCTTTATGTAAGACTAAAAGATTTCTTGTTTGTTTGTTGACCTTTTTGTGTGTTTGTGGCTGTTTACTTTCAACTTGTCTTTGCCATATAGACTTGTCGTTTGAATAGTGTAACATTATGTCAGTGCATTTTCGAACTTGAAATTTCTTGATCTTCATGCTTTATTCGCGCATCAGACAAAGGGCTGTGTTTTTCTTGGAAATTATTTCAGAACGAAGGTACCGAGTACATTTATTTTTGAAAGATGGACAAATCGACACCAAAAGGACTTAAACGAGTCTAATATAGCTAGACTTATTTCTCCAATAGGGGGCGCTCGATCAAAAACATGATCGCCAGATGCGTGTTTTTTTTGTCGACTGCATGCTGTGGATCAGTGGTGATTAAAGTCTAATCTTAACTCGGTCAGTGATGCATAAATAGCGCATTTTGTTACAGAGTGATTCTTGTGATAATGCTGGTACAAGCCTTTTCCACAGTGACTCGACAAGCCAGCAGATCGCTGAAAACTACCATCTGTTTGAAGTGTTCATTACTTCCAAATCACACCGCCCGAATTTCGACGAAGGGTCCACGGATTTGTACCTCCCATTCCCAATTTTCTGAAAAGAAATTTAGCGATCTGCATAACTGCAGTCTAGATCTAGGAACAAAAGCAACACGGATAAGGTGCGTAAATCAATCGTTCATTGTTAACAAAGGTACTCCATGAAATGGTTGAATTTGAACATGTTTAACTTTAACCTGCCGGCATAATTTCAAAAATATTTTTTACCTAATTTTTGGGGCGGGAAGTTGGGCATGTTGGGGGGGGGGGGGGGTGTTGCACTTTCTTTGTAAATTGTAGATTTTTTTCTAAAGTTGTTATGAATTTTCTATTTTCTAAAAGTTCAGACATTTGTGACATTTTAGGTATAATATTCACTAGTTTATTTCCATAATCAATTTTTATTCTGGTTAAATTATGTAAGGCCTGCTGGCAGTGCTGTTCATCACTTCATGCTGTTTCTGTTTGTTTTCCACATATATCTCTCTTATTTTCTGTCTCATCTTTAAATTATTAAGAAATAGTTGATTTTGAACATGAAGACAATGTTGATATGATTCTCTTTTTGCAGAGGTATGGCGAGCATTGACAGCCTTGATGAGACGCAAGTCAAACTGTTGGCTGAGGAGTGCATCGTGGTGGACCGGGACGACAAAGTCATCGGATCGGCCTCCAAGAAAGACTGTCATCTGAACGAGAATATTGACAAAGGTAACGAACGGGACGTGTCATTTGCGAAAGAGTTTGTTTAAACCAAAATAGGTCTATCATAACTGAACCTGCTAAATATAAAGTTACCCTGAAATCCTAAAGGCTAAAAGTACATGTAGGTTAATTCAAGTGAAAGCGAAGGAATTTTATGACATCAACAATTGTAGCTTCAATATGACGGAAAGATTCCCATATCTGGCCATCACTTGTCACGCTGTGCACAAACAGTGTGAGACTGGTCTGAACATTTCTAAGTGTTTTCTCAGTACATACTTCAATATTTTCCCTTCAAAATTTGACTTTTTAGGACATATTATCACTTTCTGATGGCTGATATGTCACTGAAGGGAAAAATTAGTGATGGCCAGATATGGGAATCTTTTCTTAAACTGTGTCACACAGAGAGTCACTGCACGAAACACAGCACTGTGGAGAGCAGTGAAGCGTGACTGAATCTAACTGCTTGCCCTGAGCTTAACCACGCAAAAGAATTGTGCAGGGATTTGAAGTGTTATCCATACTCCACAGAAGACTACCTCAAAGGAATTTGAAGTGTGGGTGCTAAATCTATGAGCAAAAGTGGTTTTGCAGAACTTGAAAGGTTGTGAACTTCGGAAGACTAATGAAGATTTATCTTAAATAACTTTGCATTTTCAAAATCTTGTTGTGCAGGGTTATTGCATCGAGCGTTCAGTGTGTTCCTGTTCAATGAAAAGGGACAGTTGCTACTCCAGCAGAGATCGGACGCCAAAATCACATTTCCGGGTAAATTTCTTATTCTTTTTTTGCACCGAGTTTAAAGATTCTTCAAACTCTATTTTTAGTTGTTTCATTAACACCTCGAAAAAAAATCTCAAAGGGTAAATCGTAACTTTTTTTATAATCCTTGTGTGAAGTTGTGAATATCATGTTTAGTTATGGAATAATCTCTCTTTATATAGACTGCACCAGTTTTTAGTGTAGCCAAGAACGTTGTTTGCTTTTTTTTTTTTTCCAGTGTCAACGACAGATAACAGGGTCATCAACTGTGCACCAAATTTAGACTTGGGTCAACAACAAAAGTTATTTTTATACATGACCTGAATGAAAAATGACTCAAGTCTAACTTAAATCTAATAATATCAATCTAAAAGTTGAATGAGCAAAGTTCACGGAATTCACAATAACCTAAGAAAACTGTAAAACCTTTAAAAAAAATGGAACAGTAAAATAAAAGTGAGTCTCTGGTTTTTCATGAATTTTGAAATTTTCAATCTTGAAAATATTTCGAAGTCCTACAATACTATGATATTAGATTTTCTTTGAACGGGGGAACAAAACATTTTGGGAACAAATTAATGTTATTGTTAATCAGAAGACAGTTTTATGTGCTTTTTAAAATATTGTGATTCTTTTTTTTTTAAGCTGAAATCCTGTTTTTTTTCTGTGATTTATTTTTTTACTAATTAATGTCCAGGATATTGGGCCAATACTTGCTGCAGTCACCCACTCAGCTTCCCTGAAGAACTTGAAGAATCGGACAACCTCGGCGTGCGCCGAGCGGCGCAGCGGAAACTCAAACATGAACTGGGCATTGAGGCCCAACAGGTAAACAATAAGTCTTTAGATTTAGAGAGAATTTATGCGGATCTACCATTATTCTTCCATTTTGTATTGCAACCGGACATATTTGTGTATTGAATACTTGCTGGTATTATGTTGTAACAGAAAAGTTACTGGTTGTAACAACATGCTTCAGAAGTTACTGGTAGTTTGTGAATTGAATTGCACTTTTCAAACTTTCATTATGCTAAAAAAGCATGTTTTGGTTGCTATTTTTTATTTCTAGATGTGATAAAAACCTCATGTCCTCAACTTACTTTCTGCATTAAAATTTTTAAGAAATCTAAAAACGAAACAAAATTTCATTATACATAAACCTGATTCAGTATTTTCTTTGCAATTTCACTCATTTTATTGACTCTGACAACAGAGGGCAGCATTTACTTACATCTGTGAAAACACTGGTTTATTTTGCCCAGTAGAGGGCAGCATGAATTTGAGTCAGTTGCCTCATACCCACCGCCCAAACAGGGTACTGAAAAATGTCTAATTTCTTCTGGCTGAAAGACGTAATTTTTTCGAGCCCTCATTGTATAGAATTTGCTTATCAATAACACGGGTCAAGCTTTTTACCTGCACACGACACGTACGGCTTGTACGTCCATTGGTTGCGGCACTTTGGTCCTAACAATATTTTGCGCCCCTGTGCTTCCTTCACAATATTTTGTGAAAGAAAAGCCCTTCCAAGCGCACTGTTTGGGCGGTGGGTAGTCACTTCAAGTTATGGTATTGGCATGAATTGGCCACTTGAGGGCAGTATGCAGGTTTTTTTTAAGCAAAATGATTAATTTTTCCCAATAGAGGGCAGTATTCATTCAAATTATCTTATAACACACTGGCAATTTTTGCCCCAAAGAGGGCAGCAAATAGTTTTCATATTGTATGCGATGGTTCATTTTGCTCAATAGAGGGCAGTGTTATTCAAATAATATCTCAACACTGGCAGATTTGTCCCAACGAGGGCAGCATATATTTTTTCCAAGTTCATGAAGTTGTTTATTTTTGCCCAATAGAGGGCAGTATTTGTATATAAAAGTTTGCAAGGTTTGCAGTTTTTGCCCAAAAGAGGGCAGTATTTCTTGATACAATAAAATGGCTTGCGTATTTTTGCCCACTAGAGGGCAGCATTAACTACCGCCAATGTTTGCACTGGTTGACAATGCCCTACAGAGGGCGGTTTGTTTTGTTCGTGGCTGGTATTGGGCAGTAGAGGGCAGCAAAAAAAACATTGTTTTTTTTCCCATACTAGTTACTACTACTAGTACTTTCTGGTTCATTTGTTTTTCCCAATTGCTCGTTTTTTTAATATCTAAGGTGCCGTTGGATGATTTCCATTATCTGACCCGCATCCAGTACCAAGCCACGTCGGATGAGAAGTGGGGAGAGCACGAAATCGACCACATCCTCTTCATCCAGAAGGAAGTAGACGTTAAACCGGAACCAAATGAGGTAAGAAAGTTGCCTATTTATTCAGTGTGTCATGTTTCAAAGTAAAAGTATCAAATATTGTAAAAGTAAAAGTATCTTAGGATTTTATTAAGCTTGAAGCATTCAGGAAATGTTATAATTGTTACCAATAAGAAAAGAGTTTTGAAGATGGCTCATAGGGAAATGCCCCCCCCACCCAAAAAAGTCTGAAAATAAAAATAATTATATACCAAATCCAAAAACAACAGATCTTCACTTGTTGATGCATAAGGTTTACGCCATTGTTCTAGGTTCAAAATGTCCGTTACATCAGCCCAAATGAGTTGGAGGGATTTCTGAAAAGCTCGGAGACTAACGGAACCAAGATCAGTCCCTGGTTCAGACTCATCGCCCAGACGCTGCTCCCTGATTGGTGGAAACATTTGGACAATGTCAAGAGCCTAGAGGATCATGGGACAATACACAGGATGTGAAGAGCATGATGGGATAGCCAATACAAGACGTTTTGGCAGGGAGCAGCTGGATAAATGGCAAAGCGTTAGTAAACTGTAAAATACACCGATATTCTGGAGAGGATGTTGCAAGTGTTCTGGGACATGTCAAAGGACATCTTTTGCAAGGGATTGTGGGTAATTGAAGAATTATGAAATACCAATTCAGTTATGCGTGGCAAGTGGTCTTCACAAAATAATTTTATTACACATTGAATCCACCCGTCAAAACTACCAATATAGACTGTGCACTTATTAACAAGCACATGCAGATGTTGTAAAAATGATTAATTTGGCATTTCCGCTCAAAATAGATCACATTATTAGCATCCAAATTGTGGTTTTGATTTGCAATTCAGTTGGCATATCATAAAATGATGTAATTGGCCTTAATATTTCAAATTAGGACATTTGTAAAATAATAAACACATTTTCTTTTGAAGTAAAACATATTTTCTATGTACTAATGAGTTTTTGACTTTAATTATATGCATTGTTAACACAAAAATATAAAACCTGCTTCGTTTTTGGGGTAGTATTCATTTATATATCATCATAAATAAATAATTTTAAAGTGGATATGTCAAAGAAAATAATACTTTTTCACGAATTTACTTGATGGAAATAAATTAATAGTATCCATGTACTTGTTCGTACTCATAAATTCAATGTGGCCATTATATTTTTGTCATGTATTTGATGTTTCTTTTGCCATCACGTAGTTGATGTCTTCTGTTGCTGTTTGTGTTGTTTAACACACTGGATGGTGCAGAACTTGTAGTCCAAGTACTCAAAGGGCACCTTGCCAACTAGACTGGTCCCACACAACCAACAACGCCTGCAGAATGGGAGAACAGAGTGGGAACCAGTGAATATTTGAAGCAATATTTATGACCATTTGGAAACAATTGTTGGCACATGTTCACAGTCTGCAGGAAGTAGTTAAACTTGGGGTTAGAATCCCACCAGGGTCATTTGACTGCAATTATTAGAACTATTTTAGAATGTTCAAGTTTTCTTGGCAGAATGTCTGTGGTTCAAATTCCTCCAGGACCAAGATGCTGAGGTGGAATTTTCAACATTTATGTCAGTTGTCTGTGGTTCGAATCCTGCTCGAACCCATAATTTTTATTTTATATTGTCCCTGGTTTGAAACCCCCTTTGAACGACTACCACGTCGAAATTCTCTAAACACAATGAAACTGCCATATTGAAACTTGTAAAATTCATCTCTGGTTGTCTACAGTTCGAATCCTACAAAACCCACAATTTAATGGTACTTTAGCCCTTTGCGAGCATTATTTGCCAAGTTGTTTTCACTTTTTCCTTAAACCTCACATCTTAAACAAATCTTACTTGGTATTGCTTAGTTGGGTTGTTTCTGTTGCCGTAGCGCCCTGAACTGCCAGCTGTGCCTGGAATCGTCGCTCTGCTGCTAGGGCTCTCTTCTCTCGGTCGCTTAGCGATGCAAACTTTCGTTTCTCCTCTTCCTCTGCCTCTCGCTTCCTCCGCTCCTCTTCTTGTCTCTTCTGCTCTTCCTTTTGCTCCTGTTCAATACAATTTGCAGAGTTAGTAAAGTAAATGGCCCAAGAGACGGGCATTTATCTCTGTTTTCATGAAAGGACTGAAAATATTTCTATTCCCCCTGGATGGGATGCAAGTCCATCGCAGGTTACTCCCCAGGTAATGCTGGTACCCATTTACACTCCCTGGTGGAGAGAGTCAGGGTAAAGTGGCTTGCCTAAGGACACATGTGGCCAACAGCTGGATTCAAACCCCTCCGATCATGCGTCACGAATGCCAACCACTAGGCCACACTCCCCACAATGAATTAAATTGCAGTAAATCCAGGTTATCCACATCCACATGGGAGTTTTGAAATGGAAACACAACATGGATTGAGCCTTGCACCCCCCCCCCAACATTTGTCAAAATCTACCACGATGTTTTAGAGAATTTTGCAAGATTGAGAAAGATATAACGCTACCACTTTTACTTGACATGGGTTTGGTGCCCTTGAAAGGTAAAAGTACAAAGAATGTTTCGTTGGAGAACAGCGGACAGTTTTTAGTGGAGAACTTTGGAAGATTCCAGAAAAGTCCCTCTCAAAAATTGGCCAGGAATTAAGGGAAGATAAACACCTGTTCTCTGATCCTCTTGTTTTTCTTCTGAATTCTCTTCTTCTCCGCTGCTTTAGCTGCTCGCATTTCTTCCTTGTCGGACGTCAAAGGACTCGGGATCTGTGTGCAACAAAAAAACGGCCATAAAGATTGGACTGTGATGATGTGAAAGTCCGGTTGGTACAGTAGTTTTTTTCTAGTGACCCCGGTTTGATTGCTACTGGGCTCACTATGTGGACTAGGTTTTAGTAGAAACTTTCCTCTGGAGATGATCACATCTTACTGACCGGAACGTTGAAACGTGGTTTATTCAAATCTTCAAGACTTTGATTGAGCTGATTGTACCTGTGCTTGCTCGTAGTTATATTTTCCTGGATGTGCAGCCATGAACCTTCGGAACTCTTTCCTCAACTCCTTGTTGTTGCACAGGACGTACGGGACTTGGCCCTTCCTGTTTCTGAAAATAAAAATGCACAAATTCCTGAAGAGTAACATGTGCAGGCTGGATTTACAATGTCTTCTGGCCCATTCACTTCATTCACCTATACAGACTTTGAATTCTTATGATTTCATGAAACTCCAAAAAACATACTTGTCACACACTTGGCAAACCGCGGGATATCTACTAAGTATGGAGATTTAGGGTTACTTTGCCAAAGTTTTACAGAACGCAACAGCAAAGTGAGACGAATCAATCAGAAACCAACAGCTAGAGCATAGAAACAAAAACAAGATCTAGTAGAACTTTTCCACTGTTGGGCTTTGTTGGGTTCAGAACTTACTTTATGGCAGGATCTGCTCCACATTCCATCAAATTCCACAAAATCGTCGCCCTTTCTGCCTGGACCGCTACGTGCAACAGAGTGTTACCCAACTCATCAACAGGACGGTTCACCACATCTGCCAGATCCCCTCCGTTACCCATCATGCCTTGCTGATTACCCAGCATGCCCTCCTCATTGCCTGGCAACAATGGACAGTCCTTCACCTCAGAATTTTGACAGTGTTTCCCTTGTTGTATCTCATTTGCTAAACTTTTGTCATCAGATTCCAAAGCTAAATCTTCTGTATTGGAGTCCTCCTTCCCGAAAGCGTGAACCTTGTTTCCATGTTCTTCCGCCGCATGTTTGAGTGCAGTTTCGTTCTCGGTAATACTATTTTCAATGCCCTTATGTTGAATGTTTTGCTCTGTTCGTGGTAAATCGCAATCTTTCGTTTCCAAAATTTGACTCGTTTCCTCAACATCCGTCTTTCCCTCCATTGTTGGAGCAGCATTGTTGGTACCCTCTTCATTTGCAGGTCTTGTCAGCATAGCTTTTAGCTGGTCCCAATCTCCCTTCCTGCAGGCTTCGCACAGGGCGTCCATTTTGTTGTTGGATTTGTCTTGGTCTGTTCAAGCAAAGCAATGAAATATCAACAAAGTCATTAACATGCAAAGCCAAATGAATTGACTAACAATTGATTTTTTTGACATTTAATCTAACCAAGCATGGTTCTAGACCCAAATTATCTAGGTGTTTCAACATTCTAGCCTGCTGCACTCTTGAATTTTTGTTTTTGAAACTCAATTCACCATTTTGTTCATGGTTCTTAAACCAAACCAAGATCTTTTGTTCTCACCATCTTTGTTTTCTTGTTTCTTCCTCGGTTTCCTCTTTTTCTTGGGTCGTTTGTGTTTCCCGACATTCGTCTCAAACTCCTGGAGATCTAGTGTCGATATCTCTTCTTCAACCATCACTAAATCAACTTCACCTTCGCTCTCAGATCTTTTCCCTACAGAAAATGGAAAACAGCAAAATTTGAATGCTCAAGACAAAATTGTGAAGCAAATCTAAGTCTATGTGAATCTTGTTTAAGAATCACAAACTTGAGCTTGTAGAACAAGCTTTTACTGTTTCCATTTCTCTGTAGATGAAGCTGAAAAAAGAAATAAGAAGAAACTTGTGTTGATTGTATCATACCTTTGCTATTTTCCACTTCTTCTGTAGTTTTCTGTGTATTTTCATCCTGTTTCATCTTTGTAGTTTTCTTTGGTTGGCTAATCTTTGGCGAGTGGGCTTCCATTATGCGCCTCTCTGCCTCAACTGCATTTCCTTTAAAAGAAAAACAATTGTATGAACAGACTGTGAAAAATGTAACTGTTTGTGTGCGTTCTTTTGAAAATTAGTTGCACGTACTCTCAGGCGCGGTTCTAGAGCCAATATTTTGGGGGGCTAGCACGGTGAATCCAGAATGTTTTTTTCAGGGAAGCGTGCTGAAATGTTGACCGGTTATTTTTTCCAGACACTTAGGCCTCCGAAAATCAATAGGTGGTGGGGGGGGGGGGGGGGGGGGGCTCATGCCATATTTTCAATGGGGAGCGCCAATAAAATCCTAAAATCATTCACACTATAGCAAGGGCGGATCCAGAACACAATTTTTTTGTGGGGGCCAAAACAAATTTTGGTCCCCCCAAAAAGTGGGTCCAAAAAATTACGGCGTGGGGTTCGGGGCCCGCTGAAGGGCCCTGAACAATTTTTGGATTCTAGATGCTCTGTGGTGCGATCTGAGGCAATTTCTGACCACTTTAACCAATTGTTTTTGAGGAAAAGATGGTGGTGTACTCATTGCCTGCCTTAATTGCGATGTCACATTAAAAAAAAGATAATTGGTTTCGTTTTTTGGGGGGGGGGGGCATGGCCCCCTTTGCCCCCCCCCCCTCCTGGATCCGCCCTTGCACTATATTAACTAATGCACCCTTGTCACGGCTATTTCTTCTTTAGGGGGAGACCGTTCACATGTACATCACATGCAATCCTTCTTTTTGCTAATGCAAATTTTTTTTTACGGAATTTATTTTGGGGGGGCTAGACAAAATTTTGGGGGGGCTACAGCCCCCCCTAGCCCCCCAGTAGAACCGCGCCTGCGTACTCTGCATAAGGCCAAAAAAAAATATTCGGTCTCTGGTCAGACCAAAGTTCTGGAATTGACGCGGCCACACGATTTTTTTTTTTTTTTTTGCTTTTTTTTTTTTTCTTCTAGCTTGGATTGTACAGACAAGGTGGGGTACTATTTTGCTTTTTTGGTGTCCTCATGTTCATTGGTGTCCTCATGTTCATTGGTGTCCTCCATAATTTGCCTTGGTGCTTTCGATCATTTGCCTTGGTGCAATTTCCCATTCCTTGGTGCTCTTTGGTAAAAAAAATTGAGGAGGTGCGGAAATAGAGGGCGCTGTTGGAGCTACCGCGGAACATTTTGGGAAAAAAAAAAGGTCGACGCGCATGATTAAAATCGACGCGCGCACTGACCAGAGACCGACTTATTTTCTTTTTGGGCCTAATATGTAAAAAAAAAAACCAAAACAGCCTCATTATTTTGAAAGCTATAGTCAAAGTAATCACAAGTCAATCATGAGTCGAGACACAGAACTGGGGTGCACAAAGGAATGTCTTTCTCAAGGTTCACTTGAATAGCTTCTGACTTGAGTTGAGACTAACTGACTTGGGATGGACTTGTCAGGACTCAACTACTATTCCGTACATTCCAATTTGCTCACTATGGACAGACAACACAGGAGTTCAAAGAAATAGCCATCAATCCATTTTTGGATACCTCAAGAGATTGTTAGTGCATACCATAACAATCCACAGTCGACAGTAACCCATGAACACGTTGGATCTCTTTGAACGTCGGCCGCCTCGTTGCGAAAGGTATGGTCACGATTCTCTCGTCACGCCGATCAAGTGGAGGGTTCTTCCCGCCAAAGAACGCATTCTTGTTGTAGCTGGGCGCCCTCAGGAAGATGCGATGACAGTCTCGGATCTGGTCGTCCCAGCACGCAAGGAGGGCGTGGATGTCTTCTACCAGGGCAGCTTCATTATAACGTCTCAAGGAGGCTCCTGCAGACCTGGAATTTTCAAAAAAGGAAGAAGAAAAAAGGCAGGTTAACAAGTCCATCACATTGCAATCACAAGTCCATCATGAGTCAATCACATTTCCATCACATGTCAATTACAAGTCCATCACAGTCCATCACATGTCAATCACATGTCAATCACAAGTCCATCACAAGTCCATCACATGTCAATCACAAGTCAATCACAAGTCCATCACATGTCAATTATGAGTCCATCACAGTCCATCACATGGCAATCACATGTCCATCACAAGTCCATCACATGTCAATCACAAGTCCATCATGAGTCAATCACATTTCCATCACATGTCAATTACAAGTCCATCACATGTCAATCACATGTCCATCACAGTCCATCACATGTCAATGACATGTCCATCACAAGTCCATCACATGTCAATCACAAGTCCATCACAAGTCCATCACATGTCAATTACAAGTCCATCACAGTCCATCACATGTCCATCACAAGTCCATCACATGTCAATCACAAGTCCATCAGAAGTCGATCACGAGTCTATCACATGTCAATCACAAGTGCATCACATGTCCATCATGAGTCAACGAATGGCTGTCCAACAGTGCTTTCTGGTTGGTACTCACTTCGGTTGGTTCCCGCCCTGTTGCGAATCTCGCATACCCTGCGCAGTGCCGCGCTTGGCTCGGACCGTGTAGCGGTGGAAGGTTTTGTGGGCAGGAACCTCCTTCCTGAAATCAAATCAAATGAATCAAAATCAGATCTTACATATCTTATGTTGTGCACCCAACAATGTGCCTTAGTCTTCAACATTATGAAGTTGGCGCAGAACTTGGAAGCAGAAGAAGAAGAAGAAGAAGAAAAAGAAAGAAAGAAAATGAGGAACTTTTGTTGTTAAGACCGTGATCAAACTTGACTCACCCATCAAAAATGGCACCAGCAAAATGGCCGCCACCAATCATGAGAACAAGCCATCTCATCCTTATTGGAAGCTGAGTTGCCATAGCAACAAGTTCTTGCTGAGTGGTTGGCATGTCCTAAAGTAAAAGCGGAAATGATTATTTAAAATTGGTAAAATTTATCAGCCAACATGAAAGTAAAATGGCAATTGTTATTTCAATTTAGTTCAGGGGAAAAGGTACCCTTTTTCCATGCAATACGCATCGCTGGACTGACAAAAGCTGTCCATCGCTATTCCTGAAGAACACTTTGGGATGCCTACGACCTTTGACATGATGGTCTGGCTCCCGTCTCTTTGCTGAGAGATTTGGTGAGTCAGGGGTGCGGGAACCAGAGTTAAAGTATGGGGAGCGATCACTGTCATTATCGCTGTCATCATCTGTAGAGGAATCACTCCCAGAAATACTGGACACATCACCTGCACACAAAGCAGGAGAAATATCACAAAGAAACCTGTAAATTTTTGTCATATTCATATCCTAAAATGATGAAATTTACTTTTATGACATATGATAGTAACAGTTTGAAACGAATAAGTTTTGTTACTTATTCGTTTTTCTTTTGACATAATTCATGATTTCCAATACATTTGTTAAATTGCCTCCACATATCAAATTTGGAAAAGAATCATGAGCTATTGTATTTAAATCAAAGATCATTTTTCCAAATTAAACACCAACCAGAAATATTTTCGAATTGTTCTTCGGTTACAGCAGGAGCTCCAATCATCCTTTGCTTCAAGTTGAACCGGTGCCAGTCCAGTTTGTAGTGGTCTATCTGTTGACCAAAAAAAAGAAGAAGAAATAAACGATTACAAAGTTTACAATAATTATTTCAGGTCGGTTTTTATTATACACATTAATAACATCACTTTATTTTTGGATTGTGTTCAAAGTAACTAAATCCAGATAAATATTTACAATTTGATATTTGTTTACCTGTTGTTGTCTTGAGGTGAAGTTACAACTGCACAGTAAACATGTCTTCTTAGTTGCGATGGCATAAACTTCAGTTTCTTGGGGAAAAAGAGATTACCTTTATTAGAAAACAGATTTAGCAGGATTAACGATTAAGGCAATCTACGGTGGGAAACACCAACCTGGTCTTTTGACTGGACCGTCGTTTGACTCTTCAACAACCTCGTCAATTTCTGTATTGAGCTGGCACGATGACAGCATGATTCCCTTCAGGAGCGAGGTCGATATGTCAGGGTCGTAGAGGTGAAAGGTTGCGACCTTTTTCTTTGTTTCATCCTGGCTGCTGAGGTTTGTTTCGTCTGGATTGGTTGACATCGCAGCCTTTTGTGATTCTACATCTGCTTCAGCCATTGTCTGCAACCAAATCATTAATGGAAAACTTACATAAATATAAACAACTTATTTATTATTTGTAGGCAGTGGCTCTTTGGGTGGTGCCAGCTTTCTTTAAGCCATCATGGCAGCTTGCCGGAGATAATTCCTCTGGCAAACTAGAATTTTAAACAACCCGTGGGGCAATATCCATTGCCTCATTTTTTAAAGATTAACATTCAATACTTAATTAAAAAAACCCATTTTTGGAAGTGCAGCTGGTCTGATGAAGTTATTATTGTCAAATGCCGGCCACAAAGTAGTTGGGAAAAATTCTGCCAACCGGACACCACTTTTTTCAATAAATTTTCTAGCGCCAAAAGTTACCTCTTTTATGGTTATTCCCTCCACTTTCCCTCCTCTACTCTTACCCCCTCCTTTCCTTAATTTCTATTTATCAATCAGTCGCTCACTTCTTCGAGATTCGAACCTCGAACGCTTGCTTGATACACGAGTCTCTTAACCGCTAGGCCGCGCACGATCGCTGTTGCAATGATCAATCTTTGGACGTATTTGAAGTATTCATTGAAATAAACTAAATATTCATGAGAAAATAAATATTCATAATGACGTATTGCACTATCATTGGCCGACTCATGCGACGTCTCATGCGACGTCATGGTTATCGATGTCATGCGTACAACGTACCGCTGTTCCAGACACTTCAATCAGTTTTGACCGGCTGCTTCAACTCAGATCTGCACTACATGTGCATGCAAAATGTGCTCCAAAAACACATTTTTACAAAAATTTTTTCGCATGTCCACTCTTTCCTGGATTCCTCTTGGTTGAAATCACAAGGTGAGGTGAAAATTTGGATGTTTGGCGGCAGGTAAGTGGAGTCCGGTTGGCAGAATTTTTCCGAGTAAATAATTTCTATGAGGAATAACATTTCAAAAATACAATGTGATTTCATCTACACAAGTACAAATGGCAATTCAACAAACAACGACATCATGATGATGATGATCATCATCAAATGATCAATCATCAGGAAGTGCATTGAATTACAACTGATTTTAAACATGTTTTGTTAAAATGCAAAAATAAATCAACAGGGCATTCCAAATTAATGAAGTTGATGTCCTACCTTCGCAGGTCGAGATTCTAAATCGAGATTCTAAGCAAGTGGTTATGTTGTGTTACATGTGTAATAACTGTTATCACTTGTGGATTTTTGCATGCACAACAACAGCTGGAGGCTGACATTACATGATTTCCATCGTGATTGTGCAAGAGAATCTATTTCGTCTGCTTCCCTAAAAATGAATCATTAAATTTACACGCAAAGACGTCCAGGTTATAGACAACATAAGCCGGGGCGTATGATTTAGTACCCCTGGGAACGATTCCACTCGTCCCAGCCGTAGTTCCCCACGGCTGGAATACGGACAGTGAGATGTGCGTGCAGCTATGAGAACGAAGATGCCTTTAGTTGTGACCTTTGACCGAATTTGATTGGTCAGTCTATGGTGTGTTCTTATTCCTCCATGGTCTGTCAGTCGGTCGGTTTGTCAGTCTGTTCTTTTTGAAATATGAATTGTTACACAAAAAGGAAATTGAAACGTTTTAAAAATAGAACAACTAATTTTTCTCCGGAATTTAGTTCTTTTCAAATGAAATGCAATTATCATTTTCATGTTATTAATTTCTCACATGAAAGCATTCGATTACTCACAGTCAGTGAGTCACACACACACAAATTTTGGAAAAAGAAAAAGATGCACCAATTTTTATGAACAGCGCCCTCTTTCTCGAATGCATGCTGTACTCTGTCGTCTAGTATTTGGACTTTGGTAAAAAAACAAACCAGGATGAAATTTTAAACTTTCCGAAAAAGTCACACCAAAAATCGAACAAGCGCCACCAAGAATTGCCTCTTCTTCACGCTCAACTGTTCAACTTCACGCTTGATTGACTCTCTATTATATTATTGCACTAGCGATGGTACAAAGCTGACGGTGTATTTCATTGACATTTGAGACATTCCTCGTGCGGTCGGTAATTTGAATATAAATAGGGGAAAACGGTGCACAGGTGTATGCAGGCAGGTGGCGCCTCACGCGCGCAGACTAGACACGTAATAACTGTACTCCAAAAGTACACACCAGAAAGTTTACATTGGACTCATCTGTTCCTTGCTAAATGATTGGACCTTAACACCATGAACCAATGACTCGTACTTCGCAGCACTAAGTCGTAGTTTTGTTAATGTTCCACGATTCCACGAGTTGTTGAAGTGCTTGGTTGGAATTGGATTTGTAGTTCGTGTTCTGGCCTCCCAGAGTCTCCCATTTGGATTTTCTGGCTGCACTACCTGCGGAGGAAGCATCTTGTTTGGTTCAATTTCCCGTGTGAACTTCAAAAGATATTGAAGTGTTTCGCGGTGTCCCACGCACGAGGATCACACGTCTAGCGGACTATGGGGAGTTTGGCGTGGTGTCTCCCGCAGCTGGCCGCTGTTCTGGCGCTGGCGTGGGGGCAGAATTTGGACACCCAGTGGCCGGTCAAGCATTCTGGGCCGGCGGGGAGCATGTTTGGCTACTCGGTGGCGTTGCACAGGGAGGGTAGCACGAATTGGTAAGTATAGACACTTATCTTGGGGGCCTACCTTTCAATTTAGTTTCTATTTTAAGAAGAAATCGCTCAATCTCTTAATCTTATTCTGTTCAGTTTATAAAATTTGCTTTGTATTTCATTCTTGGCTGTCTGATTAGATTTTTTCAGAGTAACTTGTAGGCCTACATTTTTGAATGTTGGTCCTTTTTGGATTATTTTTGCTGTCAAGTTATTTACTTATTTTGGAGAGATTCCCATATCTGGCCATCACTTGTCACCCTGTGCACAAACCCTACGAGACTGGTCTGAAAATTTTGAAGTGTTTTGTCAGTAAATGCTTCAATATTTTCCCTGCTAAATTTGACTTTTTAGGACATATGTATCACTTTCTGATGGCTGATAGGCCACTGAAGGGAAAAATTAGTGATGGCCAGATATGGGAATCTTTCCCTTATTTTATTAACATACTGTCATGTGATTTATAACTTTGTAAAAATGTCGACACCGAATTACTTGGGGTTGGTCCTACCAGTGTAAATCTGCCATCTGGGCCCAATTTCATGAACAGCTGATTTTGTGCTAGTAACAGAGACTCCGTCCATGGGCGTAGCGAGGAGGGGGCAAGGGGGGGCACTTGCCCCCCCTGAAAAAGCAAAAAAAAAAAAAGAAGAAGAAGAAAAAAAAAGAGAAAAAAGAAAAGAAACAGATGCGGGAAGACAAAGTGGTGTAAATTTAATGAGTTGGGGGGGGGGGGGGGGAGGGGGAGGGGGCAACATGTCCCTGCCCCCCACTATAACTGATAAATTGAGAATATGTTGAGAAATGCAAGCATTTTTGGCAAAAATTTTTGTTTTGCCCCCCTCTAGAAAAAATCCTGGCGACGCCCATGCCTCCGTCTATTTCATAGCAAAAGCAATAACCCTGGCCTGAAGGAAAAATCAGTGACGTAATAAAAATCTCCAGTTGCTTGTGCATGCCCTGGAGTAATTGCAGGATACCCCGCCACTCGGAATTACACCCTACGTGGTTGGAATCACTGGGAAAGAAACAATTCAAGTCCATTGCCAGCTACGCGGATACTGAGTGGGGGTCCCCTTGAGAATGAAGCAACACAAAAGGAATGGGGTTGCTTAAAAGAATTCAAAGTCCAAACCAACTACTCTGTTGCCGGCTACATGGCTACGGAGTGGGAGTCCCCTTGATAATGCAATAATGAGAACGAAGCAACACAAAAGGAATGGGACTTGCTGAACAAATTTTAAGTCCAAACCAACTACCCTGTTGCCGGCTACACAGATACATGTATGTATGAAAACATTTCAGTCTTTGAAAAAGTACATAGGCCCAGTATGTTAACATTAAAAAAAAAATTCTGAGGACAATATTTAATTCATGCTATAGCTTGGGAAGTCTCTGGCTAGCTAGGCCTAATGCATTATCATAAGCATTAGGGCTGGGATTTTCCATCTAAAGTAGCATATCTGAATACTTCATCGTCTGCATTCTTCTGGAGCATTGTCACTCACTTTAAAAGGTTCAAAGGGTCATTGCACTTCACTGCGACTGATAAAGCAGCGAGGCCCAGCACTGAATTGGTGTTTTTATAACTGCTGAAGCACAATTAAACCAAAACCAAAACTAACACCTCACCCACAGATTCTGTGTCTTGATTGGCCGAGAGCGAGTCACAGAAAGTAACATGTGACACATGTTACTTTCTAATTTTGCTATCTTTCTGTGCACGGCCAAAAGTACTATACCCGTAGCAACCAAAGTACATGTACTATGGAGCATACTATTTTCCCTCGGCTTCGCCTCGGGAAATTAGAATGTCCATGGATCACCTCTGGAGGCTAGTTTTACTACACCACTCGAAGCATTCAATATTTGTGTACTACAAAACTTTGAGGCAGTATAGTTTCATAGTATTG
Organism: Patiria miniata; assembly: GCF_015706575.1. Classification (NCBI taxonomy): domain Eukaryota; kingdom Metazoa; phylum Echinodermata; class Asteroidea; order Valvatida; family Asterinidae; genus Patiria; species Patiria miniata. Next base: position 11,706,982 of record NW_024037075.1, on the reverse strand, counting down.
AAAGAGTTGCCACTTAAATACATACTTGTGTAAGCCATCTAGCTAGATATATAAAAACAAAATTTGACAGGGGAGGGGCCGGGGGGGGGGGGTGGGGTGGGGGGGGGGCAGGCAACTTTATCCTCTTCCAAAATTAAAAAGTAAAAGACTGGACCTTTTAATAACTTACATATTCCTTCACCAAAAAATTTCTCTGAAGAAAAAAGGAAAACCAAAAACGAAGCATTGCCATTCCCCTACACAAACAAGTGCGTCAAGTTTTGACAAGAAAGACGAGCTTCACGTGCACAGAGCGATGACGTTATCTTTGCCAGTGTAACAAAATACTATACACTGTTAAAAAAAAAGTAAAAAGAAAAAGGCAATGGCCAGAAGTAACCTCTGAAACATAATAAACTTGAAGTGAAGAAAAAACGTCAATAATACCTGCACAAACATCCAAAGCACTGACGCACGCGCGCAGTCCAAACGTCCGTCTCATACCGAATCATCGATTTTGTGGATTTAGTTCAAACGCATACACATCCCTTCTCTTTTTTTTCCCCCCTGCCTGCGGGCATCCGGGAAGATCATTTGACCAAGTAAGCCGACTATATCAAAATTCCAGAGAGAAAGCAGGAGATTCTTTTGCTAAAGGAAGTAGCTCGCGGGTGTAGATTGTTTGTCAAGTATCGCTGGATTATTTCCTCTATGCTCCAGGTCAATGTAAATATCGGACTGATCGGCTTTTAAAAAAAATGAACAGGGGATTAACTGGGCATTGCCTCGGAGAATATTGCCATGAAAAACAGATTTACCCCTGATATGAGGGAAGATTGGTTTCAAGTGTATATCAGATAAAATGATAGACAATTTTGCATGGTATTTAAATGAAACTTCAATGTTAAACTCAATAGCCACGTAACTCAGTCAGAGACTGTTGTAAAATGTGTGAAAAATTTCATTTTACTGAAGTTAACTTTGTGCTCTAGCTATGTATGTTTTTCTATTCGAAAAATATTCTAGAGAAATGGTTAGATTCAGATTTGATTTAGTTCATTTTGTATAAAAAAAAAGAGACATTTATGGACAAAATAAAACTACTCATAGTTTTTTAAATTTTGTTTACTGAAATTTAAAGCAGAAAAAAGCTTTTCCCTGGATGGTAAACCTGTGCACGTATTACACCTTTGGTGCAAGGGGCCATCCACAGCTATCGATGTTTTCATGATGAACCTTAGTGTGGGGGAGGTTTCTAACTTGGTACCATGGTATGACATGTTGAATGCCTAATTTATAGTCCCTTGGGTGTGAATGAACTTTCAAAAAGGTGTGTGAAATGTTGGCCGTGTGATTTTATAAGCAAGGGGTTATACTTGACTTATATTATTATTAACCTTCCTGCTATTTAAACAGTCACAGACAGTCAAAACTTCTAACTACTTCCCCTGCTATACTTTTTGACAGTCAAATAATGTCAAGCAAGCACTTTGAATAGTCAAACTCAGCCAACAGACCATGAACAGACAAAGCAGGCAAGTTGTGGGCACAGCTGGCTTATCAATCACCCACAGCCAAAGCAAAAGCTATATCGAGCTACATTTAAACAGTCACGGGCAGTCAATCTCACGTAGGCTGGGAATTTTTTTAACTGTTGAAAACAGTCACTTGATTGATTTTGACTGATAGTGATATGACTACTTGGCACAGAAATACATGTTTGCATAGGAGGGTTTAAATTCACACTGCAGAAGTTTACATATGAACACGTACCTTTGGAAGGTCATTTTGCTTGTGGGTCTTTTATTTTTAAATTGTCAGAGCATTTTTTCAGTTTTAAAGAAAATTAACTGGAGCGGGATTCGAAGCTGCTACCACTGGAACCCATGTATAGTGTTCCAGCACTCACAGGTCAAAGTCCAGCGCATATCAATTTCTTACATTCAACCTTATTTGAATTTTGAAGATAGTTTTGCTTCCTATTCAATGGTTAGAATTTACTAGATAATGATGCATAGGAAACCTTACCCTCTTTTTGTCAAATGAATGTATAATTTTTGTGGGTGGTTTAGTTGAATCATTTATGCTGTTACTTGAATACAATGTAAATCATAATTTCCGTGTACAATATCAAAACAGAGTCTGTGACACAAGTGGCCATAGAAGTGAAGTGCCTACATAATCTGAACAGCTGAGAGTGCTTCCTGCAATTAACTCAATGGGATGATTGTCTCCCCAAATTGCCTGCCATGCCAAATGGCCAACATATTTTCCAATTTAGCTAACATATTTTCCAATTTGGCCAGCTGTGATCGCCGTGATGAGCCCATAACTCTGACGTGCACAGTATGTTCTTTAGTGCCCGGCGAGCGTTTCCACGCCATCTCCCCAGGTTGTCGCTAATTGGACTTCGATGGGTTAAAAAAAACCCGTCTCTGTCGAAAGCCTTGGGCAGTCATTAAGTGAAATACAATGTTTCTGGCGAAGTGGCGGTGAGGCGAAGAAATCCGTGGGGATTTCCTGAGTATGGGATATTAAACACTGCAGCAGGTACCGGTACATGTACCTTCAGGAACTCTTACATTCTGCCGGGAGTAAAAAATCATTTTTATCTTGACGATGGAAAAAAAAATACAAAAAATAATTACATGCAGGTATAGTTAATACACAGATCTGTGTGACTGTGAGTAAGGAATTGAATTTGAGTATAGGTCTATGGCTAAATGCAAGATTTTTCCAATTTTCAACATATCTTTTGGTCGGTTTTTTTTTTTTATAAAATTTTGTAAAATGTAGATTCTTCATTGTTTTGTTAATATTAATTTTGTACATTTGAAAAGGTTGTCATCCCATTTTACTGAAGAAAACAAGTGTGTTAATTAAGGATTTATAAGATTCAGTTTTAACAATTTGGTTACTTTTACTTGTTTGATGTAAAACACAAATGTGTAAAATTTAAAATACACAAGGCACAAAGGTTTGGGATGGAAATTGTCCTATTTTGGAAATAAAAGTATTGATAAATTTGCCTTTTTGTTTAAGATAAAAACCTTTCATGCATGATCGCAGTCGGAACATTCTGTTTGTCTTCCATCGTTAAAAGTGTGGCAAAACTTAAAGGGAATATATTTTACAACATTTGCAAACATCGAAAAATAAAACTACCAAGTTTTTACGAAATGCCTTACTAGGATGTTGGTAAATGACAGTCTAAAGCATCCTGTAAATTTATGGCACCTGGTGTGAAGTCATTTTCAAGAAAATGGTATTTTGGTATACATTTCCAACGGTGGTCGGCCAACCACCGTTGGAAAAACCTAACTATTTTTTAACTACTGCTCCAAATTTACCAATTTTTTTTTTTCAGTCCAAATTTTGTTTGCTATTGGTTACATGTTCATGAACGGGTGCAGGGCAGCTAGATTGCTTCCCTACTTACAAATTTCCGGCATCTATAAATTGATCCTTTTTATCTTTAGTGGAGTCAGGGAACCAGACTACTTGAACGTTTTTGTGTTTCTTGGTTTTTCCAGCATTATCGAACACAAAATTTCAAACATGTCAGTGTAACAATATTTGATCTATTATACTAACCCCTCAAATAATTCATTTCTGAAAAATACAGCAAAAGCCAATGATGTACATTCCCTCTAAATAAACACAAGTTGTGACTTTCAATACAATGTACCGGTATTTACATTAAGTAAATAGGCTTTGTCTTTAGAAACCCTATGTGGGCATGTGTAAATTGAAAGAAAAACTATTTATAAACACTCTGTTTTTTGGTCCTGTTTTGATAACGCCGTTTCCTTTTTTATAAATTGAAAGAAAAACAATTTAGAAACACTCTGTTGTTTGGTCCTGTTTTGATAACGCTGTTTCCTTTTTTATATTTCCAAGTGGTAAAGTGAAAGTGATAGGATTAAAACTGAAGCGCTGATCCGGTGATTTCCCTTGTTTTGCAGTAAACCATTCTTGGTATAAGACTCCGACAAATTAGAACATCACGATTCAAGCAAAATAACAGTATCTGGGCATAGTTCCTACCCGGTAGCTCCATGATCTGAGCTACGCCAAGTCAGTCAAAAATACTTCAAAACAAGATTTGGGCTTTGAAATGACCAGCACCCTGTATGGTTGAATGATCAGTATTTTGAAGCTTCCCCAGTATTTTAGCACCTTGCAGTGGTAAACTCACCACAGTGCCCAAGGCAGCCAGCTCTGTTTGGATTAAAATTTGGGCGATTGAAGGTTACCTCCAGTGAACAGAAGAACTTTTTGTTCTGCGTTGCTGGTGCAGGGTGATGCATAGTCCTACCATATAGCTCCATGGTCCTACTGTACAAGTCCTACATGTACACGTATTGTACATGACGTACATGTAGCTCTGCCATCACAATTCTTCATTGTAGGATCTGGTGCCAGTAGAGTACATATTGCACTGATTGATTTTTAAAGGGAAAATACAACATTTGCAAACATTAAAAAATAAAACTACCAAATCGTTTTGAAATACCTTGCTGGACTGTTAGTGAATGACAGTGTAAAGCATCCTGTAAAATCATGGCATCTGGTATACTGTCATTTTCAAGAATAGTGGTATTTTTGTATCAATTTCCAACGCTGATCGGCCGATCAGCGTTGGAAACAACTGGCTTTTTTTCAAATACTGGCCCCAATTGACCATCGCACTTGTTTACAATCGATTACAAACCTATGAACGGGTACAAGCCAGCTAGACTGGTTCCCTGACCTTACAATTCCCCAATGTATGTAAACTGCTCTGTTTCTTCTTATATGGAGTCAGGGAACCAGACTACAGGAAAATGATCGTTTTTCTTGGTTTTTATAGCATTTTCGAACCCAAAACCTCAAAAATTCAGTGTAACGATATTTGCTATATATTTCCAACCCCCCAATTCCATCCATTTCTGAAAATTACAGCAAAAGCAAATGATGTATATTCCCTTTAATTAATGGATTATTATTATTAATAGTTTATTTCATATCAATGTAAAAAAAGATTAACTCTCAGCTGGGGGCTGGATTGTGTTTCTGTTCACATTTCAATAAAAATATTACAATTTACATGAATTAAAAACACAGTATGAATATAAAAATATACAATAAAGTTAAATTCATAAACGAAGATATTAAAATAAGAAGTTAACCACACGAATACATTGTGTAAGATCTAGGACATGTAGGAATATCATGGGAACAATATGGACATTGAACACGTCTTTAATTAGTGACATACATGTACATGTAAATAACGGTATGTTCATTTCAAAGCTTTCACATTATTTATTATGCCCCTGTACAGAGAAAAATTAACGTGAGTTGGATGTGAACCTGTGAGTTCTAGAACATCGCACCAGTTCTCTACCAACTGAGCCACCAGTACCAACCCTAACCTCCTAGGAACCATCCTCAATCCTCCAAAATCCTACAAAATTTTGCGCTTGTGTTCAAATGAAGGATACCTAGTGCCTCATCCTTCAAAATCGTCGGCTAGTCCTGCCTCCCAAACACCATTCCTCCTCGATCCTCCAAAATCCTCATGTGCTTCAACACCATTCATCCTCAATCCTCCAAAATCCTCATGTTTCTCAAACATTCATCCTCAATCCTCCAGAATCCTTGAAAACTGCCACTTGATTTTGGAGGATTGAGGCGAAGTTGGCAGTCTCCTAATTTGTCAATGCCTTTTCTTTATTTTCATGAAACCTGCACACTGTTAAATGTTATGTGGCTCTCAATCCCGACCGTTCACGATCTCAATGCTGGAGATCGTTCACAGAGGATTTTCACTAACCAATTATCAAGCAAACTCACAAGGGAAAACTGACTGCGTTCACTTTTAATCAATTTTTTCGAGTTGAATAAGGCAAATTGAAAATCAAATTAAAGAACTCTTCTTCACTGTACCATGGAGAATATGTGTTGTCATAAAAAAAACCTGAAATTGTTGACCTGCTGTGACTGGCTTGGACGCAGAAAACAGATCCTCCTTGGCCTTTTTTCCTGAAATAGAAGCTTTGTGGTGAAAGAGTCGAGAGGAGATTGAAGGACAGACGTGATGCGAATGAAATCTTGCCTCGCAATTTATCATAAATTGTTGTTATCACGCTTCATGAACTTGAAGTATTTTTAGTCTGATCTGCATTCAAAAATATAAAAACTGGTTCTTTAATAAAGGATCTGTGAAGGCTGTTGCCCCCCCCAAAAAAAAGTCCCTCTTTCCAAATGTATAAAAATGAAAATGTATGTTGTTCCCTTTTTTTTAAAGAAAATATTTATAAGCAAAATCTGATTTGGGGGGGGGGGAGGAGATAAACCGGAAATAATTTGTTTTCTTAAAAAATCGGGTCCTCAAATGGTGTTTCTCCTCAAAAATTATTTTGTAGACCTTTTCTTGAAATAAAGCGGCTGTACTTTCTAATTTTAGAAACTTACATTCCATGGTTTTAAGCATGTGCTTGAACTTTTTTGAAGCTTTCTGGCCATTGTACCGTACGTAACCAGTCCTGTAATTGGCGTTTTTTTTCTGCTGTTGGATGTGGATAATAAATAAATAAATAAATAAAAGAATATGGGCAAATTAATACACAAGAATGGATGCATCCTCGTGCAGATTGCAAATCTATATGTGCTGTACTGTACTGTAGACAATTTGCATTGTGCATGTATAAGCTTGCATTGTTAGAATATTCAAATAAATTGATATTGACATGGATAGAGTCTGAGACTGCATGTAACCATGATCTACATGCACATGAGTACATGCACATCAATACCTGTAGCGAGCAGCATTGTCCAAGCATTTTGATTAAACCGCCCAGTGCCCCGGTTCCTGGCTAGGCCTCTCCACCACCTGTGCTTGGCCCTCTTTATTCCTTGGGGGAGTATGAGGAGGCGGGTGGTTGGTCAAGTAGAGAGGACGTTATACAATTTGCATTGATTACGAAAGAAGAGTGCGACAACCCAACGTGTGACAGGGTATAAGCCAACGTGTTGAGACAAGTTTGTACAAATTCTGTATGGGGGTAGGCGTCCTTAGGGCCGTGTCGCATTTAGGCAATTTTCACACGAAACCTTTGAGATAATCAAATACACTGCGAGTGAAATGAACTCTCCGATAAGACATAATACAATTGTCCTGGCATTTTATAGGAACTTGTCAGAAAGTTATTGGAAAATTAAGTTGGATTTTGGGAGTTTGTTGAGATGAGTTAATTACGCCACAGTTATCTGTCAGATATTTACATACATGTCCATAATATTGGAAAACCCCACATTTCCTTTTTAATACTGTAATAATGTCGTACAGTAAATTTGCAAATCTGGATCATTTATTTTGGTCTCAGTTTGTATTGACTTGTACACCTTTGCCACTTCCCGAACGCCAACCCCTCCCCCACACCCCTCCCTACCCCCCTCCCCACCCCCAAAATGACATTTTAAAAGGCTTTAATTTCCAGTGAAGCCAGAAAAACCAAAAATCTGGCCTTCAACATCCCAGTCAGCCCTTTCACAAAAATCCTGGATTTCCACTGTGCGATAACCCTTTGAAAGACCTGTTTGGAAAAGCTTATATACACTTTGGATCTAACATGCACAAACACACACATGTTTGTTTTATGGACATTCCTTTGTTTTTGTGTAGTTAAGACAACTCAGTACCGGAAAACTCTTTCAACCCCAAAGTTGTTTTTTGATTTCCTGGAATGTTTCTCTTAACTCTAACCGGAAAATGTCTCTAAACCTGTTTTCCGGAGAGGGCGAATCGTTATGTGGACAGGGCTTAGTCCACATAACGTCAACACAACCTGCATTATGTGGACATCTTTTGTTCACATGTCCACATAGTGACTGTAAGACAAACAGGGTGACCATAAGGTCATGACTAAATTCTGCTAAATGCACTTCAAAAATCTGTCAGATTTACATGTATCAAAAACCTGCCAAATTCCCCCGAATTACTCGAAACACACTATAGACACTTTAAATCACATGCAGATGTTGTAAAATTGCCTTAATTAATGTTCAAATTACATCATAAACAATCTATAGCCACACAAGGATAATATGAAATTGCGTAAATTTCAGGCAAAATGCGGTTGCGTCACAACGAAATCCGGTTCCCAGTGGAACCTCAACACCTACATGTAGACCGGGCAACCTGTCCTATTTTGCAAGGGTTTGTTTGAAAAGATTGAAGCTTTTGTAAACAAATGTACCATTTTTTGTGTGCAAATTTGCCGTTTTTCTGTCAAATAACCATTTTTGCAGAATTCTGCCAGAAATCTGCCAAAAATATCCATTCTGTCAAATTTTCTGTCAAACTCGTTTTTTTAATTAAAAATCTGTCAAAGTTAGCCTAAAATGGGCTAAAACGGTCACTATGAAGACAAACTCATACTATACCGGTACATCCCTGTAGACATTATGTAGTATGAACACCTTATTGTACACTCATAGGCCACATATGCGCGGAGCATTTACAGGGTTCATGATGTATGTGCCTGAACTCCAGACCAGAAGTGTACATGTAAGTTGAGAACTCTGCGGTCTGCACACTCATACTTACTGATAAACAGCCTCAATACCGCCCCTCAACTACTCATAATCACCCTCCAGCAACTTGACATCATCCCTCATAAACACAAGCACTTTGTCAAGCAGTCCGTTGCTTGAAAAAAATGTTTTTGTCCAGTTTCAGTGGTAAACCAGAGGAATTGAGTGAAATTTTCAGTCTCGAGGGAGAATGGGCCAAATGAAATAAAACCCTTCAGTATTGATCAACAACTTCCTGTCAGTGATTTCCAACAAACCATTAGTTTGAGCGCGTGCACAATGAGTGTTTTGTTGTGTCGACCTCATTTGATGTACTATGAGTAATGAATTAACAATTAAGGAATTTGTTGTGGTTTTTGAATTCATCTGTTTCATTGAAAGTTCAAAAAAAAAAAAAGTTAATTTTGTCTACAGGTCCATTGTATACATGAACATGTGTAAATGCAGTGGAATGGCACTAACTACAGAGTACGGTAATGTGGGAAAGTTCATGTATGCGTGAAAGTTCTATAGGGGCAGTCATCTGTAAAAATAATGAGGCCGATAAACGAAGCACGGAGGAATAAATCATTCTTATTCCTGGACGCATGGAGTAAGAATATCTCCTTTAGCAGTGGTAATGGAAAAAGCATCTAACTTACTGACAATGTAGGGTTATATTTACATTTAGGAAATAAGGTTTTTATGCAAAATACAAGGATTGTACCTTCACGAGAACATTTTTGTATTCACTTGTACTTCGAAGTTTTGATTTCTTTCTATCGAAACTTTTTACAACATTTGTTGGTAATTAAAAAAATCTTCAATGCATTAGGCCTATTCAGCGACAGCATTGGCTGAGCAGAAAACAGGTGTGAACAATTTTTTGTAAATGTATTGGACAGGACTATATCCTCAATTAAAGATTACAATAAAATTAAAATTAAAAACATTAGATAAGTGTAAGTTGAGGAGAAATTTGTAATTTGTAGCACATGGTATACATGTACGTACAATGTACAATGTCTACGCCTGTGCATTTTTGCATGTCACATACATGTACAATGTAGATGCATGTACATGTACATGTACGTGTATATTTCTACTATGCAGTCACAAATACTTGTGAACTCGCGGATCAATGTGCACAGATCAATGGGACTCCGATCAATCCCACGGAACATGGCAAGCAGACCTTAGTGGGGGACTGTGCAGCTAAATCAGGGTCTGTGTATTGACTGGCTTAATATGCCTCCCAAACAAGCTGAAGGTCTGCAGGATACATGCATCTGAAATCCAACTCCATTAGAGGATTTTGGGGGATTTTTTAAAGGATTATAGAAAGGAAGGACCAAGTCACTATATGCATGGGCTCCGTGCACAAGTACCCCCTCAACGGTATTAGAATGGAGAGTTGGGGGACCACAGGGAGAGACTTTCAAATGCCTGATGTTCACGCGCGACGCATCGGGTTGTGCACAATCAGAATCATGTGTACACTTCGCACTGTACGCATGTGAACCAGTACGCGCACACAGTGTGTTCCGTCCACTGGGCTCATGAGAGTGGTAAAACAGCGCCCTCTGTTGTTTGCGCACGGACATGTAGTTTCAGTACATGTACATGAAATGAGCCACTGTACAGTTCTGCATAGCAGTGGATTTTGAAGAATACAGGAAAGTTTCTTGCTGATTAGCGTGAGGTGGTTCACTTTCCTTGTAGTACAGTACCTTTCACTGGGCTGAAGATACTTGACCATATCATGAAAAAGTATTCATGGCTGTGGTACATGTATTTAATTCTTACTTTGATGGAGAGACATGTATAGTTATACATGTACTGTCATGGTATATTATACAAATATTGACTGCTTCGAGTAGTGTAGTAAAACTAGCCTCCCGAGGTGATCAATGAAGCATTCTATTTTTATATAATGCTCCATGGATCATCGAGGGAGACTAGTTTTACTACACCACGAGATAAAGCAGTCAATATTTGTTTTATAACACCCCTCCCACATATTCTGCTTGAGTTTAAGTGATAGCTGATTAATTTAGAGTGATTTTTCCAACTTGCACTCGGGAGGTAACACACTGAGTATACAGTGTTTAAAAACGTCGGTGAAGGGCAAAACCTAATTTGATTTATATCACCCCGACGCAAAAATTCCATCTTATGATTAATTTAACTTTTAATAATAAATACGATTAAAGTGTATTTGAATACAAAATTAGTTGAAAATTTATTTACACTTCTCCAAACTACCTCTTCACAAAATGTTTGAACCCAGCTCTGTAGCCCTAGCGCTTGGGAACAATACAACTGGCAACTGGCACACCCCTGCTGTATACATTTGCACACAGTACCAGTTTTTATGCGTAGTGGTTGCGGCGGGTGTAGTACTTTTGGCCACAGCAAGATTGCAAAAATAGCGAATGTCAAGTGACTCGCTCTCGGCCGATACAGAATCTGTGGGTGAGGTGTTATAATCTGTACTGTACTATTGTTATAACTCAAAATACAGACACAGAATATATGTACACATCGTGTACATCATGTACATGTAGTGGTACAAAATTTGCCCAGTAGTGTTATATTAACCTTGAGTTCAAGAAGCCACATTCCTGTTTTTATACACCCGACCTTCCGTTTTAGAACACCATTGTTGATCATCACAATACCTGCTTTGGAAACAAAGAGTGACACATCATGAAACAACCCCAAACCAAATAATAAACAGAAATTAATACTACCCTCAAATAACAATTAAAGTATACACATGTTTTGTATGAACTTGATGTTTGTGCATAACATATCCTGCGAGTGCATATATTGCATTGGTGGCCATTCTTACTTTGGTATCTATCGTACCGTAAACCACAGTCAATTTTCACGTTACATTTTTGTAGTACTTAGTAAGCGAGTAGGTGGCTCCCACTATAACTGGTGGTCGTGTAGGCAGAAATCTGATAACAGCACCCACTGTGCAAATATTTTAACCGGTAACCGAATTCCATGTCAAAATATTGGGTCACATCCGTTCATCACATTCTGATACTGTCCGGCCCCGATATTGTTGACTTTGTGTAGGCGGGATTTTGAGAGGGGTAGTCCATAACCAAATTGGTGTTGTCTTCAGGGCCGCCTTTAAAAGCAATGAGATTTTTGAGTTGCATAAAATGCAGCAATAATTTCCTTGCAACTTTTTATGACACCTTTTATGACACCAATTTTCCCCATATATTTTCCCCATCTACATTTTAACAATGTACATGTAGATGGTTTAAAAAAAAGAAAGAAAAGTGTCCTTGGGACTAAAAATAAATTTTCTTGCAATATTTGTCTCCTTGTCTCCTTGTATTTGTATAGTTGCCGGAATAGATAAGACTTAAAATTGCAGGTACATGAATGTGTACGTATCGGAAACTTCTTTTACATTGGCAGATTTTTCAACATGGAAAGGGATACGGAGTTAACAGATAAAAAAATGGTTCTTCATAATAAGCTTCAGCTAATTTACAACTTACAGTGTTTATTGTGATTTTAACTTCAAACAAGCCTATACTATATTTATTGAAAAAAAAACTTTTAAATTGTACCAGCCCATTCCAATTTTGTACTATTTTTTCCCTTCAAATTGGGTGGAGCAAAGAAACTGACTGGAACAGAATATGAACCTGAGACCTTTAAAGCTGTGCACCAGAGTTCTACCAACAGAGTGGCCTCCCAAAATGTCAGGGTTTTTACTCAAGGGGCAGAGTCACAAACCTTCAATATTTCTGTTATTAAGACAGTTTCGTTGAAAAAGTTTTCCCAGAAGTTCTTCTTACTTGTCGGTCTTTTTTTCCTCAGGTTACTGGTGGGTGCTCCTAAAGCTCAGACCCCACAGCCTGATGTCGTCCAAGGGGGTGCTGTATACAAATGCCCCGTTGCACCCCTCAACAGCCCAGGAGACTGCGAACAGATACCCTTTGATTTAACAGGTAAGACCACTGTAAATATCTCTCCTTAAAGCCCCACCCCTGTAATCCAACCCCCTCCCCTCCAAAAACAAACACACCAAGCGCCATTTTTCCCTCCCCCTAAAAAAGTATCCCAAAGAGATGTATATCTTTCAAACTTTTGTACAATTCAGCCAAAACCGAAACAAGTTGACTTGAAAAACTGAGTAGGAAAAAAAAAAGTAGGAATTCTCCCCTTTTTTTTTTTTTTTTTTTGGTCCCATGCCATTTCCCTTTCATCAAGAATTGTTTATTTTTGATACAGGCAGCTGAAAAAATACATATATATATTTATTTTAAAAAATGAGAGAAAACTGTGTATTTTAAAGAAGCGTATGTAAATATTAAATTCCTTTTTTTTTTTCAATGGAATTTAATTTTTGTTGGATTCGTTCCACTCTACATGTACATCTGGTTACACTGAAACCTTGCCACATATTTTCTTTTTATGGCAACTCAATGGAATTGAATTCCTATTTATAAATCTGAATTCCAGACAAGCAAATTGTGTGACCTTTGTTGACCTTGAGCTATATATTTCTTTTCTTCATTTGTCTTTTCCTCTTTTTCTTCGCCCTGACTCCACAATTGTCAAGTCCTTGTGTACACAAGCAGTTTTTTTATGGAAGAAAGCCATTCAATTCTTCGAACTAAATGGGTCATACAAAAAAAACAACACGCTCTTGGCGAGGTTGGTTCCCTGAAAAAACATTGGCGTTGGCTGTCTTTGCTAAAAACAGAATTATGAACTGTGATGAAATTGACTAACCGGTCCATGCGTGGGTGGGATTGTGCTTGGTTGCGGATGGAAATCTGTAGTCGTGGCTTTAAGTTTCTGCCATTTAAAAACAAACAAAAAATATTTTAGGATTTATTGTCTAGTTACAAATGAGAAAATTTCCCTCATAAAAATCCTGGGGGAATTTGGTGGTTTTGACAATGCAGGACGTCGGGGAAAATCCCATCCCACATTTGATCAGTCTTATAAATATTGTTATACCGGTAGCTATGCTGTAATGATGTGTACAAATAGACTATTAGGTAAATAACTTTTTAATATTAGAGTGAGGTTTTGTCCTTTTATGACATAATTTTATGCGTACTTGGCAGTGTCTGAATGTTGTTCTCACAAGGTTTTGGACAGAACAATTTGCTCATAAAATTACTTCAAAATTTACATTCATTTTTACTTCTTCTCACACTACCATTTTACACCGCGGTTCTATGTGAACGTGGACAGATATATGTGAACACCTTGTAAAACTATTATAAATAAACAATTGGACCGTCATTTTTCCCCAGTGGACAGCCCAAGTTATAAGCACACTTAAACACGAACGTCAAGTTGAAGGGTGTCTGTTTGTTTGTAGGTCACACGGTCGATGCGAGGGGAGATCAAGTCGCTGACAAATCACACCAGTGGTTTGGCGCGTCGCTGAAAAGCGCCGGTCCAGATGGCCGTGTGGTGGTGAGTATTCTTTTAGTATAATCCTACTCGAGTCTGTGAAAGACCTGGGGCAAATTTCACGGCGCTGCTAAGCACAAAAATTTGCTTAGCACCAAAAAAGTCTGGCTTATAAAAGCAGGTTACCAGCCAAAACTCCATGTGATGTATATTGCTCGTGATTAGTATTAAGCTGTAGTTTGCTTAGCATGAAAATCACTTGGAGTCTTGGCTGGTAACCTGCTTTTATAAGCCAAACTTTTTTTGTGCTTTAGAAGCAAATTTGTGTGCTTAGCAGCGCCGTGAAATTGGGCCCAGTTGTCTTGAGGCTTGTACTCCCGCAGTTTATAAACCCCCTGGGCCGAGAGCCGTCACTGAGAATATGTTTTGTTATTCAAATTCAATGACAACGAAGGTTCAAAGTGTGTACTCGTACGTATCACAGAGGAACACAGACGTCCTCAGTGAGTGCGCTTTTTATAAGCTGGGGTCTATGGGCTCTGCGCACAAGTACCCCCTCAACGGTAAGAATGGGAGAGTTGGGGGAGACCACTAGGAGAGACATTTGAACGCATTGCTGACGACGCCTGACGCTGACGCGAAGACGCTATATGGCTTTGTGCACATTCAGAATAAAATTGGTCCTGCTGAGTTTGCGCTACACGAGTGCGAACTAGTACGTGCTTGTGGTGTGCTTCGTCCATTGGGCTCTTGAAATTGGTACAAAAGCGCCCTCTCTTGTTAGCGCACAGAGGCCATAGAATAGTTTATAATTCTCCCTTTTTTTCTCCTTTCTTTGCCATCAACTGGGATTATTAACCAATTTTGATTCCATTTTGAACCCCCCCCCCCCCCGACCTCATCTTTCTCCCCCCGACCATCCCCTTCGATATCAACAACCTATACATCAGGCCTGCGCTCCCCGGTACACGTGGTTCTTCACAGCAGAAATGAAGGACGAACAGAGGGAACCAGTGGGTCACTGCTACGTCAGCGAAAACAACTTTTCAGAGTTTGACGAGTACGCGCCCTGCAGGACAACCGATAGTAAGTATAACCTTCATGTTTACCGATATTGGTTTTCCTTTGTATCAATTTAATTGTTGTTTCGGAAAGTCCAGCACAGTTTCCTTTGGTTTTACGCTCCCTGAATATTAAAAAGATCTATTTTTTAAAACTTTGAAGAAAAAAATGCAAAACATCGACTTCAGCGAATTGAAATGTGAACAAGTACCTGACACGCCGCTAAAACGAACATTTGGCTATGACGAACATCCCCTTTTGCTCCCGAAATATTAAAATCTATTTTAATGCACAATCACTATAATGGACGACCACTCTCTAAGGAACAATTGTTTACAGACCATCATGTTCGTTATAGTGACATTCTACTGTGTATGCAAAAGATGCCTTTTGTTTTCATGTAAGCGGCATCTACATGTAGCATTGTTTGATATTTTTATGTTCTTCCTGTTTTTGCCATGTTTTAAATTTAAAACATAGCAAAATCGCTTTAAATCGCTGATCAAACTGGCTTTAAAAATCCATGAAGTTCTCACCATTGTCATACTGAACTTTCTGATGTGGCTCAGCTGAACGAAAAGTTCTTTTTACCTGGTAAATGTTGTTGTCCCAGTGGTCCTGAGCCTTACTTGTAATTTGTTTACATTTCCGTGAACTCACTGCGGGAATTCCCTTTGGAAATCCTCCATTATGCCTCCAACGAAAGCTGGAAGGTGTTAGCAAGTTGTGAAACACAGGAGAATGCGGTGTGATTCGTGTTAAGTCCAAAGGCTGAAGATTTCACAAGTTTTTCTAAGCAGAAAAGGGCCCTGTTAGGCATGTTAACTGTCGTATAGTCTCATGATACCGTGTATGTAGATTTTGTTACAGGGAAGTTTAAACCCGGCCGGAAATTCACAGTTTGCAGTAATAAAAACAAGAAAATTGATACTAGAGGGTGTTCTTCTTGCCTCTTTTTCCCTGTTTAGTTGTAAATGTCACAGATCTGTCCATTGGTGAGTAGCATTGATGTAAGATCTGTTTTTAGCTGTTCCCAATTTCAATTGGGAACAGCTCTTGTTTTCGTTTAAAAAATCCTTTTTTTTTTTCTTTTTTCTTTTTTTTAAGCTGTTCCCAATTTCAATTGGGAACAGCTGTTGTTTTCGTTATAAAAGTTTTTTTTTCCCTTTTTTTTTGGACCTGCCAACTCTGCTGGTTCGCGTGAAAAATGTCCTCCAGCCCTAAATGACAACCCAATGATAAAATTTAGGGCTGGGTAACTCCAGCTACATATGTTTAGAAAACTTTAATCTTTTCAAACAAACACTAGCATAATGGAACAGATAGTGCTTAGCTCTTAGAACTGGGACTTAATTCATCGCGACACAACCACGTTTTATGCAATTTCATGACATATTTATGTGACTATAAATTGTTTATAGACAGGGAAGTGTTATAAATGAAAATGTGTATGTCAAGGTCATGTGACCATTACTTCCAGGTTTTTACCAGAAGTGCAATTATGTAAGATAATAATTTCAATTTTAAAAGTAAGAGATTTTTGAAAAAATATTTACATTATTTTCTACTATCCAAAAGACAATAAAAACAAATTGGGAACAGCTCTGTGGTTGTTCAGTTACAACCACATCTAGTTTGTCTTGAAGTACTGAACAGAAAGAGAAACCTATAACATTTGACTTCTCTTATTTAAATACAAAGCAACTGAGAAAGAAACTGGACACAAGGATTAAAAATATAAACAAAAATGGCCTCATGCAATGACTTGTTAGATACATCAGTTGCAAAGTGACAAAAAACTTGAGCATGTACACAAAAAATCGGAAAAACAAATGACAATATACCGAGCTCATCCCTACAACTGTACAAATAATCTACACGTACTATCGTAATCATGTGCTGAAACCTTAAACCTGAAAGTTTCTTTCCGACACGGTCGTGATTAACGAGCTAATTTACCGTCAGGATTCTTACATCTCAAGTTTTGTTTTTTTCCCCCGTCTTTCTGTCCCTTGCGGTTATTTACTTGTTCCTCTCACCACCCGTCTCCAAGCATATTTCATCTGCGATTCTTACAATAAACGCAGCGCGCGCGGCACACTGGGAAGATTGACTGCGAGCGCTTTTGTTTATGTTTATGACCATCACGGGCATCCCGCCTGATTATCGAAACGTCCCGCGTATAAGCCGGTAATTACTTGATGAAACTGACATTGCCCGGTATCTGACAGTGATGCCCGCGGGGGGTCGAGACCTGGCTTAATTGATTTTTTCAATTTACGGTGCAGCTAGCGAGACGAACTATGTACATGTGTACATGTCGGAACAATACTATAAACCAACCTGCCCGTGTACGTGATCATGCTTGCCACAACGGGCAAGCTAGATAGAAATCAGTCCAAAATTTATTTGTCAAATTGTAACTTGGTTCCTGTGCGGCCTAGATCCTGGAGCTTACCCCCAAAATATATCCCCAATTTATTGATTTATTAAGTGCAGTATTAAAGTGGGTTTTAGATTGAGATAAAAATGCATTTTATTTGACGTACATGTAGTTGTGAGCTGACAAGAGAAGAGGCTAAACCGTGCGGTGCTTTCTACAGTAACAGACTAAAGCACGACTTTCCCTCCATGAAATACGACTCTGAGGAACAGTGTGGCGCCTTGGAGACCAGCATTTCTTTCAACAGTTTTTCTTCCGGATCTGAGACTCTTCAGAAAAAGGAGAAAAAAAAGATGGTTTTGCAATTTAAGACTTTTAAATCACCAGACGACGTTTTAGATCAACGCTGCACCCGTTTTTCATCACTCGGTGTCACGTAGCATCGGCGCAGCGCAGCGTGGCCGGATTAAAATTCTAATTAATTTTCTGTATGAGTCACCCTTCAAAGTTCTCCAGATTGTAGAACAGAAGATTGCTTTGTTCTTACCAAGTTTGGGGGGGGGGAGGGGTGGAAGGGGATCCACGAAGGCGAAAAAGTGGGATGGCGTTTGCTTAAAACCCTTTTCTTGACCCGTAGAAATTCCACAAAGAAATTCCAATTGACCCACAAATTTATTGAACACTCTATTTCAGCACGGTACTGCGTACAGAAGTATAATAATCTGAACAGGCCAAGGAAATTATGTCAGGGAAACCATACATTCTCGCATTTCTGAAATGCGAGCGGTTTGCCAGCTGCAGTGCCTCATATGGACTGATTATCCCTCTTGTCATGCCGATCCGTCTAATGGCTTTTTCAGGCCCAGACATTCATCAGCCTGCAACGCCTCACACAATCCGTCGATGCGTGTCGCAAATTTATGATGTTTATATTTTCATCCCGGAGATATGGACTTTTTTTTCCTAAATTTACATTTAGTTTTACACATCATAAAAAGCTTGTTGTAGAGAAGCAATGTAGTCACGAGGCAGTCTCATCAGGTTTTTTTGTAATCCTTTTTCATTTTTGCTGTTTTTATTTTTGTGCGGGGGGCGGGGGGGGGGGGGGAATGGATTATATTATATTCACATTGAAATTGCAGATACATGTACATGTAGCTTTTTCCATGGTTGTGTGAAATGTAAGCGTTCAATACAGAAGCTATTGAAAATGTATAACTCCGTTACTACAAGCATAATATCAACATCAGTATATGTGAAAATAATTTATTCATAAAATGCATTAATTACTAGACTCTGAATTCTTTTGCCAGAGCAAAAAATGCACAAATTCAAAAATGTTAAGTCAGAAATCTGACTGAACAACGAAACAAAAAGGGACATTTGAATTCAAAAAAAATTTTTTTTTGCAAGAGATGGTCCCTAGCAACCAAAATGGCTGCCTCCAGCTGAAGAAAAAACCCACATCAGTTAGATAGCTTAACGTCATCTGTCTTCAATGTCTTCACTTGTCACCGAAGCATGCTCTATGCGTCACCAAAGGATAATTGCGAAAACACAACGAGGCCCGAGACTTTAGCAGGAATTTTGGGGGAGCTGTAATACGTCCACCCTTATTTGGAACTGATGATACTGCATGCTTATTGGTTCCTCAGTGGAATTGAGATATTCTCGTCGAAAGATGAAGTCTACTCGTTTGCATCATTTCTGTCCTGTTACAAAATTTCAGCATCTTTTTCTTCCCAAGTACTTTTTTTGTCTTCTTAAAGTTACGTACTTACGTTTAGTCCTTCCCGTGAAAAAGTTTAAATTTTATTTTTTAAGTAAAAAAGGTCAAACATACTGCAGATAAATTCTCTGTGACAAATTTAGCAATTTTGATAGGCACGATCTTGAACTGAATTTGAGGAGGAACTGTTCAGCACATATTTTGAAATTTGTTAAAACATTCAACAAAAATTTAAAACTGTTTTGCTAAAAAACTGGTAAAAAGTTGAGAAAAGTTGGTAAATTTCCAAGAAAAAAAATGATAAACCTGCTTTACAGTTTACTGTGCCTTGTAAATTTTTCAGTAAAATAGTTGTATTTTGAAGTGAAATTTTTGTTTAAAAAATCTGCACAGAAAGTTGCACAAGAGATTAGGAAAAGATGTCAGATGGTCAGGTATTTTTCCAGTTTTGAAGGATCACTGTTTGTAACATTCAAGGTTTCACTACCCTGGCGCAGATACTGAAAGAAAGGAAATGTGTTGCATGCTGTTTACATGCTCATCAATAATAATGTGATGTATAAAACATTGTTGAGTGCCACTTCTAGCCGACACCCGGCTCTAGTGTGCTCCAAAACAAGTGGGCCACAGTGGTCATGTTTTCGCTGCGATAAAAATGCAAGCCATCATGTAGCTATTTTAAGGAGAGAGTATAGTTTTCCCTGCACTGTGTTTTTTTTTCCCTTCTTTTTTCTTCTGTGGTTCGGGGAACCTGAATTCGAACTTCTTCATGAATGATTAAAATTGGAAAACAAGACACTTGGATAGCTGTCAGGTGGGATAAAGTGTCCGGTTTGCGGTTAGCTGTGGCGGCTGTGGCTACCGGTGCGTGTGTGTGCATTGCATGCCAAACTTTGAATCATACGCAGCGAAGTTTACTGTAGGGTTTCTTTCTCTGTTGATGTGCAGAAAATTACATGCTTTCATTGGGATTGGGACAACCGTAAAACTTTATGTAGATTTTTCGTAATAAAATTGATATCCTGAACTGACTGTGAATGCTGTCCATTTTTATTGCACATTTCTGGCCCTTTAGCCTTTGTATTAAATTGTATTACATTGTATTTATTGTCTCTGTATCCATAAAACTATTGAGAGCTGAGGCAGTTTGGGGCGGTATAAGGAGTAATAGACAGGGCAGTACAATAAATGGATTAATCAACCATACCGTGACCATGAATGTGAGCAGCTGGACAAGGTAGAACAATATCTATGTTTCTGTTTTGGTTTCATGTTTTTTTCCCCCTGAGAACTTTTTAAACACAGGATACAATGTATGCCATGCAAATAACAATATCAGTACACATCTTTACAACCCTAACTCCCCAGGCATTTTTGCTAGGATGTAACCTCAATCCTGCAAAATCCTCCAACTGCCTCCATGTAAAAATTGCATCCAGCCTGAATGCTGCAAAAGCCTTTTTTATTTCTTGAATCTATGGTCCTTGGAGGGGTGACCATTGCCTCAATGCTGCAAAATCCTCCAGAAATCACTGTCAATATGTTGAGGCAGAGCCAGTGACATCCTGGAGCAGTGCGGAGGATTTCAAGTACCTAAATTTATGCACAGCTGAGAATAAAAAACACAAGGTCTGGCCCCGAGACCTTGACACAGTGCATCCTCCATGCTCAGCCACACATTTTTGCCATATAGCCTCAATCCTGCAAGTTCCTCCGTTTTGCAAAGATGATTTTGGAGGATTTGGATGGTTTACATGTATAGGGTTAATCAACCATACCATGAACATGAACGTGACCAGCTCAATTAGGCAGAACTATATCTATGTTTCTGTTTTGGTTTCATGTTTTTTCTTTTTTTTTCCTGAGAGCTTTTTAAGCACAGGAGACAATGTACACCATGCAAATAACAATATCCAATACACATCGTGAAATTACTCATTTGACATCTTTGATTGATTTCAGTGAAAACTCCTCAAACTAAAAACAGTTTTCAGCAGTGATTTAAACACATCACTGCACCAAGTTGACCTCTTTTGAATCTGCTGAAAGCTTTATTTTTACAAGAATTTGACGCCACTTGTTTTTCTACGTGTGTCTGCAAGTGCCCTGTGAAGTCGACAAAGTGCCATGAACTGAATGCAAAATGAGGACAGAAATATGTTGTTTTATGAACGGTGTCCTTTTTTTTTTTTTTTTTTTGCATGAGCGTGTTTCTCATTATACATTCCAGGCATGATACGTGGAAAGTGCTCAACAGTCGATCACTCCGAGCCGGAGTAATGAAAGCTTCCTCCTTACAAAGCCGCAGTATTCATATTTACCTCAAGTAATAACGCTCCGCGTCAGCGCATTTCGTTTCCCTTCATTTCATGAATCGGACTTGATATTATTAGTCTTTGCAAGCGGCAAACCATGTGGTTTGTGTCGGCACAGATCGGTTGAGGTCTTAAGAAGACCTTCTGTAACCCCCCCCCCCCATCTTCCTACCCCCAACTCCCAACGCATCACGGCGTATCCTTGACCGCTTGGCCGATCGAGTGTGCGAAGATGCTCGTTAGGCCGTTACTTCCTTGAGAAAATACTCAAGGGAAGGGGGGGGGGGATCATCTGCTCCCTCTCGTGCGTTGTTGTTTTTGTTTTTTCCCCCTGTCTTTTCCTTAAAGGCCAATAACGTCACGAGTGCATAGCCTGAAAAGGTCTTGCGTGAAATGCCATGTTTCTCGGATTCTGTAGACAATGTTCGTGAAGACTGCGCCATAGCAGTAGGAATCTGTGGTATATGATTGTCACACAGACCGGTATGTACATGTATGCAAGAAACAAAAAAAACCTTACAACAAAATGTGAAGTTTGATTAGAACTGGTCAGTTGTTACGTTTCTCTGAAAAGAAAAAAACTCCACTTTTTTTTACTAAGACTGAAACCTAATCATGGCTAGAAAATAACTTTTTTTTTAACAAAATGAACATATTTTTGGTTTGCAAATTACAAATACCTAACTTTAGACAGATCTAGACATTTTTGTGGCCATTTAGGAAAATTATCATCACATATCTTTGGGGTTACTTCAATAGAAAGAAATGTTAACCAAAAACCAAGCCAGCCCCCCCCCCCCCCGCCAAAGAAAAAAAAATCATTAATAAAATTCTGCATTACCACATAAGGAATCAAATTTGCCTGGAGATGAAATTGTAGAAATAGCGGGCAAAGTCACCTTGACAGATAATGGAACATTGTATAAATAATGTCTGCATTTAGTCCTCCGAAAATCACAGATCATATTATTCTAATGATTCTTCATGTTCATTGCCGCCGGGCGAATCCCTACTTCACAGCTAAAATTCAATTTGAGAGTAGGGGGGATATTAAACTACAATTAAGTGTGGAGGGGAAAAAAAATCTGGCCTCTTGCCTTTAAAGTTGCAGCGCAGCTAGTGGAGAGAAATATGAGTGATATCACTTTGCAATCGAAGCATGTAGCAGTCACTGGCGGAGTGATAGAGATGATGCGTAATTGGACACCTTCACCGGTACCCCGCCGGTGCCCCTCAGGGGATTGTCTCCTCATGTCCAGTTGCCAATCTCTTCCAAGATTGAAAAATTGCCGACGGGTCGTTGGCGAAAAAAAAAAAGAAAAAAAAGAAGAGGGGTATCACAGAATCATGGTACATCAGGAATTGCAAAGTGTAGTTGATTCTCTCGTGCATGTACGGAGCTTTCGTCGGATCGTCGAGATCGGCAATTTCAGCGAGTGTCCTGTCACATCGGACACGAGTACCACATCGGACATTCGCCAGACTTCGAGCTGAAGCCTCGTCGGCCGCCGGAAGAGAACGCATCCTTGATGCGAGAGTGGCTGTCTCTGTGAAGTGTTTGACACCCTCCTGACACGTGTTTGCTTTACGCATTAGAATTCATCCACCTTGCGTGTTTTTCTCCAAACACCGTGACAAATAAACTGCATCCTCGGTGTCCTCTGGTTGTTTCGTCCTGTGTCTATATCCCCCCCCCCCCCTCTCTCTGTTTATGCCCTAAACTTACCTTGTGAAGTCATTTCTCGAGTATTGGAACATTTTGAATACCTTTTAAAAATGTTTTTTATCCTTTTTCAGACTTTAGAAAACTTACGTCAAATCTGTGAAATCTTTTGGAATTGTGTGAAATTGGTAGGGAAAGATCCCTTTGAATCAGTGTTTGCTTCAAAACTGTACATACAGAGAGAATTACTTCCCTTTTATGTTTGTCACTCTGTGATAAAGTGTTACTAGTTGACAAATTATTTGAAGGTAATTACATGGACTTCATCCTGCAGGCTGGATATATTTTATCCAGGGAGTCGAGTGCATTAAGGCAGGGATCCAGAAATGGACGTGGGAGTTTGGGAATGAATCTGTTCACCTCACCTCACGAGAACAGATGCCGTTAATGGCAAAATGGCTTGCAGCTACTTTTACCCTCTTCCACTAAGCCCAGTTCTCGGGCTGAGCCTTTTACAAAAATCCTTCATCTGAAGGGATTCAGAGGGCCAATAAATGTGTAATGAAGAGCTGACTTGCTGGTGTCCAAAGGGCCAAATACTGTGTGTAGAGTGCAGTCTAAGTTTACCACACAACGGAATAGAAAGGATTTTTAAGAAGAAAAAAATGTTCAGAGGATAAATTAAAAAAGGTTTTGAGGTTTAAGACTTGCGGGGGGGGGGGGGGGGGGGGGGGGGGTGATAATGTCAGTGTTCACGGGGAGACGTTTGGGTGTTAGTTAGCCAAGAAGATAAAGGGCTTATGTCGGAAGATATTATGAGCATGACATTTTCCAAAACTTGGTTCATTTCAAGCCGTGGCTACATCTTCAGCCCCAGAATCTCAGGCTTGTTTCAGTCACATGTTTCGTTCCAGGATCAGGTGTTGCTTTTTAAATTTTTGAACTAAATGGAAAGACGACAATCTTGCGGCCTAGTATTGCATGATTTTTACATACCCCTGAAGGAGAAAAAGGACCCACAGTCTATGTTTTTGCCAGGGTGAAAAATCATTAAGGGGAGCCTGGAGCCAATGCCGGAGCTGGGAGGAATGCCGAGATTTAGAAAAGTCTAATACAGGGGTGCAAATGATCACACTCCCTAAGTTGGTAAAAAAATAATGGAAATTAGTTTTTACATAACTTACTTCAAGATCTAATTTTTTATTTCACTACAAACAAACCCCAAGTACCCCTGCTGTACCGCCCTCCCCCTCCCCCTTCCCATTAGGGGGGCCCCACCCCCTCGAGGACCCTTCTCCACGTCCGCCTCAGCAATTTGAATGCATTAAGCCAGCAGTCACCACCCCTGTAAACAAACTGTAAAAAAACCTGTAATCTTGCACACCCTGCCACGGTTGGTTTTTATGCACGCTGTCATCGACCTCGCAGAAATTCCCTATTGCATTGTGACGTCAAGCGCAGAAACACTCCTTAGAGAGAGAGAGTCGGAGATGCTAAATGCAATTTTAAGACCGGTAAAGGCTTTGAGAGATGCCCGGGGAAAGTCTCCAAATGCAATTTATTTCTTTCTGATGCAGAGCAAGCCCTGTCCACGCTTTATTTAGATAAAATTTATTTGATTTTAAACAAAGAAAACAAAAGTCTGTCCAGCGGTGTTCTTACTTTATTATTCAACTTCGCAGTCAGGTTTGTGATCTTTCTGTAATCACCAAGGAGTGTTAGATAATGCTGTCTTTTCTCTACGAAAAAATGTACATGTGTTTAAAAATCGGAGAAATTGCACTTTGTTGAGTTTAAAGTAATGACCGTAGACATCTGCTTTGCGGTTTTGGAACATGTCATGAGCTGCTGAAGTTGCACTGTGTCTTGTCATGTGCAATTTGTGCATAAATGTTGAAACATGTGACATTTGCATGTAGTGGGGCATGTTAAAATACCGCCGCATAAATGTCAGATGGTATCAGAATGATGAGGTTCTTGGCTGGAATTTTTTTTGGGGGGGGGTGCCTAAAGTGGGATCTTTTTAAACTTGGTAACAGAAAAACTAGCAACTGTTTTGGCCAACATTCTGTTACAACAATTCAGATTTGAACAGGATCATTTTGTAAAAAGTGAATTTTAAATTTCAACCGTCTGCCATATTTTTTTTTGTGACTGTAATTTTGTAATGGTTGATGCCAATTCCGAATTTATTGTAAGACTTAAACAACAGTTCTGCTTCATAACTTCCTACAGGGGTTCTGTCTCAGAAATTTATCTTCCGATACATGAACAAGTCCACGTTTTGGCTGTTTAATTATTGGATGCTCGAGTCAAAACAGAATTTCAGCTTTTATAAGTGTCAGCAAAATGTCTGGTCTACACAGCAGATTTAAAAACACTTGATGTAAAATATGACAAATTGAAAAGAAATCATTAGAATGAACAGTTTAAACAGAACTTTCTTTCGGCAGGTGCTTACATGTACATCTGTTTGTGATATTAGGAGCACATTTTAAGCGATATGAATTGAAGTCATAAAGACGTAAGGTTCATAAGTAATAAATTCAGCATACCACTATGCTTCGTGCATTCATCGCATGTACATGTTGACCTACATGTGTTTCTCTGGCAGTGAATTTGCACAGTACATGAGCGTCCAGGGGCTCAACAAAAACAAATGAATTGTCCGTGTGACAGGCAGCAGGGAAACAAAAACAACAGAATCAGCCGTCTTTGACAAACAAACAACGGCGGAGCAGGAGGTAGATTCACGACCGCCCAATCAATGCGGGAATAAACTCGCCCGGCAGTTTTTAGTTTATGGATCCCGTGCCCAATCAATACCCCAGCGCAGAGGGACGGAAGCGGGCGCTTGATTTGCCCCCGAGGCGTAGCCACTCAGCTCCGGCTCAGCCAGAGAAGGGGGTGGGAGGGGTGCTGGCTATACTACCGCCGCGGATGTGCACGCGCGACGTGCTGAACATCTAATGGACCGGAATGAGGTTTTGGCGAGGGAAGAATGGTAGCTTTAGGGTGGAAAGGGGTAGGAAGGGGGGGGGGGGGTTTGAAAGGGAGGTTCAGTGTCAAAATCTTCCGGTAGGATTGCAAGGGGCTCGGGAATGAATGGGGATTGCTTTCCGTGCGTGGACAAAGCGTAACATCAGTCACGGCTGAAGTGTCTGTTCGGTGTACCTGTGGGGAGGGTTTGGGGGGGGGGGGGGGAAGGGGAAGTAACGGAGTATGTGCACGTCGTTGCTCAGTGTGTTGATCCCAGATCAAATGGGGTTATGCAAAGGAACAACATCCTGAAGAAGTGCACCTGACTTTCCAAATAAGCCCCAACGCTGTCAGGCAAATGAAATGTATCCTTAATATGTTTTGCCAGGGTGGTGTGGTGTTGGCCTGTTTTTCAACCATTTGTTCAGCCTGAACCTAATATAGTCAAGCCATTTTTTTCTCTCATTTTTTGAGGAAAAATTAAATACATTCGGAGGAAAATTCAGTACATTTTGGAGGGAAAATCACGCATCAGATTTTAGATTTCCAGGCAATTTGTCTTTCAGATGTTCGAAAATATTTGGACAAATTGAATATTTTGCTGAATTATATACTCATTAACAGAACGAAAACAGTCTTTTATTATCTAAATTATTATCTTATAATCCTGTATTCTATCAGAATGCATACCTAACGGGCATACATGTTAAAGCCATAGTGCCCTGAAAATTTAACAGTCCTGCTGAATTAAGCGTAGGCCTACTTTCTTAAATGCCATAATCGTTTCACCGTCGTAGGGCAAATGATAATAGCCACATGCACATTTGCCAAATGGCCCCAGTTTTGCAAAACGACCCATCTTTATTTTTCAGTGGCTCGTCTGCAGAGCCAGTCGTGCGTTCAATGTTTCGCAGATGGCCTTTCCACGTTTAATGTTCCGTTGAATGCAGCAATGTCTCATCGAATCCCCACCGTCCAAATTACATGGAACATCATGCCAGACCTAGCTTTATAAGGGTTGAAAACTGAAGCTGAGAAAAAAAACCCGATCTGGTTCAAATTTCAGCTGCTGATACTCGAGTAAAAAATGTTGGTTTGCAAATTTATGCTCTAAAAGCAAAAACGATCCGAGTACCAGTCACGAGCAATTTACATTGCATGACATTTTGGCTGGTAACCATGTTTTCTGTGCTATGGCAGTTCCCTGCAAGTTGCCCCTGGTGTTTCCAAAAAATTAGTTTTGTTTTGAAAATAATTTGACACACTTCTCAGGCCAATATTAACCCAATTAATTGTCCAAAAAAGGGCCGGACTCCATGTTAGGTGTAAAGATGTATTTAACACTTATTGCTGTATTGTACATGTAAATCTTTGTTGCCATGGTTACGGGGAAATTAAACACATTTCTATTACTGGACCGTTTAACCCCATATTATGGGTTGAAACGGACCCTTTATGATATCAAGCCAAAATATGAATATGAAGCCCTACATGTGTACAATGCACCGTCTTTCCATCAGCTAAGTACATAGGCTATTTTGCCTGATGTTATTTTTGTCAGAAAAATTCTGTTATAAAATCTAATCCAAACCCTCTATCAACCTCATAGGGTGTCTTATTTATTTTCTAAGAAAAAAAATGCAAATTTTCCCTCCTTTTCAATATTTTTTTCCCATTTGGTCATCACAAACACCATGCAGTCACGTTTTCCTTCATTCGGGCAAACAGGTAGTTTGAATTTGACCAAATGGTGATAAAGTGGGAAAGTTAAATTGAACACTTAAACTGAGATTAGAATATATACAGTTTGCACTGGTTCATGTTAATAGGCGGGGTAAAGCGTAATACCATCCACTTAATTAACACTGTTATGTGGTCCTTTTTACCCCAGTGATTCCCAGGTAAATAACAAGTCTTAGAACATGACAAACCGAATGTATCCGCTTCAATCCATATAAACGGCTGTAATAACAGTAACACTTAAACAAAAAACATAACATAAGTTTCTATAACCGTTTTTCAAAGAACCCTTAGCAACCGAGTAATACGTAACCTAAGATCACAAGGGTCCAAAAACCTTACCAGGGATTATTTTGAATGTTGAAACAAGCGCGGTCCAGTCAATAGTGGTTGTGGCATCATCTCTTTTTTACACACCACCATGTTTATAGTCCAAGCTGGACGGCAGTGCCGTTTTACCCTGACGGTCTGTTTCACCCCGACGGTCCGTTTTACCCCGACGGTCCGTTTTACCCCGACGGTCTGTTTTACCCCGACGGTCCGTTTTACCCCGACGGTCCGTTTTACCCCAGACGGTCCATTTTACCCCACTCTCCCCTATCATGTGTCATTATTTCTCAATCCCACAATCCTGTGCTAAATTCCTTGTGACAATCCAACCAACCAACCCTGTCCCTGTTCACAATACTAATATCAGTGCTGAAACAAACCATAGTATTTTTTGCTTGTCTCTGAGTTCTAGAGTCCTATTCGCACCTATCTCATCGTTTGACTGACTGACTGACTGACCGACACACTGTCACTTGTGAGCCGGGCAGTACCATCATATAGGTGTACCAATAAATAGATTACATATTACATATTGTGCCCTCTGACCGCTTTTAATAGACTTGCCTCCTTTTTTTTTTATCTTTTACTGGCAAGAAATTTCAAGTGTTCAACAGTGAATTGTTGAGCGTAGTGTTTCCTCTGGTTATCTCGTGAAATGTAAACCTGTAAAGTGTTTTGACAATTTGCTGAAGGATCCTAGCCAGTTTCTTTTGGACTCATCCTCATGTGTTTCTTTTCTTTCCAGTCAAGCTCTGGGGCTTCAAAGGTATTACTCACTGTCAAGCAGGCTTCAGTGCCGAAATTACCAAAGTAAGTAACAATCTCTGATAACGGTGTTTCAAATTTGGAAAATTGACACCTTTATTTATTCCTTTTTTCTGTGTAAAACCTTAAAATGCTGTTCTCAAATTGTCTAATTCAGTTTTTTGGAATGATAAAAATTATGGCTTTTGGATATAAAGCAAATTTTGTATTAACTCCCTCACCCCATCCTCGCCCCCCATACTGACCCCATCCCCACCCCTACTCTACCTCCAACCCTACCTTCAACCCTTGCCCAATGCTACTCACATCTCAAACCTTACGTACATT